>NW_006778770.1:214884-263734 GCF_000442215.2 Lipotes vexillifer
TTTTTTTTTTGCAGTATGTGGGCCTCTCACTGTTGTGGCCTCTCCCGTTGTGGAACACAGGCTTCGGATGCACAGGCTCAGTGGCCATGGTTCACAGGCCCTGCCGCTCCGCGACATGTGAGATCTTCCCGGACAGGGACACGAACCCATGTCCCCTGCAGCAGCAGGTGGACTCTCAACCACTGCACCACCAGGGAAGCCCAAACATACCCTTTTATATATTCCTTCTAATATCCTATGTCATTAAAATTTCCTCATATTATGTGGATTTAGTTATCATACATGAGAATTTTTTTTAAACCTAGTTATCCTTAAATGTTCTAAATTATTTTATTGCTAATTAAATAGACATGGTATTTGGAAGTATTTTTCTTTGGTGTTTTTCTTAAGTGTGTGGCTATTATGTAAATCTTGATAATAATGTCAATAAGTCTAATATTGAATATCCATAAAATTCTAGAAGTTCATCTTACTTTGGCAATGTTTTCAGTTACAGATAAATATTTTTCACTGTGGGATCTAGGGCATCTGTGATCTTCTTCTACGTAGAGAAAATTAGGGAAAAATAGAACAGATGTTACATGAAGAAAGAAGGGACTCTGAACGAATTCTTGAGAATCCACGAATCCTTAATGTCTTAGGACAGCAATACCAACATTCAGAGTGCAGTGAAAGGAAATGGCCAGCACACCACTGTGGTAGTAGGGAGGAGTGGAGATTGTTTAACACAGTTAGCTGGTCTTCATCTAAAAACTTTCCAAATGAAACCAAAATGAACAGCTGAGTGTGGTAATGAATCATATCTTTTAACCATAAAAGCATTCCTATAATTCTAAGAACATAATTTTTTAAGCTTACATATTTCAGGTCTGGAGGTGGAAAGAATATTCTAAATCTGCAATTAAAAAACAAAACAACAACAAAAAAAACTTATGTCCTTTCCAGTATAACCAGAGAACCAGAGTAACACTTGTTACTCCCAAAGAGGAACATGCCATACAATTTGATTGAGAATAAGACAGGTGAGAAGTTAATCTGTTCTCTAATTTCACAAATTACTTCTTATTTAAAGAGGAAATAACTGGGGCATTATTTGACGAGCATCCTTTGCTTTCCTAAGACCACTTTTGATGTTTAATTTCTAGAGTGTCTGAAGCATTGCACTACTGCTAAAAAATTCATTCATGAGGCTTCCCTGGTGGCACAGTGGTTAAGAATCTGCCTGCCAATGCAGGAGACACAAGTTTGATCCCTGGTCCGGGGGGATCCCACATTCTGTGAAGCAACTAAGCCCATGTGCCAAAACTACTTTGCCTGTGCACTAGAGCATGTCAGCCACGACTACTGAGCCCACATGTTGTGACTACTGAAGGCCACGTGCCTAGGTCCTGTGCTCTGCAACAAGAGAAGCCAAAACAATGAGAAGCCTGTGCACCAAAACAAAGAGTAGACCCCTCTCGTGGCAAATAGAGAAAGCCTTATGCAGCAAATAAGACCCAACACAGAACAAATAAATAAATAAATAAATAAAATTAATTTTCAAAAATCAGAAAAATTCATTCATAACACATATGACCAATATATTTAATATGCATAAAATGCCCTCCTAATATAGGACCAATATTTTCAGGATAAATTTAAATAGATTTATTAGATGACAATCATCCTTCTGGGTAGTATGAACATAGATTCTTAGTATATAAAATGTGATTGACTACAATCCTGCAGCCTGTGAAATTAAAACCACGTGAACAGAAAGATAGACAAGATGAAAAGGCAGAGGGCTATGTACCAAATGAAGGAACAAGATAAAACACCAGAAAAACAACTAAATGAAGTGGAGATAGGCAACCATCCAGAAAAATAATTCAGAATAATGACAGTGAAGATGATCCACGACCTCAGGAAAAGAATGGAGGCAAAGATCAAGAAGATGCAAGGAATGTTTAACAAAGATCTAGAATTAAAGAACAAACAAACAGAGATGAACAACACAATAACTGAAATGAAAACTACATTAGAAGGAATCAATAGCAGAATAACTGAGGCAGAAGAACAGATAAGTGACCTGGAAGACAGAATGTTGGGATTCACTGCTGCCAAACAGAATAAAGAAAAAGGAATGAAAAGAAATGAAGACAGATTAAGAGACATCTGGGACAATATTTAACGCAACAACATTCACATTATGTGGGTCCCAGAAGGAGAAGAGAGATAGAAAGGACCTGAGAAAATATTTGAAGAGATTATAGTCAAAAGCTTCCTAACATGGGAAAGGAAATAACCACCTAAGTCCAGGAAGTGCAGAGAGTCCCATACAGGATAAACCCAAGGAGAAACATACTGCAACACATAGTAATCAAACTGGCAAAAATTAAAGACAAAGAAAAATTATTGAAAACAGCAAGGGAAAAAATGACAAATAACATACAAGGGAACTTGCAATGGTTAACAGCTGATTTCTCAGCAGAAGCTCTACAAGCCAGAAGGGAGTGGCATGACATACTTAAAGTGATGAAAGGAAAGAAACTACAACAAAGATTACTCTACCAGCAAGGATCTCACTCAGATTTGGGGGAGAAATCAAAAGCTTTACAGACAAGCAAAAGCTAAGATAATTCAGCACCACTAAACCAGCCCAACAACAAATGCTAAAGGAACTTCTCTAAGTGGGAAACACAAGAGAAGAAAAGGACCTACAAAAACAAACCCTAAACAGTTAAGAAAATGGTAATAGGAACATACATATCAATAATTACCTTAAATGTGAATGGATTAAGTGCTCCAACCAAAAGACACAGGCTTGCAGAATGGATACAAAAACAAAACCCATATATATGTTGTCTACAGGAGACCCACCTCAGACCTAGGGACACATTCAGACTGAAACTGAGGGGATGAAAAAAGATATTCCATGCCAATGGAAATCAATAGAAAGCTGCAGTAGCAATACTCATATCAGATAAAATAGACTTTAAAATAAAGAATGTTAGAAGAGACAAGGAAGGACACTACTTAATGATCAAAGGATAAATCCAAGAGGAAGATATAACAATTATAAACATATACGCACCCAATATATAAGCACCTCAATATAAAGGCAACTGCTAACAGCTCTAAAATAGGAAATCAAAAGTAAAAAATAATTGTGGGGGACTTTAACACCTCACACCAATGGACAAATCACACATACAGAATATTAATAAGGAAACACAAGCTTTAAATGACACAATAGAACAGAAGATTTAATTAATATTTATAGGACATTCCATCCAAAAACTGCAGATTACACTTTCTTCTCAAGTGCATATGGAATATTCTCTAGGATAGATCACATCTTGGGTCACAAATCAAGCCTCAGTATATTTAAGAAAAATGAAATCATATCAAGCATCTTTTCTGACCACAACACTTTGAGATTAGAAATCAATTACAGGGGGAAAAAAAACGTAAAAAGCAGAAATACATGGAGGTTACACAATATGTTACTAAATAACTGAGAGATCACTGAAAAACTCAAAGAGGAAATCAACAAATACCTAGAGACAAATGACAATGAAAACACGATGATATAAAACCTATGGGATGCAGCAAAAGCAGTTCTAAGAGGGAAGTTTATAGCTATACAAGCCTACCTCAAGAAACAAGAAACATCTCAAATAAACAATTTAAAATTACACCTAAAGGAGCTAGAGAAAGAAAAACAAACAAAACCCAAAGTTAGCAGAAGGAAGAAATCATAAAGGTCAGAGCAGAAATAGAAGAAATAGAAACAAAGACATCAATAGCAAAGATCAATAGAACTAAAAACTGGTTCTTTGAGAAGATAAACAAAATTAATAAACCATTAGCCAGACTCATCAAGAAAAAGAGGGAGAGGACTCAAATCAATAAAAAAAGAAATGATAAAGGAGAAATCACAACTGACACTGCAGAAATATAAAGCATCGTAAGAGACTACTACAAACAGCTCTATGCCAGTAAAATGGACAACCTGGAAGAAATGGACAAATGTTTATAGAAGCACAACCTTCTGAGACTGAACCAGGAAGACATAGAAAATATAAACAGACCAATCACAAGTAATGAAATTGAAACTGATTAAAACTCCTGGAAAAAACAAAAGTCCAGGACCAGATGGCTTCACAGGTGAATTCTATCAAACATTTTGAGAAGAGTTAACACCCATCCTTCTCAAACTCTTCCAAAAATTTTCAGAGGAAAGAACACTCCCAAACTCATTTTAGGAGGCCACCATCACCCTGATACCAAAACTAGACAAAGATACTACAAAAATAGAAAGATACAGACCAATATCACTGATGAATATACAGATATAAAAATCCTCAACAAAATACTAACAAACAGAATCCAACAACACATTAAAAGGATCATACACCATGATCAAGAGGGATTTATCCCAGGGATGCAAGGATTCTTCAATATATGCAAATCAACCAATGTGATACACCATATTAACAAATTGAAGAAGAAAAACCATATGATCATCTCAATAGATGCAGAAAAAGATTTGACAAAATTCAACACCTATTTATGATAAAAACTCTTCAGAAAGTGGGCATAGAGGGAACCTACCTCAACATAATAAAGGCCATATATGACAAACCCACAGCCAACATCATTCTTAATGGTGAAAAACTGAAAGCATATCCTTTACGATCAGGAGCAAGACAAGGATGTCCACTCTTGCCACCATTATTCAACATAGTTTTAGAAGTCCTAGCTATGGCAATCAGAGAAGAAAACTAAATAAAAGGAATACAAATTTGAAAAGAAGACGTAAAACTGTCATTGTTTGCAGATGACTTGACACTATACATAGAGAATCCTAAAGATGTTACCAGAAAACTACTAGAGCTAATCAATGAATTTGATAAAGTTGCAGGATACAAAATTAATGCACAGAAATCTCTTGCATTCCTATACACTAATGATGAAAAATCTGAAAGAGAAATTAAGGAAACACTCCCAGTTACCATTGAAACAAAAAGAATAAAATACCTATTAGGGAGACAAGAGACCTCTATTCAGAAAACTATAATACACTGTTGAAAGAAATTAAAGACGATCCCAACAGATGAAGAGATATTCCTTGTTCTTGGATTGGAAAAATTAATATTGTGAAAATGACTATATGACCCAAAGCAATCTACAGATTCATTGCAATCCTTATCAAATTACCAGTAGCATTTTTTTCCAGAACTAGAACAAAAAAATCTTAAAATTTGTATGGAAACACAAAAGACCCTGAATAGCCAAAGCAGTCTTGAGGGAAAAATATGGAGCTGGAGGAATCAGACTCCCTGACTTCAGACTATACTAAAAAGCTACAATAATCAAGACAATATGGTTCTGGCACAAAAACAGAATTATAGATCAATGGAAGAGGATAGAAAGCCCAGAGATAAACCCACGCACCTATGGTCAACTAATCTATGACAAAGGGCAAGGATATACAATGGAGAAAAGACAATCTCTTCAATAAGTGGTGCTGGGAAAACTGGAGAGCTACATTTAAAAGAATGAAATTAGAACACTCCCTAACACCATACACAAAAATAAACTCAAAATGGATTAGAGACCTAAATGTAAGAGCTGACACTCTAAAACTCTTAGAGGAAAACATAGGAAGAACACTTTTTGATATAAATCATAGCAAGATATTTTTTTATCCACCTCCTAGAGAAATGGAAATAAAAACAAAAATAAACAAATCGAATCTAATGAAACTTAGAAGCTTTTGCAAAGCAAAGGAAATTACAAACAAGACAACCCTCAGAATGGGAAAAAAATATTTGCAAATGAATCAACAGACAAAGGATTAATCTCTTAAGTATATAAACAGCTCATTCAGCTCAATACCAAAAAAAACAAACTACCCAATCAAAAAATGAGCAGAAGACCTAAATAGACATTTCTCCAAAGAGGACATACAGGTGGCCAAGAAGCACATGAAAAGCTGCTCAACATCACTGATTATTAAAGAAATGCAAATCAAACCTACAATGAGGTATCACCTCACACCAATTAGAATGGGTATCATCAGCAAACCTACAAACAACAAATGCTGGTTGGGGTGTGGAGAAAAGGGAACCCTCCTGCACTGTTGGTTGGAATTGTAAATTGATTGGTTGGTTGTAAATTGATACAACCCCTATGGAGAATAGTATGGAGGTTCCTTAAAAAACTAAAAATAGAATTACCATATGACCCAGAAATCCCACTACTGAGCATATACCCAGAGAAACCCATAATTCAAAAAGACACATGCACCCTAATGTTCATTGCTGCAGTATTTACAATAACCAGGACATGGAAGCAACCTAAATGCCCATCGACAGATGAATGTATAAAGAAGATGTGGCACATATATGCCATGGAATATTATTCAACCATAAAAAGGAATGAAGTTGTGTCATTTGTAGAGACGTGGATGAATCTAGAGGCTGTCATACAGAGTGAAGTAGGTCAGAAAGAGAAAAACAAATATCGTATATTAACGCATATAAGTGGAACCTAGAAAAATGGTACAGATGAACCGGTTTGCCGAGTAGAAGTTGAGACACAGACGTAGAGAACAAACCTATGGACACCAAGGGGGGAAAGCGGTGGGGCATGGGGGTGGTGGCGTGATGAACTGGGAGATTGGGATTGACATGTGTACACTGATGTGGATAAAATGGATGACTAATAAGAACCTGCTGTACAAAAAATAAATAAAATACAATTCAAAAAAAAGTATAGTAAAATCATGCTTTTCAAATAAAACAGTGTTATTGCCTGTTATTTTGTTCATTTAACATATTTAATGTGCATCCTTTTAAGAGTTATTATACATAATATTTCCTTTCAGCTGCACTTGATAGACAATTATTTTGTTTTCTACTGTATACAAATAATAAGCAGGAAATTGTCATTTGGGAAAAAAATGTGAAGCTATATCTGTGAGGAAGTCTTCAAATTATAGTATCAGATTATATATGGATTTTACAAATTAAGTTATTGCCCATATGAAACAACATATTCTCAGAGAGAAATTATTTAGTACATACATTATTAGGCCATGAAAAGCTCAAGTAATCTCCTCTGGAAGAGCCTCTTTTGTCACTGTTCTTTAAACAAGAGACTACTTTTGCTAACTCTATCTCTAAATATACATTAGTCTTAATTCTCCTTTGCATGTGACAGGTCAGCTTAGATGAGGAAGTTCATAAAACCTCAGGTTCTTACCCTTGAAGCTCTCCTTTCTAGTGCTGTCTCTGTGGATAAAGGAGTGTCCTGATGACCTGTTGAGTCTGTGGGCAAAATGAATGAATGAATGAATGAATGAATAAACAGTAAATAAATAAATAACGTCTAGAGCTGGAAATATCCTACCAATGGGAGGGAGGGAGAGAAAGGAATATTCTGAACTTGATTTTACTGAAGTTTGATGAGGTGATGTTTATGTTCCTGGGGGTACGTTTGTGAATTGAGATGGAAGGGTGAAAAACTAGTTTTTCCTTAGAATCTCTGAGCCATAGAAATAGGAAATTTGGGCCTTAGATATGATCACTCCTAAATCTACTACAAGCAGTAAACGGCACAAGACTTTGAAGGAAGAATAATGTAGTATAGAGAACCTCACATGAGCATAAGGGATCTTTCTTATTGTATTCATTCAACTTCCAAATCTATTAAAGTTAGTGGTAAGCCTTATTCTAAGGAAATAGGAAATATTTTATTCCGTGTGTTTTTTGTAGTAATGAATTGTATTTTTGGAAAAAAAATTAGGTTTTATTATTAAACAAAGAAATACAATTGTCATTGGTTATTATTATTGTAAGAGGGAAATATTCCCTATAGAATTTTTCATTAACATTAGAAAAACTATGATAATAGCCAGGCACCACATTTCTTAAAATAGATCTGTTCTCAAGGGATTCATTAAGAAAAGATCATGACATATATACTGTATATCTCCTAAAACATGGATGTATGTCTTCATTCTGTAGTTAAGTCTTTTAATATGGTTAAATCAAATAAAGTAAAATTATTAGGCAAGGACTTGGAAGTCCATGAATGAACTGCCAGCTTGAATATGACATTTTTAAATGTCCTGTGTGCTTTTGAAAATCACTGTTAGCCTAGAATATCTGTGCCTAAATATATTGTAATATCTCTTTTTTAACCTCTGTGGACATGATTAGTACAAATAACCCATCATTCGTAGCAGATTTTAGAACTAAAATTCTGATGTGCTCATATGAATATATTCCTACTGGTTCATTTTCACTTGTGAATGACACAGAATGTTTAACTAAAAACCAACGTTATCTAGGCATAGCTGCATTTTTGTTAAAGAGAAAGCTGATAGAAAGATTTGACAACTGTATAAATAAGATATATTCTAGGACTTGTGGGGGTTTTTCCACACAAATTCCTTCAAGAAATATGTATACCTCATAGTGTAGAAGAGAAAAAAAATCCCTTTTTCTTAGAAAATCCACTGTCACATATATTGGTATCTTTAGTACCTTAATAAAACCCAGGGATTTGTTTTAAAGAACATCACATTATGGATTTTTCTTTGAGAAAATGTAACAGTGAGCTTTAGTTAAACAAAGAATTATGCCTCTTCATTTCAAGTGAATATAAATATAGTCATTTGAAATATAAGTTTAAGAAGAATTTTAATTAGCTTATAAGCCCTGGGTTGTACTTCTCAGTAATGCTGAGTGTTTTGAGTCTCTACTTTCAGACTCACTCCACATTAATTTTAGCATGGTAAGCAACCTTGTCTTTCATGCATTTTAAAGTCAAATAAGTAACATTGTTGTTGACTCTAGTCATTTTACATTAACTCTCTGGTACCTGGATATTATGATCTGATCCAGAAGTTCAGAAAGATCCAGCATTGCATCTGAAAATGTTCCAAGTTAAAAGGGAATCGGAACATGGAGTTGTTAAGAGATCATTGGTTTCTTGGACAACACATCTCTGTGTTCAGAGAAAGAGCTAAGATATTAAGCATAGTCTCAGTTTAAATTCCTTATGGCGCATTACAAAGGCAGTGTTAGTAAAGGATAATATTAGCTGCTCTGTTAATTGCATAATATACTAATAACTACTAACAGTTATTGAACATCCATTACATATTGTGCTGTGCTGTCTTTACATTTACTGTCTTTTTTAGCACTCATAACAACCTGCGGTTTGTACATTTTACAGTGAGGTGAGGAAAATAAGACTTACAATTTTTAAGTTTTGAGCCTAAACACAAGTCAGATTGGAAGTGACACAATAAAGATTCTGATTCAGCCTATTTATGTCTAGAGTTCAAATATTTAACCTCTTTGCTATATTGCTAAATGACATTTGTTCTGGTAATTTGACATACTACTACTACTACTAATATCTAACTTTTATTAAACATTTACCAGACACCATTTAAATGATTCCCAATAATTAATTCGTATATAGATTCTACTATCCCACCAACTACAATCAATAGTACTTATAATACTTGTCTTATCAAATATACAATCCCGGTAATATGCCTAACAGAATTATGAATGTGTGTATATTTACACACACACATACAAACTATACACACATATAAATATGTAGTAGAATGTTTATAGAACCCCTATTTGCAGTAGCTGCCAAACTGGAAACTGTGTTTGAATGGATAAATAAATTATGGTATATTTAAAGGATAGAATACTATACAGCAACATTATGTTGAATCTCAAAATTAAATGTTGAATGAAAGAAGTTTGTACTTTCCAGAAAAGTATGTACTAATCCTATTTTTATGAAATATAAATACAAGCAAAACTAATCTATGCTGTTATAAGTCAAAGTAATGATAACCATTTAAGGTGGGGAAAGTGACTAGAAGAGACATAAAAGGAAGACTTGGGGGAGCTAATACAGCTTTTATTGAGTGGTGACTTTGTATATATATACACACACACACACACATATATATATATATATATATATATATATACATAGATATACAAACATTATATATATATATATGTCACTTTAATAAAATGTTAAAGTTAAATCATTTTATGACCTCCTCATATTAGTTTTACATTAACCAAACTTCTTTTTCCTGGGTTTACTTTTCCTATCATTATCATCACCTTGTAGCTCACTTATTCTAGCTCCTTGTTTCTTTATTCAAACTAGGCATAAACTTCAGCTTGTCTTCTGTACCTTGAAAATATTAAGCTTTCTGTTCATGAAAATAACTATAGACTTTGGAAAAACCTTCGTAACTATAAAATGTTTAAAATATTATAAATGTCTTTAAATTTAGATAACATTTATGTACATATCAGAATATTTTATATCTGAACATTATATCTGATCATTGATGGTTAATGTTCTAAACAGAGCTTTAAAAACATTTTTACCTTTTAATCCCTTTCATCAGTTTGTATTTCAAAATTAATGTTTATTTATTTTCATTCACTTTTTGACTCAGTTACTTCATCTTAAATGTACCATCAAAATAAAATTTTCATTAACTTTTAGAAATTTGAAATACAAAAAAACTGAGTCTCAAAGGATCTTCCAAAACAAATATGCATTTACATTAATAAACAACAGAAATACTATAATTATGTTTTTAATGTCACTATCTTGATGAAATGCTGCCATTACCATCTAGCTTACTGACTGCTGTAACTTAAGCATTTTTACATTGATATCTGACTTTCCTCCAGTTTAAAAAATATATATTATTTCAAAATATTTACTTCATGCCTACTATAGAACAAGCCCTCTTCTAGTCAACGGTGTTACAAGAGTGAATACAAAAGTCAAAAGTCCCTGCCCTCAAAGACCTTGCATTAGTGAGAGTGGGAAGCTATATGCAATAAAGTATGTAGTAAATACACAGTATTTCAGATATTGATCAAATGTAACAGGGAATTCAAAGTAACGGGGTAAGGAAGAACCACTATGTTAAGTAGGATGTTCAAAAAAGGTCCCTTTAATAAGGTGGACATTTTTGCAGAGATCAGGAGTGAGGGATGACTGAGAATATTAGATGTCTGTGAGAAAAGCAGTCTAGATAGAGGATGGAGAAAGGACCAAGGCTTCTGGTTGGGACTGAGGCTGGAGGAGAGGTTTAGTAGCTGAGTTCATATACTGAAGTCGCCAGATGCCCAGGTATTGGATGGTCATGTAGGGTATTATAAGAAATTTGACTTTTATTCTGAAGGACATGAGAATCCACTAGAGGGTTTTGAGATGTATGGTGAGATGATTTATATTACATTTTTAAACGATCACTCTGGATTCATTGTTGAAATTAAACCCTAAGTGTGTGTGTGTGTGTGTGTGTGTTTGTGTGTTGGTAGTGGTGGTGGTGGGAGAAATAGTATAGGGGTGATCATAGAAATAAGTTAAAATACAATTACCATAATCCAATAGAAAAGAGGTGGTGATGACTGAGAGGCTGTGTTTTAACAGTGGAGAAGAAAGGGCAGATACTGAATCATGTTTTAAAAGCACAACTTTCCAAATGTATCCTTGTATACCAAGTATCTTATGTAATACAAACTTCTCAAAATCCTTGCTGAATGAAAAGACAGCCCATCACATAATCCTTTACTCTTTAGTTGTCTCCAGTTGTGCTCTCAGGTCACTGTCAGTTGTAGAAATGTTTTGCCATTACTCTGAGTTAATCTCCCCTTGTACATGACCTTAGCATTCTGTGTGTATTTCTTACCAATATTTCCCATGCACTGAGAGTGTGGTTAGAGGATCTAGAGAGTGCTGTCCAATAGACATTCAATGTGAGCCACATGTGTAATTTTAAATATTCTGGAACTAAAAAAGAATTTAAAAAGTAAAAACAAACAGGGGAAATTAATTTTATGATATATTTAATCTATCCTGGTTTATCCAAAATATTATTATTTCAGAATGTAATCAATGTTAAAAAAAAAATCAATGAGCTATTCTACATCTCTTTTTTTTGGTGTCAAGTCTTCCAAAGCTGGTGTGTATTTTACATTTACAGCCTACCTCAATTGAAATACTAAATTTCATGAGTAAAACTAAATTTGCATGTATATTTAATAATGTTTATAGCTGAAAGAGTAGATTTACACACTTGAGTTGTTCCAAACATACTTAAAAGTTTTCAAGTAAGTGAATGGAGAATCAGTTTTTATGTTCAAATTTAAAAATTTAAAATTAAGTAAAATTTAAAATTCGATTCCTCAGTCCCTCCAGCCACATTTCAAGTGATCAATACCCACAAGTGGCTAGTGGATACCATATTGGTTAGTGCAGGTCTAGAAAGCAAATTTCCTTGTCTTAATATATAAGGAGAGTATAACATAATGAAATATATATATATATATATATATATATATATATATATATATATGAAGCATGAAAATAAAGACCTGTTAGCATAGTTTGTGAGATATTTTTTTCTCAGCCACATTCAGTTACACAAGTAAAGGCATGGAATAGGCAGAAAGACAGTTGTAATTAGGATTGGAGTTTTGCCAGGGGAAGATGGTAAAAGAACTTGAGTGCATAAGTAAGGCAGCAATGATAGTAATAGACTATAGAATTTAGGCTTGTTAAAGTTGTAATATTCCTGCCAAAAATGTATATTCTGAATCTTATGAAGAAACATGAGACCAAGTAGATATGGAAGGCATTTGAAAAAATAACTGGTCTGTGTTCTTCAAAATTTAAAGGTCATAGAAGACAAGGATAGCTGAGAAAATAAACCAGATTGAAAACTAAAGAGACAGGATATCTAAATGCAATGTGGGGCACTAGATTGGATTGTGGACATGGAAAATATAGTTGTTATGAACATTATTGTGAAAATTAGTTAAATTTGATTGTCTAAGGTGGATTAGATGAGTATTTTATTGTAAATCTCTGATTTTTATCATTGTAATGCACTTATGAAAAAGAAACTTTTTGTTCTTAAAAAAATGCATTGAAGTATTTGGAATGAAAGGACAGTGTTATCTACAACTTATGCTTAAATGGCTCAGAAAAAAAATGGAGACCAAATAAGAGAAAAAGTAGAAACATCAAGTATACAGACCAAATGATAAAACAAATGGGGCAACTTATCTGTGATCAACTAATTATTAATCTACTTAAAGAGTATATAGAACTTATTTGCAATATTCTTGTAATTTTCTGTATATTTGTAATTATATTAAAGTCACAAAAATATTTAGATGAACATTCATTCATTTATGCATTCAAGATAATATTTTGAGTGTCAATATTGTGCCTAGTTCTCCTATGAATAGAGATGCTGGGGTGCATCTGATAGACATGTTCCATTTTCTTACAGATTTTATGGATTAGATTTCAATAGATATTTTGTACTATTATTTATGAATTTTACTTTTTAATGTGAAAGTCATGATAGTCCAACAGGCAAAGTATAAAGATATTATAATTGCAAGGTAATTCCTTATAATATTTTAATGAGAAGAATGAAATTAATGCTTAGTTATAAAAATCCATCTATTTTAGAATGTGTTTTTATGCTTTGGATATAATACAGAAATGATTTTGTTTTTACCTTATTCTCCAGTATTTATATAGTATCTCCATTTCTGTCACACACATTAAGCCGACAGCATAAATTGGACAAATCACCTTGGGTCTTCCACACTACGTATTATATGTGTATACATACAACGGAATATTATTCAGACTTAAAAATAAATGAAATTCTGATACATTCTACAACATGAAAGAATTTGGAATCTTTATAGTAAGTGACATAAGCCAGACACAAAAGGACAAATATTATATGATTCTAATTATATTAATTATATAGAATACGCAAATTCATAGAGATAGAACATAAAATAGAGGTTACCAGAATCTGAAGGGAAAGAAGAGTGAGACCTTATTTTTTCACAGGTAGAGAGGTTCTATTTGGGATGATGAAAAAACTGTGGAAATAGATAGTAGTGACATTTATACAACATTGTAAATGTACTAATGCCATTGAAATGTACATGCATACCTCAGAGGTATTGTGGGTTTATTTCCAGACCACCAGAAAAAGCAAATACCACAATAAAAAGAATAACACATTTTTTTGTTTTTGGTTTTCTAGTATGTAAACATCACATAAGAGTTATGTTTAGAAAACACAACTGTAAAAAACCTATGGGATGAGCAAGAGGGAAGTTCATAGTGATATAGGCCTTCTTCAGAAATAAATAAATAAATAAAAAGAAAAGAAAAATCTCAAATAAACAGTCTAAACTACCACCTAAAAGAAATAGTAAAAGAAGAACAAACAAGACCTCAGTCAGCAGAAGGAAGGAAATAATAAAGATTAGAGAGGAAATAAATAAAGTAGACATTAAAAAATAGAAAAAAAAATCAAGAGCTGTTTTTTTTTGAAAGGATAAATAAAATTGACAAACTTCTAGACATACTCACTAAGAAGAAGAAAGACCCAGATAAACAAAATAAAACAGAAGAAATTAATATATAGACTATATATACATAAATCTGTTGCATTTCTTTACACAATGAAATATCAGAAAGAGAAAGTTAAAGAAAAAATTATGTAAAACCCTGTCCAAAAAAAAAAAAGAAAACAACAACAACACCAAAAAAAAAAAAAAAAAAAAACCCAAAAAAAAACCTAGGAAAAAACCCCAGAAAAAAACCTAGGAATAAACCTAACCAAGGAGGTTAAAAGTCTGTACACTGAAAACCATAAAACACTGATAAAGGAAATAGGAGATGATTCAAAGAAATGGAAAGATATCCCATGCTCCTGGATAGGAAGAATTAATATAGTTAAAGTGACCATACTACCCAAAGCAATCTATAGATTTAATGCAGTTCCTATCAAATTACCCATGACATTTTTCACCAAACTAGCACAAATAATTCTAAAATTTATATGGAACCATGAAAGACCCAGAATTGCCAAAGAAATCCTGAGTAAAAAGAACAAAGCTGGAGGCATAACCCTTCCAGACTTCAGACAATATTACAAAGCTACAGTAATCAAAACAGCATGTTATTGTCACAAAAGCAGACATATAGATTAATGGAACAGGCTAGAAAATCCAGAAATAAACCCAAACACGTATGGTCAATTAATCTTTGACAAAGGAGGCAAGAATATACAATGGAGAAAACAGAGTCTCTTTACCAAATGGTGATGAGAAAGCTGGATAACCTCATGTAAATCAATGAAGTTAGAACACTCCCTCACATCATACACAAAAATAAAGTCAAAATAGCTTGAAGAGTTAAATACAAGACACGACACCATAAAACTCCTAGAAGAGAACATAGGGAAAACATTCTCTGATGTAAATCGTAGCAATATTTTCATAGACCAGCCTCCTAAGGCAAAAGAGATAAAAGAACAAATACACAAATGGGACCTAATCAAACTTACAAGCTTTTTCACTTTGCACAGTGAAGGAAACTATAAACAAAATGAAAGGACAACTACAGATGGGAGAAAATATTTACAAATGGTGCAACTGAAGAGGGCTTAATTTCAAAATATACAAACAGAACATTCAACTCAATATCAAAAACACATACAAGCCAATCAAAAAATGGGCATAAGTCTTAAATAGACATTTTTCCAAAGAAGACATATAGATGGCCAACAGGCACATGAAAAGATGCTCAAAATCACTAATTATTGAAAAAATGCAAATCAAAACTAGAATGAGGTATCACCTTTCACCATTCAGAATGGTCATCATCAAAAAGTCTACAAATAATAAATGCTAGAGAGGGTGTGGAGAAAAGGGAACTTTCCTACACAGTGTGAATGTAAATTGGTGCAACCCCTATGGAAAACAATATGGACATTCCTTAAAAACGAAAAATAGAGTTACCATATGATCCATCAATCCCACTCCTGGGCATATATCCAAAAAACACAAAAAACTCTAATTTGAAAAGATACATGCACCCAAGTGTTCATAGTAGTCCTATTTACAATAGCCAAGACATGGAAGCAAACTAAACATCCACTGACAGATGAATGGATAAAGAAGATGTGTTACATATATACAATGGAATATTACTCAGCCATAAAACAACAATGAAATATTGCCATTTGCAGCAACATGGATGGACCTAGAAAGTATCATACTAAGCGGAATCACACAGAGAAAGACAAATGTATGATATTACTTGTATGTGGAATCTAAAATATAATACAAACGAATCTATATACAAAACAGGAACAAACTCACAGACATAGAAAACAAATGTATGGTTACCAAAGGGGACAGGTAGGGGGAGGGATAAATTAGGAGTACGGAATTAACGAATAGATACCTCTATGTATAAAATAAGCAAACAAGGTTTTACTTAATAACTATATTTAATATCTTGTAATAACCTATATTGGAAAAGAATCTATAAAAGAAAAAATATATATATATAAATGGATCACTTTGCTGTACACCTGAAACTAAAACAATACTGTAAAGCAACTATAGAGCAAACCAAAAATTTTTTAAAAATTAAAAAATAAGTTATGTTTACACTATATTTCACTCTATTAAGTGTGCAATAGCCTTGTGTCTTAAAACATAACAATGAAATACCTTAATTAAAAATACAAAACAGAGGAGACCTTCAAGATGACAGAGGAGTAAGATGTGGAGAGCACCTTTCTCCCCACAAATACATCAGAAATACATCTACATGAGGAACAACTCCTACAGAACACCTACTGAATGCTGGCAGAAGATCTCAGACTTCACAAAAGGCAAGAAACTCCCCAGGTACCTGGGTAGGGCAAAAGAAAAAATAAAAAACAGAGACAAAAGAATAGGGAGGGGACCTGCCCCTCTGAGAGGGAGCTGTGAAGGAGGAAAAGTTTCCACACACCAGAAAGCCCCTTCATTGGTGGGGACAGGGGGTGGTGGGGGGAAGCTTCGGAGCCATACAGGAGGGTGTGAGGGTAAAGTGGAGACATTCCCACACAAAGGATTGCTGCTGACCAGCACTCACCAGCCAGAGAAGCTTGTCTGCTCACCCGCTGGGGCGGGTGGGGGTTGGGAGCTGAGGCTCCAGAGGTCAGACGCCAGGGAGAGGACAGGGGTTGGCTGTGTGAACACTGCCTGAATGGGGCTAGTGCACCACAGCTAGCCAGGCGGGAGTCTGGGAACAAGTCTGGAACCGCCTAAGAGGCAAGAGAACATTGTTTTGGGGTGCACAAGGAGAGGGGATTCGGAGCACCGCCTAAACGAGCTTCAGAGACAGGCGCAAGCCATGGCTATCAGCAAGGACACCAGAGACGGGCATGAAACGCTAAGGCTGCTGATTCAGCCACCAAGAAGCCTGTGTGCAAACACAGGTCACTATCCACACCTCCCCTCCCAGGAGCCTGTGCAGCCTGCCACTGCCAGGGTCCCGTGTTCCAGGGACAACTTCCCAGGGAGAACACATGGCCGGCGTGCCTCAGGCTGTTACAACGTCACACAGGCCTCTGCTGCCACAGGCTCACCCCTCATTCAGTACTCCTCCCTTCCCCTGGCCTGAGTGATCCAGAAGCCCTTAATCAAATTCTACTCTAATCCCATCATTTCTGAGGGAGGAACAGACGCCCTCAGGTGATGTACACTCAGAGGCAGGGCCAAATCAAAAGCTGAAACACAGGAACTGTGTGAACAAAGAAGAGAAAGGGAAATTTCTCCCAGCAGCCTCAGGAGCAGTGGGCTAAATCTCCACAATCAACTTGATGTACCATGTATCTCTGGAAAATCTGAATAGACAACAGATCATCACAAAATTGAGGCAGTGGACTTTGAGAGCAACTATAGACTTGGGGTTTGCTTTCTGCATGTAATTCGTTTCTGGTATTATGTTTATCTTAATTTGATATTTAGAATTTATTATCATTGGTAGATTTGTTTATTGATTTGGTTTTAATCTATCTAGATCTATAGATATATATTTTTTCCCTTTTCCCTTTTTGTGAGTGTGTATGTGCATGCTTCTTTGTGTGATTTTATCTGTATAGCTTTACTTTTACCATTTGTTCTAGGGTTCTGTCTGTCCATTATTTGTTTGTTTTTTAGTATAGTTTTTAGAGTTTCTTATAATTGGTGGATTTGTTTATTGATTTGGTTGCTCTCCTCTTTCTTTTTTTTCCTTATTACTTTTTAATTTTTTTATTTTTAATAAATTTTTAAATTTTTTATTTTAATAACTTTAATTATTTTCTTATTTTCTTTCTTTTCTTTCTTTCTTTTTCTTTATTTCTTTCTTTCTTTCTCCCTTTTCTTCTGAGCCATGTGACTGACAGGGTCTTGGTGCTCTTGCCAGGTGTCAGGCCTGTGCTTCTGAGGTTGGAGAGCCAAGTTCAGGACATTGGTCCACCAGAGACCTCCCAGCCCCTCATAATATCAATCAGTGAGAGCTCTCCCAGAGATCTCCATCTCAATGCTAAGACCCACCTCCACTCAACGACCAGCAAGCTACAGTGCTGGGCACCCTCTGCCAAACAACTAGCAAGACAGGAACACAACACCACCCATTAATAGAGAGGCTGCCTAAAATCATAATAAGTCACAGACATCCCAAAACACTCCACTGGAGGTGGTCCTGACTACGAGAAAGACAAGATCCAGCCTCATTCACCAGAACACAGGCACAAGGTTCCTCCACCAGGAAGCCTACACAACCCACTGAACCAACCTTAGCCACTGGAGGCAGACACCAAAAACAATTGGAGCTACGAACATGCAGCCTGCAAAAAGGAGACCACAAACACAGTAAGTTAAGCAAAATGAGAAGACAGAGAAACACACAGCAGTTGAAGTAGCAAGGTAAAAACTTACCAGACCAAACAAATGAAGAGGAAATAGGCAGTCTACCTGAAAAAGAATTCAGAGTAATGATAGTAAAGATGATGCAAAATCTTGGAAATAGAATGGAGAAAATACAAGAAATGTTTAACAAGTACCTAGAAGAACTAAAGAGCAAACAAACAATGATGAACAAAACAATAAATGAAATTAAAAATTCTCTAGAAGAAATCAATAGCAGAATAACAGAGGCAGAGCAATGGATAAGTGACATGGAAGATAAAATAGTGGAAATAACTACCACAGAGCAGAATAAAGAATGAAAAGAATTAAGGACAGTCTCACAGACCTCTGAGACAACATTAAATGCACCAACATGTGAATTATAGGGATTCCAGAAGAAGAGAAAAAGAAAGGGAGGGAGAAAATATTTGAAGAGATTATAGTTAACAACTTCCCTAACATGGGAAAGGAAAGAGTCAATCAAGTCCAGGAAGAACAGAGAGTCCCATACAGTATAATTCCAAGGAGAAATGCACCAAGACACATATTAATTAAACTATCAAAAATTAAATACAAAGAAAAAATGCTAAAAGCATCAAGGGAAAAGCAACAATTAACATACAAGGGAATCCCCATAAGGTTAACAGCTGATCTTTCAACAGAAACTCTGCAAGCTAGAAGGGAGAGGCAGGATACATTTAAAGTGATGAAACGGAAAAACCTACAACCAAGATTACTCTACCCAGCAATGATCTCATTCAGATTCGATGAGAAATTAAAATTTTTACAGACTAGCAAAAACTAAGAGAATTCAGCACCACCAAACCAGCTTTACAATGAATGCCAAAGGAACTTCTCTGGGCAGGAAACACAAGAGAAGGAAAAGACCTACAATAACAAACCCAGAACAATTAAGAACATGGTAATAGGAATATATGTATTGATAACTACCTTAAATGTAAATGGATTAAATGCTCTAACCAAAAGATATAGACTGGCTGAATGAATAGAAAAACAAGACCTGTATATATGCTGTCTTCAAGAGACCCACTTCAGACCTAGGGACACATACAGACTGAAAATGAGGGGAGGGAAAATGGTATTCCATGCAAATGGAAATCAAAAGAAAGCTGGAGTAGCAATTCTCATATCAGACAAAATAGACTTTAAAATAAAGACTATTACAGGAAACAAAGAAGGACACTACATAATGATCAAGGGATTAATCCAAGAAGAATATATAACAATTATAAATATTTAGGCACCAAACATAAGAGCACCTCAATACATAAGGAAAAGGCTAACAGCCATGAAAGGGGAAATCAACAGTAACACAATCATAGTAGGTGACTTTAGCACCCCAGTTTCACCAATGGACAGATCATCCAAAATGAAAATAAATGAGGAAACACAAGCTTTAAATGATACATTAAACAAAAGGACTTGATTTATATTTATAGGACATTCCATCCAAAAGCAACAGAATACACTTTCTTCTCAAGTGCTCATGGAACACTCCAGGATAGCACATATCTTGGGTCACAAATCAAGCCTTGGTAAGTTTAAGAAAATGAAATCCTATCAAGTATCTTCTCCAACCACAAAGATATGAAACTAGATATAAATTACAGGAAAAAATCTGTAAAAAAACAAACACATGGACGGTAAACAACACACTATTAAATAACCAAGAGATCACTGGAGAAATCAAAGAGGAAATCAAAAATTACCTAGAAACAAATGACAATGAAAACACAATAACCCAAAACCTGTGGGAAGTGGAAAAATCAGTTCTAAGAGGGAGGTTTATAACAATACAATCCACCTCAAGAAACAAGACATATCTCAAATAAACAACCTAACCTTACACCTAAAGCAATTAGAGAAAGAAGAACAAAAAAACCCCAAAGTTATCAGAAGGAAAGAGTCATAAAGATCAGATCAGAAATAAATGAGAAAGAAATGAAGGAAATGATAGCAAAGGTCAATAAAACTAAAAGCTGGTTCATTGAGAAGATAAAAAAAATTCATAAGCCATTAGCCAGAGTCAGCAGGGACTCAAATCAATAGAATTCAAAATGAAGAAGGAGAAGTAACAATGACACTGCAGAAATCCAAAGGACAATGAGAGATACTACAAGCAAGTATATGCCAATAAAATGGACAACCTCAAAGAAATGGACAAAATCTTAGAAAGCCACAATGTTCCGAGACTGAACAAGGGAGAAATAGAAAATATAAACAGACCAATCACAAGCACTGAAATTGAAACTGTGATTTAAAATCTTCCAACAAACAAAAGCCCAGGACCAAATGGCTTCACAGGAGAATTCTATCAAACAATTAGGGAAGAGCTAACACCTATCCTTCTCAAACTCTTCCAAAATATAGCAGAGGGAGGAACACTCCCAAACTCAATCTATGAGGCCATTATCACCCTGATACCCAAACCAGGAAAAGATGTGACAAAGAAAGAAAACTACAGGCCAATATCACTGATGAACATAGATGCAAAAATCCTCAACAAAATACTAACAAACAGAATCCAACAGCACATTAAAAGGATCATACACCATGATCAAGTGGGGTTTATCCTAGGAATGCAAGGATTCTTCAATATACACATCAATCAATGTGGTAAACCATATTAAAAAATTGAAGGAGAAAAACCATATGATCATCTCAATAGATGCAGAAAACGCTTTTGACAAAATTCAATACCCATTTATGATAAAAATCCTCCAGGTAGTAGGCATAGAGGGAACTTACCTCAACAGGATAAAGGCCATATATGACAACCACACAGCCAACATCATTCTCAGTGGTGAACACTGAAAAAATTTCATCTAAGATGAGGAACAAGACAAGGTTGTCCACTCTCACCACTATGATTAAACATAGTTTTGGAAGTTTTAGTCGCAGCAAACAGAGAAGAGAAAGAAATAAAAGGAATCCAAATCAGAAAAGAAGAAGTAAATCTGTCACTGTTGGCAGATGACATGATACTATACATAGAGAATCCTAAAGATGCTACCAGAAGACTACTAGAGCTAATCAATGAATCTGGTAAAGTAGCAGGATACAAAATTAATGCACAGAAATCTCTGGCATTCCTATACACTAATGATGAAAAATCTGAAAGAGAAATTAAAGAAACACTCCCATTTACCATTGCAACAAATATAATAAAATACCTAGGAATAAACCTACCTAAGGAAAAAAAAGACCTGTATGCAGAAAGCTATAAGACACTGATGAAATAAATTAAAGATAATACAAACAGATGGAGAGATATACCATGTTCTTGGATTGGAAGAATCAATATTAACTTGGTGGTGTTTCTTAATTTTCCCTTAAAGAAGGAATTGAAGGTTTCCTCACCTAAGTCCAGCATACAACTAAGAAATGAATTGAAAAAGTTGAGAAAAATTTCTTTAATTGCCCAATTTACCAGAATTTTCATTTAGGCATTGAATGAGCTTATTATTCATGCAGAGCATTCAATTTAAAGAACAGTTCTTTAATTACCAAAGTTCTAGTTCATATCTAGTTCGTATCATGTTTCCTGTGTAATGTTAAGCGATATGATGCAGGGTAGGGGACACAAAAGATCCCCTTGGAATTTTCTTTCATTTACAAGGAAGTGTTGAAATTTTTTTTTTTCTTTTTTTAGTTGAATATCGCTGATTTACAATACTGTGCTAATTTCAGGTGTACAGCAAAGTTATTCAGTTATATATACATACATATCTATTATTTTTCAGATTCTTTTCCCTTATAGGTCATTACAAAATATTGAGTATAGTTCCCTGTGCTGTACAGTAGGTCTTGTTTGTTCCCTATTTTACATATAGTAGTGTGTATATGTTAATGCAAACTCCTAATTCATCCCTCTCTCCCTTTCCCCTTTGGTAACCATAAGTTTGTTTTCTATGTCTGTGGGTCTATTTCTGTTTTGTATGTAAGTTCATTTGTATCATTTTTTATTTTAGATTCCACCTATAAATGATATCATATGGTATTTGTCTTTGTCTGGCTTACTTCTTTAGTATGATAATCTCTAGGTCCATCTGTGTTGCTGCAAATGTCATTATTTCATTCTCTTATGGCTGGATAATATTCCTTTGTATAAATGTACCACATCTTCTTTATCCATTCATCTGTTGATGGACATTTAGGTTGCTTCCATATCTTGGCTATTGTAAATAGTGGTGCAGTGAACATTGGGATTCATGAAAGTAATTTAAAGTGCAAAATCCAGTGCTGGATTAGGTGGATTTAAATATTTTAAAAATATTTTTTAGTTGTGTCACCTAGGTTAAATTATGCTACTGTGTCTCAGTTTATTCATATGAAAAATAGGAATATAAGAATATACCTAATGTATAAGTTTATAGTATGAATTAAATGAGTAGATACATATAGAATACTTAAGACAATGTCTGGAACATATTTGAAAGCTGATATGTGGGCATATGCATGTAGTCACTTCCATTAACAAACATGTACCAGTTTCTTCCAAAACTGAGTTTATACTATTTGGTTCAGGTAACTAAAAAATAGTAGAGTCTTAAATTACAGTCTTTGAGGAATTTATTTTAATTTGATAGTTTCTTGTTTTGTCAGAGGAGGAGTGAGAGAACATTCACAGTGCTCTGTTGATAAATATACTTTATATCTCAAAAGGTATTTAACCTTCTGAGTATTTGATTTATCTCACTTTTAATGTTTATTAACATGAGTAGTTACAACAATCAACTTTAATTGCCATCTAATAAGTTATTAATAACCCATTCTGTGCCACTACTCTGAGATTTAGGAAAAAGTGAAAGACAACTTCAAGGAAATTATAATTTATCTGAAGATCATTTCCCACTTATTATATTTATTTACTTTGTTTCTTGAGTGCTATCATGGGTCAGATAATTATTTTTTTTGTTAGAAGATATTTTAATGTAGAATGACATTCTTCTCGGAACTTGTGAAGTATAAGTTGAATAGTTATAAACATTTAAAATCATTTAGATATATTTTTCCTGAAGAGTATTTTTCAGTAAGTATATAATAAGTTTTTCTAGAGTGCTTAAGTAAATATACTATCTTCTTTGGTTAATAGTAAATTAAAAGAACAAATTGAAAACTATGACCCAATATTTAAAAGCTTAATTATAGGAAATTATTTGGCATATTGAAAACAAACCAGTTACAAAAATAGCATTAGTTAGACTTTATGAATTAAAGAAACTATCAAAAAACATTTGATTAGTTTACAGAATACACACTACCTATGTAAATCAAGGGTCAATTGTAAGTTTATAAATAAATTTTATTGTAGAACATACAATATCTTGAAAATTCTATGTTAGAATGAACTTATACTTTAAAAGGAATTTTTAAAAATATTTATTTTTAACATCTTTATTGGAGTATAATTGCTCTACAGTGGTGTGTTAATTTCTGCTTTGTAACAAAGTAAATCAGCTATACTTATACATATATCCCCATATCTCCTCCCTCTTACGTCTCCCTCCCAGCCAAAGGTAAACTATTATTAAATAATAAATAGTACCTCACTTATAAATTCACTTATTTCATTATCATAAAAATATTCAGTGAGAGAACCAACCAATCTCAACTTCAACAAAAAATGGAAATGTAGACAGAAAACATTGGTGGATTAGAATGCAACTGATAACTCATACTTTATAGTCCATAGAACTAGAAAATCAACTTTTTATTCCACCCTACCCCATTTCCCACTCTGAGACAAATTTCTTTGGGAATATGAAGATATATACAATATTGCCTCTGCCCTCTTGGGAAATTGGCATACTAAGATCAACCTAATCACTTATATCTTATATTGAATTAACTGACCTTTTTTCTAAATTAAAGCCAATGAGAGAATGAGATAGAAAAAAATTTAAGTTTTAGTGGCAAGGAGAAACTTGTCAGGTAGTTTCAGAAGGCACACTACAGTACAAATGATAGTAAAACCATAACAGTTTGATGTCATTCATCCAATTATTACCAAGTATAGATTAAGCACTAATTTTATGCTGTACACTGAGCTTGGTATTGGGGATTATTTTACATCCTACCAATAGGATAGGCCAAGGTGATAGGTGTATAAGAATGAACAAATGAGGGCAGGGTAATTTTGAAAATAAACTCACTTATTTCATTATTTGCCTAGGTCTAGATGAGCCTCACAGTTACATTTTACAATGGCATTTTCCTTTCAATTTCTAAGCTAACTATACTTGAGCCCATTGAAATTTGTGTATACTCAATATTTTGTAGGTTTTAAATTTATGGCCTCATTTTTAGCACTTATTTCTACTTATACTTTTCAATATATTTTTCCTATCATTAATGTACTCATATTTTTCTTGTTCTTTTAAAATCATTTAGTTATCAGTATTTTCTACTAAATGCTTCAAGTATTTATTAATATTTTATATTATTCAATGTTTTTCTTTTATGAATAAAAGTCCTTTTAAAATAGTCATTTGAGAGCTCCATAAACTTTCTCATAATATACCTATTTATTACAGGAATAAATAAGAAAGGTGAATTAGATACTCTCAATTACATAAATTTGATGTGTGGGATGGTATCTCTCCTGGGTAATCAATGCACTTATCAGTACTATTTATGGTGTTGACTTAATATCCTAGTGTTGTAAACCCACCAGTGGCACAAATCAAAGTCATAGTCATGATCATGGAACATGACAGGTAAATTTTTTCCTCGAGGGAAGATACCGAGGATTTTGATATTAACACACAATTCAGGTACAGAAAATCCTGTTTCCTTATTTTTTCTTTTTCTTTTGATTTTCTGGAAAGGTTATATTACCTGAGTTCTAAATGATAAGTATAAGAATTAAGACTGTGAGCAGCAGGATAAATCTCTCTAGGTATATGGCATATATACAGCAGTACCTTTGCAAATTTAATAAAATACAGTAGCCTATTCCTTGGAATATTTCAGAAATATCTAGAGACATGATTTGACAATTCATTTATGTCTTGACTAAGAACTGATCTTGTCTCTAAGGTATTTTCAATTCTAAATAATCGATATTTCTATAACCAAGTTATTGAGTTATAAATCAGGTTCTAATCCAATTTTCGAAATAAACTGGGGTCAGGGAGGGTAAATAGAGACTTAAAATGAATTAGGTTGAGGTTAATCAAGAAATCAACCTTGTTTATTTTGGGTAGTATGTTAAAGAAGAAAAATAGATTAAAATTTAAAGAGTATCAAATATCACAAGTATATAAGTAAATATAATTTATCATTTTCCTAACAAGTAAATATTTGAAAATCTTATTTCCTATTTTTAATATATTGTTATTAGTATATTTTGGGGAAAGTAAGACAATTTTCTACTACTCTTTCATTTCAATTTTAGGAGGGACGTAAAACAATAATGTATATTCTGGGTTCTGGTTTGCAGTTCAAGGAAGTAGAGAGCTGAAAATAGTCTCACAACTAAAAATCTTGGACAAATTACAAATTAACTTTTCTTGAATTCATCACAGAACTAAAGTTTCAAGGCAAACAAACAATAAAAATCTGGAAAGAGGATAGCTTCAGGGAGGAAAATGACCCGAACTTTTGGTTACCCGAGGCAGATACTACCTGAAGCCAAACAATTCAGTGGGATGATTAAGCTAGAAATTTTTAATGAATTTCTAAAGGTCAAGTATGAGAGTATGAAGACTCTTGATGTGACAGACACATGGGGTGCTCAGCCTCTTGCATTGCCTTCAGGAACCCCACTGGAATCTTAAGAGTGGATCATAAAAAGCTAGAGAAAACCTTCCCACCACCCCTACCCTCCACTCCTTGTTGACTGGGAGAGGGCAACAGAAGCCATTGCTGAAATCTGCCCTGACTCATTTCTTTTGTTTCCAATGCAAAAATAGACTCCAGAGAGAAAGTCATCAAAACTTATAACCTGTGGGTACTAGCAGAAAACCATTGCAGCTGGGGTCGGGAATGGAATCCAATACCTGAACCTATCTCTCTTAATTCACAGAAACATTGATCTTAAGGGGATGGACTTCAACACTGTAACCAAAATCTATATACAAACATCACCCAGTTTTTTTGAGTTCTGAGCTGTGCATATGAAAAGTACAACTTTAAGTTACCCAGTAGAACACAGCAAGCTGGGAGGGGCGGGGGGAAATACTAAAGAGACATTTCAGAAACCGCAGATTTCTGAAAAGCAAGATTGTACTTTAATGTCATATCAATGTGGAAGAGCTGTAACAGTGTGGGCTTTTAGTGGAAAATCCTTATGGCGAAAATCTTTGCAGAAGAGACATACCCTAAAAGTAATTTCCTCGCCCTAGGAATAAGCACTGCATCTTAGGAATAAGAGAAAAACTGAAATAGAACCACCTGAAAAAAAATCAGGCAGGATAAAGGTAATAATTGCTACTTAATTCCAGAAGAAAGTCAGAATAAAGTTTATCTTTCTCTAGAAAATAGATGCATTTATTTTACTTACATTGAAGATTTTTAAAAAAATTAATGAATAAGCATTATGCTACTTATGTGACTGCTTAGCTCCTTTTTAAAGAATATTCTATTTCCTACAGTTAAAATGATTTCATTTGTTCTAGTTATAAAATTCCTTCTTTTAATTCAAGTAGCTTAAGAATCCTCCTATATGGCTTTTACTATTTTTTTCTTTACACTTGAATGAGTCAATTATTCCTTTCATCCTTTGCTTTAGTACTGTTTTATGTTCACACAACAATTCATTGTAATTATTTTTCCCTCATGACTAAATTGTGTTCTTTGAAGATCTCTTCTTACTTTTTAATCTGTATTTCTCCTGGACATGGAAAAGTACCGTGTCCATAATAGACCCTTAATTCATGTTCTTTGGAGAATGAATAAATGAAAGAATGAAAAAAGGAAGAAAAAAAGCCAAGAAAGGAAATAAACATGACTTTATTAATATTCAAGAGATCCATAAACTTCCATGTTAAATTTTAATTGCTTTAACATTTTCAAAAAGCACTAAAAAGTTTGAATAAATCACTCTCCTTATAGAAGTTATGTCCCTTTGGACTGAACTTGACAATTTTCTATCCTGAAATTACATCACAGATAGTCCATTTTGTCATGTTTTCAGAACTATAGAATGCTTCTCTTTCTCATAATTCCCATAAGATCCTTGAAATGAATTTTTTAATGAAAAAATCCAAACTGGATTACACTTGCCCTCTTTTTAAGGACTACTCAATAGGAAATTTGTTTTTCTGTTTTCTCTATGGAAACTCTTCAATTTTCCATATGCTGTTTTCTTGGCAAATCTAAGACTCTGAGGACAGTTTTATTTCTAAAGCTAATTCTGTGGGGTTTTTTTCCTAACTGCAGGCTCTAAGTTATAGTGTGTGTCCTGGTTATAGTTGAAGAAGACCCTCTTTTATCTGTCAATTAACATTAAGGGTCAAAATGTGAATCCTAATTTGAGGATATGGATTTTCAATGTCATAATATCCACAGGTTAACTTTAATGCTAATATACCCAGAATCATCTCCTAGCCCATTTTTTTTTTTTTCTTTTGGTACTCAGGCCTCTCACTGTTGTGGCCTCTCCCATTGCGGAGCACAGGCTCCGGACACACAGGCTCAGTGGTCATGGCTCACGGGCCTGGCCGATCCGCAGCATGTGGGATCTTCCCAGACCGGGGCACGAACCCGTGTCCCCTGCATTGGTAGGCGGACTCTCAACCACTGTGCCACCAGGGAAGCCCAAAGGTCTTGTTGTATTTGACTGAGTTATTGGAACTCTTAAGACAATAGTTATAAACAATATTATACAGGAGAAACTTAAAATAGCATATTAGACATGCTTGTTTGTAAAATTCCTTTGGCCATCCCTGCTTCCTTCACTGAATTTTACTTTTTTCCATGTTGTTCCAGGGCCTTATTCTTACTTTCTCCTTTTCACATTCTTCTCTCTCACATATCACCTCTTCCTTAAGATAATATCTTTGTAAATTCAATTTCATGTTCTTTCTTATTGAAAACTGTAACCAACTTCTTGAATCCTGATCACTCTTCACATATCTAAGGATTAATTAATAGACTCTAGCAAACAGATATCCATCTACTCTGGATCTAACTGTTCACCATACATAAGATCTGGCAAAGGCTTTGGGATTTTTAATAATCTTCCTCCCCCCTCCCAACAGTAAGTGGTATGGAGCAATATAGAATTGATTTTCTCACTGGTCTTAATTATGCCATTTTTGTTAGCAAGTAGGAACAAATGAAGTATTTTTATCAACAGCAATATTTTACTTCCAACTACATTCTATTTCAGTTTGAAGAAACAGGCATCTAAAATGATGGAACTATCTTGATTGAAAGACATTATGACAGGTATCTAGACATAAATCTTTGCTCCTTTCCATAGTCTCTTTCTTCCTTTTAAAGTCTAAAAATTGATTTCTACTGATACTGATGTATTTAAGATAGAAACATACATGTTTAACACTTTAGGAATATAACATACATGGACATAATTTTAAGTATGTGTGAGAAAGTGCAGAGTTATGGATAATTGCTCAAAGTTATGTGGAAAATATTTGAAATTGTTCACAAGTGGTTTTTGGCCATTTAAAAACTAATTGCTGCCAGCTTTAGTCAGGAGGACACAGAAAGTGCTTACTTACAGAAATAGAAGGAAGGGAACAGTTTTCATTACTTGTGAAATTGACCTGTACTGCTAAAAAAGAAGGGTCTAGGAAATCTCCCCTTCATCACCTAAAGCATTATAAATAAGGGAATCTGGGAGATATACCAGAAAGGCCAGGAAGATGTGTTTTCCCTTCCTCTTCCACATCTTTTTTTCAAGAAATGTTAAACAAAAAGCAATTATGAGAACAGAGGGTGGCAAAGCTGTATTATTGGAAGATTATCTTCTTTTTCACTGAATTTTTGGAAAGCAGAAAACAGTAGAGAAACATTCATCTTACCTAATCCGTCTATTCTCAGTCAAGAGGCAAAACTAGGGCTCAGGTAATGAATTGTGGGATCTGTAACGAGGCTGGTCCAGAGAGCAGCAGGCAAAGAGATCTGCCCTGAATTTAGAACAAGCTCCTGAGGCTGGCTGCAGCAGTCTACAATGTGGCATTTGGTGGCAAGAGATAATGCAGTGTTTCTCAAAGAGTAACTCAAGGCCATAGACAGCAAAAGATTTGGAAGAATTTCAAAATGCATATTTATGGCTTATATAAGACTTCCTAAGCCAGAATCTCTCTATATAAGAAATGTGTGATTCTTAGACACTATAGTGTGAGAACCACTGCTGTACATGAATGCTTCAGTGTCTAAGATAGAGCATAGTTGGAGAAACAAGAGAGATAGTCCTGAGTTCACAGAGAAGCATAAGGATGTTAGTAAATAACTGAGAGCCTTAGATTCTAATATGATCTAGGAGCTAGGAATCAGGTCTTGCAGATTAAAACTAAGAATTCTACAGCATGAGAAACAAAAGAACTCTTAAATAAAAAGCTGTGTGCCTGCAAACATGATTAAGTAAAATAAAAACTTGTAGTAGGATTAAAAATTGAAGTTAGATAATGAGAAGCAAGTCAAACTCCTAGAAGCTGTAGATTTTCCAATATTCTTGCTTAAATTGGTATTTCATTGGCTGTACCATTTATATAGATAAAGTATACATTTATATATAATTTTTCATTAAAAAATCTTGTTTTAAATTAGAAAAAAATACAATAGTTACATATAGAGCAAGTCTCTCTGATCTCAATTTCCATTTCAGAAACAGATTAAATTTCCAAGTCTATACTACTAGAAAGCATGGCCTAGTGGCACTATTACCCCAATATAAACTCTAAATAATGCAGTGGCATTACTGAGGTTGAGAAGAGCACATTTTAATAATAACAAATAGAAAATATGGGCATCACAAACTAAAACCTATGTCAAAAACAACTAGTATTAAAAGTATCTGAGTATTTTTTTAAATTGAAATAGAATTGACATATTATGTTAGTTTCAGGTGTACAACATAGTAATTGGACATTTAAATACATTACAAAATTATCACCACATTAATCTAGTTACTATCTATCCCTATAGAAATTTATAACAATATTGATCATATTAATTATGTTGTATAATACATCTCCATGATTATTTATTTTATAACTGGAAGTGTGTACTTCTTAATTCTGTTCACTGAATGTTAATTTTGTGTCCTGTCAATTTATTAAATTCATTTATTGGTTTAATATAGTATTTTGGTAGAGTCATAAGAGTTTTCTACATACACTATCATTTCATCAGCAAAAAGTGACAGTTTTACTTCCTCCTTTCCAAATTAGACTTCTTTTATTTCTTTTCTTCTCATCTGATTGATGAGGTTAGAATAAAGTTGAATAAAAGTGTGAGAGTAGAAATTCTTGTCTTGTTCCTGATCTTACAGGAAATGTTTTCAGCATTTCATCATTGGGTAACATCATTGATGTTACCTGTGGGCTTGTCACATAAGGCCTCTTTTATTTTGAGGTATCTTCCCTCTATAACCACTTTCTGGAGAGTTTTTATCATAAATGGATGTTGAATTTTGTCAAAAGCTTTTTCTTTGTCTCTTGAGATGATCATATGATTTTTATCCTTCATTTTGTTTATATGTTATATCACATTGATTGATTTGCAAATATTGAACTATCTTTGCTTCCTTGGGATAAATCCCACTTGATCATGGTATATGATCTTTTTAAAGTACTGTTGAATTGGATTTGTTAATATTTTGTTGAGGATTTTAGCATCTATGTCCATCAGTGTTATTGGACTGTAATTTTCTTTTTTTGCTGTGTCTTTGGTTTTGCAATCAGGGTGATGTTGACTTTGTAGAATGTTTTTGGGACATTCTTAATTTTTTGGAATAGTTTGAGAATGATAGCTCTTAACTCTTCTTTAAATGTTAGTAGAATTCACCTGTGAAGCCATCTGGTTCTGAATTTTGTTGAGTGTTTTTAGATTTTTGATTCAACTTTATTGGTAACAATCAGTCTGTTCATATCTTCTATTTTTTCCTGATTCAGTTTTAGGAGATTTCATGCTTCTAGAAATTTACCCATTTCTCCTAGTTTGTCCAATTTGTTTGTGTATAATTGTTCACAGTAATCACTTTTGATGCTTTGCATTTCCATGGTGTTGGTTATAACTTCTCTTCTTTCATTTCTGATTTATTTATTTAGGCCCCATCTTTTTTTTCTAGAGGAGTCTGGCTAAAGACTTACCAATTTTGTTTATCTTTTCAAAGAACCAGTTGTTAATTTCATTGATCTTTTTTATTAAGTCTTTAGTCTTTATTTCATTTATATACACTCCTATATTTATTATTTCCTTTCATCTACTAATTTTTTTCTAGCTCCTTTAAATGTAACATTATATTGTTTATTTGAGATTTTTCTTGTTTCCTGAGATAGGCCTGAATTTCTATAAGCTTCCTTCTTTGAACTGCTTTTGATGTGTCTCATTGATTTAAAAATGTTGACTTCCCATTTTCATTTCTCTCCAGGTATTTATTGATTTCCTCCTTGATTTCTTTAATGACCCATTAATTGTTTAGCACCATAGTAGCATACTACTTAAACTCCACATGTTTATGTTTTTTCCCTACAATTAATTTGTAGTCTCATACCATTAAGGCTAGAAAAGATGCTTGATAGTCCTTTGATCTTATTTAATTTACTGAAACTTGTTTTGTGGCCTAGCATGTGATACATCCTGCAGAATATTCCATGTACATTTGAAAAGAATGTGTATTTTGCTGTTTTTTAATGGAATATTGTCTATATATTTCTTGAGTCAATCTGATCTAATGTGTCATTTAAGGCCAATGTTTCTTTATTGATTTTCTGTCTGGATGATCTGTCCATTAGTGTAAATGAGGTGTTAATGTCCCCTAATATCATTTTCTTACTGTCAATTTCTCCCTTAATATCTGTTAGCATTTGCTTTATGTATTTAGGTGTTCCATTTCAGGTGCACATATATTTACAAATGTTATATCTACTTATTGGTTTAATCCCATTGTCATTATGTAATATCTTTTTGTCTCTTGTTACCGTCTTTGTTTAGAGTCTATTTTATCTAATGTAAGTATTGCTACTCCAGCATTTTGTTTGTTTATTTCCATTTGCACAGAATGCCTTTTTTATTCCCTCATTTTCAGTCTGTGTCTGTCTTTAGATCTGAGGTGAATCTCTTATAGGCAACACACAAGGTGTCTTGTTTTTTCATCCATTTGGTAACACTATATCATTTTTTAAATTAATTTTTATTGAAGTATATTTGAGTTACAATGTTGTGTTAGTTTCTGCTGTATAGCAAAGTGAATCAGTTATACATATAAATATATCCACTCTTTTTTAGATTCTATTCCCATATAGGTCATTACAGAGTGTTGAGTAGAGCTCCCTGTGTAATACAGATGGGACTTTTCTTTTTAAATTTAATTATTTTTATACAGCAGGTCCTTATTAGTTATCTATTTTATACATATTAGTGTATATATGTCAAACCCAATCTCACAATTCATCCCACCACCAGCACCCCCCCTTGTCCCCCACTTTCCCATTTTGGTGTCCATACGTTTGTCCTCTACATGTGTCTCTGTTTCTGACTTGCAAACTGGTTCATCTGTACCATTTTTCTAGATTCCACATGTATGCATTAATATACGATATTTGTTTTTCTTTTTCTGACTTACTTTACTCTGTATGACAGTCTCTAGGTCCATCCACATCTCTACCAGCCAATGAACAAATTTCATTCTTTTTTATGGCTGAGTAATATTCCATTGTATATATATACCACATCTTCTTTATCCATTTGTCTGTTGATGGTCATTTAGTTTATTTCCATGACCTGGCTATTGTAAATAGTGCTTCAATGAACATTGGAGTGCATGTGTATTTTTGAATTATGGTTTTCTCTGGGTAAATACCCAGTAGTGGGATTGCTGTGTCATATGGTACTGCTATCTTATTTTTTTAAGGAATCTCCATACTGATCTCCATAGTGGCTGCATCAATTTACATTCCCACCAACAGTGCAAGAGGGATCCGTTTTCTCCACACCCTCTCCACCATTTGTTGTTTGTAGATTTTCTGATGCTGCCCATTCTAAATGGTGTGAGGTGATAACTCATTGTAGTTTTGATTTTCATTTCTCTAATAATTAATGATGTTGAGCAGCTTTTCATGTGCCTCTTGGTCATCTATATTTCTTCTTTGGAGAAAAGTCAATTTAGGTTCAGTCTCAGAAGGTTGTGCTTATATAAGAATTTTTTCATTTCTTCCAGGTTGTTCATTTTATTGGCATAGAATTGTTTGTAGTAGTCTCTTATGATGCTTTGTATTCCTGTGGTGTCTGTTGTAACTTCTCCTTTTTCATTTCTAATTTTATTGATTGAGTCTTCTCCTTCTTTTTCTTGATATGTCTGGCTAAAGATTTGTAAACTTTGTTTATCTTCTCAAATAACCTGCTTTTAGGTATATTGATTTTGGTATTGTTTTCTGTGTTTCTATTTCATTTATTTCTTTTTTTTTTTTTTTTTTTGGCTGTGTTGGGTCTTCGTTTCTGTGCGAGGGCTTTCTCTAGTTGTGGCAAGTGGGGGCCACTCTTCATCGCGGTGCGCAGGCCTCTCACTGTCGTGGCCTCTCTTGTTGCGGAGCACAGGCTCCAGACGCGCAGGCTCAGTAGTTGTGGCTCACGGGCCCAGTTGCTCCGTGGCATGTGGGATCTTCCCAGACCAGGGCTCGAATCTGTATCTCCTGCATTGGCAGGCAGATTCTCAACCACTGCGCCATCAGGGAAGCCCTATTTCATTTATTTCTGTTCTGATCTTTATGATTTCTTTCCTTCTGAATTTTGTTTTTGTTTTTTCTTCTTTCTCTAATTCTTTAGGTGTAATGTTAGGCAGTTTACTTAAGATTTTTCTTGTTTCTTGAGGTAGGATTGTATTGCTATAAACTTCCCTCTTAGAACTGCTTTTGCTGCTTCCCATAGGTTTTGGATTGTCGTGTTTTCATTGTCATTTGTCTCTAGGTAGTTTTTGATTTCCTCTTTGATTTGTTCAGTGATTTCTTGGTTATTTAGTAATGTATTTTTTAGCCTCTGTGTGTTTGTGTTTTTTACCTTTTTTCCCCCTGTAATTTATTTCTAATCTCATAGCATTGTAGAAAAAGATGCTTGATATGATCTCAATTTTCTTAAATATACCAAGGCTTCATTTGTGACCCAAGATGTGATCTATCCTGGAGAATGTTCCATGTGTACTTGAGAAGAAAGTGTAATCTGCTGTGTTCAGATGGAATGTCCTATAAATAGCAGTGAAACCTATCTGGTCTATTGTGTCATTTAAAGCTTGTGTTTCCTTATTAATGTTCTGTCTGGATGATGTGTCCATTAGTGTAAGTGAAGTGTTAAAGTCCCCCATTCTTATTGTGTTACTGTCAAATTACTCTTTTATAGATGTTAGCATTTGCCTTATGTATTGAGGTGCTCCTATGTTGGGTGCATATGTATTTATAACTGTTATATCTTCTTCTTGGATTGATCCCTTGATCATTATGTAGTGTCCTTCCTTGTCTCTTGTAAGATTTTTTATTTTAAAGTCTATCTTATCTGATATGAGTATTGCTACTGCAGCTTTCTTTTCATTTCCATTTGCATGGAATATCTTTTTCCATCGCCTTACTTTTAATCTGTTTGTGTCCCTCACTCTGAAGTGTGTCTCTTTTAGACAGAATATATATTGGGCTTGTTTTTGTATCCATTCATCCAGTCCGTGTCTTTTGGCTGAAGCATTTAATCCATTCACATTTAAGGAAATTATCGATATGTGTGTTCCTATTACCATTTTCTTAATTGTTTTGGGTTTGTTTTTGTAGGTCATTTTCTTCTCTTGTGTTTCCCACTTAGAGAAGTTCCTTGAGCATTTGTTGTACAGCTGGTTTGGTGGCACTGAATTCTCTTAGCTTTTGCTTGTCTGTAAAGCTCTTGATTTTTCTCTCAAATCTGATTGAGATATTTGCCATGTACAGTAATCTTCATTGTAATTTCTTCCCTTTCATCACTATAAATATATTATGCCACTCACTTCTGGCTTGTTGAGTTTCTGCTGAGAAATAAGCTGTTAACCTTATGGGAGTTCCCTTGTATATTATCTTTCATTTTTCCCTTGTTTCTTTTAATAATTTTTCTTTGTCTTTAATTTTTGTGATTTTAATTACTATGTGTCTCAGTGTGTTTCTCCTTGGGTTTATCCTTCCTGGGACATGCTGTGCTTCCTGGACTTGGGTGGCTATTTCCTTTAACATGTTATGGAAGTTTTTAACTATAATCTCTTCAGATATTTTCTCAGGTCCTTTCTCTCTCTTCTCCTTCTGAACCTGTATAAGGTGAATGTTGGTGTGCTTAATGTTGGCCCAGAAGTCCTGTAGACTGTCTTCATTTCTTTTCATTCTTTCTTCTTTATTCTGTCCTGCAGCAGTGAATTCTACCATTCTGTCTTCCATGTCACTTATCCATTCTTCTGCCTCAGTTATTGCTTCCTTCTAGTGTATTTTTCATTTCAGTTATTGTATTGTTCATCTCTGTTTGTTTGTTCTTAAATTCTTCTAGGTATTTTTTCTTTAATTCTTCTAGATGTTTGTTAAACATTTCTTGCATCTTCTTAGTCTTTGCCTCCATTCTTTTTCTGAGGTCCTGGATCATCTTCACTGTCATTATTCTGAACTTTTTTTCTGAATGAATGCCTATCTCCACTTCATTTGGTTGTTTCTGGGGTTTTATCTTGTTCCTTCATTTGGTACATAGTCCTCTGTCTTTTCATTTTATGTTTCGTTCTGTGAATGTGGTTTTTGTTCCATAAGCTGCAGGATTGTAGTTCTTCTTGCTTCTGCTGTCTGCCCTCTGGTGGATGAGGCTATCTAAGAGGCTTGTGCAAGCTTCCTCATTGGATGGACTGGTGGTGGGTAGAGCTGGGTGTTGTTCTGGCAGGCAGAGCTCAATAAAACTTTAATCCACTTGTCTGCTGATGGGTGGGGCTGTATTCCCTCCCTCTTGGTTGTTTGGCCTGAAGAGACCCATCACTGGAGCCTACAGTCTCTTTGGTGGTGCTAATGATGGACTCCAGGAGGGGTTCCACCAAGGAGTACTTCCCAGAACTTCTGCTGCCAGTGTCCTTGTCCCCACAGTGAGCCACAGTCCCGCCTCTTCAGGAGACCCTCCAACACTATCTGGTAGGTCTGGTTCAGTCACCTATGGAGTCACTACTCCTCCTCCCTGGGTCCTGATGTGCACACTACTTTGTGTGTGCTCTACAAGAGTGGAGTCTCTGCTTCCCTCAGTCCTGTTGAAGTCCTGCAATCAAATCCTGCCAGCCTTCAAAGTCTGATTCTCTGGGAATTCCTCCCTCCGTTGCTGGACCCCCAGATTGGGAAACCTGATGTGAGACTCAGAACCTTCACTCCGGTAGGTGGACTTCTCTGGTATAATTGTTCTTCAGTTTGTGAGTCCGCCACTCAGAAGTTATGGGATTTGATTTTATCGTGATTGCTCCCCTCCCACCATCTCATTGTGGCTTCTCCTTTGTCTTTGGATGTGGGGTATTTTTTTCCCCCCCTTTGGTGAGTTCCTGTATCTTCCTGTTGATGATTGTTCAGCAGTTAGCTGTTATTCTGGTGCTCTCACAAGAGGGAGTGTGTGCATGTCCTTCTACACTGTCATCTTGAACAAATCTGCCCAAGTATATGTCTTTTGATTGGAGAATTTAATTCATTTGCATTTAACATAATTATTGATAGGTATGTATTTATTGATAATATGTTGATTATTTTCTGGTTGTTTTTGTCATTCTTCTTTGTTTCTGTCCTCTTCTCTTGCTCTCTTCCCTTGTTATTTGATGATTATCTTTAGTGTTACATTTGCATTCATTTCTCTTTATTTTTGTGCATCTGTACTAGTTTTCTATTAATTTTTATCAGAGTATAGAGGCTTTACAATGTTTGGTTAGTTTCTGCTGTACAGCAAATTGAATCTGTTCTACTTATACATATATCTACTCTTTTTTAGATTTCCTTCCCATTTAGGTCACTGCAGGTCAAAAGTAGGGTACCCTGTACTAAACAGTAGGTTTGCATTAGTTATCTATTTTATACATAGTAGTGTACATATGTCAATCCCAATCTCCCAATTCATCCCACTCTCCACTTCCCCCATTGATAACCATAAGTGTGATATATATGTGAATCTACTTCTGCTTAGCCAATAAGTTCATCTGTACAATTTTTCTAGATTCCAACTATAAGCTATATTTCAATATATTTGTTTTTTTCTCTGACTTATTTCACTCTATATTGCAATCCCTAGTTCCATCCATGTCTCTGCAAATGGCACTATTTTTTTTATGGCTGAGTAATATTCCATTGTATATATGTACCCCATCTTCTTTATTCATTACTCTGTCGATGGTCATTTAGGTTGCTTCCATGTCCTGGCTATTGTAAATCTTGTTGCAATGAACATCAGGTTGTGTGCATCCATTTGAATTATGGTTTTCTCTGGATATATGCCTAAGAGTGGGATTGCTAGGTGATATGGTAGTTCTGGTTTTAGTTTTTTAAGGAGGCTTCATACTGTTCTCCATAATGGTTCTACAAATTTACATTGCCACCAAAAGTGTAGGAAGGCTTGCTTTTCTCCACACTTCTCCAATATTTATTGTTTGTAGATATTTTGATGATGGCTATTCTGAGCAGTGTGAGGTGATACCACATTGTAATTTTGATTTGCATTTCTCTAATGATTAATGATGTTGAGCATCTTTTCATGTGTTTGTTGGCCATCTGTATGTCTTCTTCGGTGAAATGTCTATTTAGGTCTTTGGCCCGTTTATTGAATGGGTTGTTTGTTTTTGTGATATTGAGCTGCATGAGCTGTTTGTATATTTTGGAGATTAATCCCTTGTCCATTGCTTTGTTTGCAAATATTTTCTCCCATTCTGAGGGTTGTCTTTTCAGCTTCTTTATGGTTTCCTTTGCTGTGCAAAATATTTTAAGTTTAATTAGGTCTCATTTATTTTTGTTTTTATTTTCATTACTCTAGGAGGTGGGTCCAAAAAGATCTTACTGTGATTTATGTCAAAGGGTGTTCTGCCTATGTTTTCTTCTAAGAGTTCTATGGTGTCTGACCTAACATTTAGGTCTTTGATCCATTTTGAGTTTATTTTTCTGTACACTGTTAGGGAGTGTTCTAATTTCATTCTTTTACATGTAGCTGTCCAGTTTTCCCAGCACCACTTATTGAAGAAGGTGTGTTTTCTCCATTGTATATCCTTGTCTCCTTTGTCATAGATTAGGTGACCATAGGTGCATGGGTTTATCTCTGGACTTTCTATCCTGTTCCATTGATCTACATTTCTGTTTTTGTGCCAGTACCATGGTGTCTTCATTACTGTAGCTTTGTAGTATAGTCTGAAGTAAGGGATCCTGGTTCCTCCAGCTCCATTTTTCTTTCTCAAGGTTGATTTGGCTATTCAGGGTCTTTTGTGTTTCCATACAAACTGAAACTTTTTTTCCTAATTCTGTGAAAAATGCTACTGGTAATTTGATAGGGATTTCATTGAATCTGTAGATTGCTTTGGGTGGTCATTTTCACAATATTGCTTCTTCCAATCCAGAAAGATGGTATATCTCTCCATCTATTTGTTTTGTCTTTGATTTCTCTCAACAGTATCTTACAGTTTTCTGAGTATAGGTCTTTTGCCTCCTTAGTTTTATTCCTAGGTATTTTATTCTTTGTCTTGCAATGTTAAATGAAATTGTTTCCTTAACTTCTCTTTCTGATATTTTTTGTTAGTGTATAGGAATGCAAAAAAAATTGTGTGTATTAAAATTATGTCTTGAAAATTTCCCAAATTAATTGATTAGCTCTAGTAGTTTTCTGGTACCATCTTTAGGATTTTCTATGTATAGTATTATGTCATCTGCAAACAGTGACAGTTTTATTTCTTTTATGGTTTGTGGTTACCTTTATGTTTATCATAACAATCTTTAAATTTTAGTTTACATTTTAAATTGATGATCTCTTAAGCTCTAGCCCTACATTTTTACTCCTCCCCCTTTTTATGTCTTTGATGACATATTTTACATTTTGTGTGTGTTCCTTAAATATTTATTTTTTACATAGATGGTTATACTACTTTTATCTTTCAACCTTCCTACTAGATTTATAAGTAGTTGAGCTACTAACTTTACTCCATGTTTGCCTTTAACCAATGAGATTTTTCCTTTCATAATATTCATATTTCTAGTTGTTTTCTTTTTTGCTTATATAAGTCCCTTTAACATTTCTTGTAAAGCTGGTTTAGCAGTACTGACCTCTTTTAGAGTTTTCTGTTTGTAATGCTCTTTATTTTTCCTTCAAGTATAGATGATGACCCTTCTGGGTAGATAATCTTGGTTGTAGGTGTTTCCCTTTCATCACTTTAAATATATCATGCCATTCACTCCTTTCTGGCCTATAGAGTTTATGCTGAAAAGTCAGCTGATGTAGCCTTATAGGATTTCCCTTGTACATGACTTATTTCTTTTCCCTTGCTGTTTTTTTTTTTTTTTTTTTTTTTGCAGTATGCGAGCTTCTCACTGTTGTGGCCTCTCTCATTGCAGAGTACAGGCTCTGGACCTGCAGGCTCAGTGGCCATGTCTCAAGGGCCCAGCCGCTCCATGGTATGTGGGATCTTCCCTCACTGGGACATGAACCAGTGTCCGCTGCAATGGCAGGCAGACTCTCAACCACTGCGCCACCAGGGAAGCCCCCCTGGCTGTTTTTAATATTCCCTACTTACCTTTAATTTTTGTTATTTAATTACAATTTGTGTTGGTGTGGCTCTTTTTGGGTTGATCCTGTTTGCTTCATAGACCTGGATGTATGTTTCCTTCCCCAGAGTTAGGGAAGTTTTCAACTATTATTTCTTTTAAAAAGTTTTCTGTCTACTTCTTTTCCTCCTCTTCTGAGAGCCCTATAATGCAAGTGTTAGTACACTCAATATTGTCTCAAACGTCCTTAGAATATCATCATTTAAAAAAAAATTGTTTTTTTCTCTTCAGCTTGGGTGATTTCTACTACTTTGTCTTTCAGATAGATTATTTGTTCTTCTGTAACATCTAAGCTACTGTTGATTTCCTCTAGTATCATTTAAATTTCAGTTATTGTATTCTTCAGCTCTTATTGTTTCTTTTACATATCCTCTAACACTTTGTTGAAGTTCTCACTGAGTTTTATTTCTTCCTCTGAGATCAGTGAGCATCTTTATGAACATTATCTTGAACTCTTTATCATGTAGATTGTTTTTTCTCCAACTTTGTTTAGTTCTTTTTCTGAGGATTTGTCTTGTTCCTTCATTTGGAACATCTCTCTCTCTCTCTGTCTCCTCCTTTTGCCTAATTCTCTATATTTATTTCTATGTATTAGGTAGTTTTGTTACATCTCCTAATAGAGAAGAAGTGGCCTTATTTAGAAGATGTTCTATGCACCCTAGTAGCATAATCCCCTCTGGTTACTAAAGCTAAATACTCTAGGTTGTCTCCTATGTGGGCTGCAATGACCCATCTGTTGTGTTGGGGCCAATTACTGTGGAAGCTTGCTGAGACACTCTGTCTCATGTGGCTGCTGTTGGCTCCCTGGTGGTTGGGGTGGTCTCCCCACACTCCTGGCTAGCATCCTGGTTGTGCCTGGCTGCTACAGGCCCACTGGTGGGCAATACTGTCTCCCAGCACTAATAGGCTAGAGGGATGCCAAATAGGCTAGCATGGTAGGACAAGATGCCAAAAATTGCTGTTGCCAGCCTCTCAGTCCCCAAGGGGTATCTCAGTTGTCCTCTGCCTTTATGGGAGGCTCACCAAAATCAGTAAATGGATATGACCCAAGCACCTTTCAAACTACTTCTCTGTATTAGGACTCAGAGTGTGAAATTCTTAGCATGCCCTTGAAAAGTGTAGTCTCTGTTTCTTATAGCCCTGTGGCTCTCCTGAGTGTAAGTCCCACTGTTTTTCAAAGCTCAACTTTAAGGAGGCTGGTCTTTCTATTGCTGGATCACTGGTCTGAGAAACTCAATGTGTGGCTTGAAACCCTCATTCATTGAGGAGAACCTCTGTGATTGTGATATCCCTCCTGTTTGTGCTGGAATGTGTGAGCCCTGTCTAGACTGCATTTCTGTCCCTCCTACCCATCTGATTGTGATCACTTCTTTATGCCTTTAGTTGTGGAAAATCTTTTATGCTAAACTTTAGACTATTCTCACAGACAGTTGGCCTGTAAGCAGTTGTAATTTTGGTGTGCCTTTAGGAGGAGTTGAGTTCAGAGTTTTCTTACTTTACTATCTTGATCTATTTGAATCCTAAACTAAATTATTTATTTGATGTTTTTCCTGAATAAATACAAGCACAAAGAAGAGTAGACTTCATTGTTCTCACTTAATGTTTAAAGGAAAATGGGTAAAAATGTAATTACATATATGACATCATGAACCTGTTTACTTTTTAATAGGCATAGATATTTGTAACAAATATAGCCAACTTAAATAAATAATCAGCTTAAAATATAAAAGCATCAATAGACAGATTGTACATCATCATAGGTTTGGGGGTCAGCTAGGTCTAAGTTAGAAGCATGTTACCAACTGAAAATAAGTGCTTGGCTTAATACCAGTTATTTAAACTTCCTAAACCTGATCTTCTTTATCATTCAAACAGTACTAATAATCCCATTATTACAAGGTTATTGTGAGGGTAAGAATAGTGTGTTTTGATCAATAAACATAACTATTTTTCTTTTTACAACATGGATAAATCTTTTAATATATGTTTTTAGTTTTATTAATAAATTTATTTTATTTTTGGCTGCATTGGGTCTTCATTGCTGTGTGTGGGCTTTTCTCTAGTTGCAGTGAGCAGGAGCTACTTTTTGTTGCAGTGCATGGGCTTCTCATTGCAGTGGCTTCTCTTGGTGTGGAACACAGGTAAATATAACTATTAAAATTATTCTTTTTTTTTGTCTCTGGAGAGAGTTGATTTACCTTTTGTTGTTATTTTCACTGATGGGAGTATTAATAATATTTTATTTTGTGGGGAGAATTATTTTATATATATTGTGTGAACACGATCCTCTATAGAGGAAAAATTCTAAGTAATTCCTTAAAGAGAGAATATATATAAAACTGTGCTTCCTTGATGACCTCAGTTTAACTCATTCTGTCATTACATTATGAAGATGTACATAGAGCAGATATAGAAACACTGGATATTTGTCTTGTATCAGCTACTCTTCCACTTGGGAGGTAGTGAAAACAAACATATGCATAGGAAGCATTGACAAAATAGGCAAGAGACTGCTTTATTATTACCTAATAATGTCTAATAACTACTTTGGGATTTGAGGATTTATTGTTTTAATTCTTACTAAGCCTACTTAACCTCAGATCAAAGTAGACCATAAAGTTGGCTGGCCCCGAATTCCTCATCTTTGATTTTATCACTTTGCTACCAAGTAGAAATCATCTGATTCAAATAATAACTTCCAGTGGAAACAAATTGTTTGCCCCAATACCAAAACTGGGTAGGCAAAAGCTATGGTTTTCAAACTTTAAACAATAAAAACCTAGTGAGAAATACACATATCTGGAACCAGAGTGCATGTGCATGCACACTGACTAGCATACTCACATATACACACACAATTAACTGAATAAAAAGTTTCACAAAACATAATTTTAATAAATGTGAAAGAAGTTGATACTTTTTCCCACTGTAATTATATTTTTAACTATTTATTTTATATTGGAGTATAGTTGATTAAAAATTCTCTGATAGTTTCAGGTGTACAGCAAAGTAATTCAGTTATACATATACACGTATCTATTCTTTTTTAAAAAAATTCACTTCTAGGTTGTTGCATAATATTGTGCAGAGTTCCCTGTGTTATATACCATAGGCCCTTGTTGTTATCCATTTTAAGTATAGTAGTGTGTACATGTCAATCCCAAACTCCCTAACTATCCCTTTCTCCCGAGAACTATAAATTCATTCTCTAAGTCTGTGAGTCTGTTTTTGTTTCATAAATAAGTTCATTTGACCTAAATAGACATTTCTCCACAGAAGACATACTGATGACAAAGAGGCACATGAAAAGATATTCAACATTGCTAATTATTAGATATGCAAATCAAAAATCCAGAAACAATAAATGGAGAAAGTGTGGAGAGAAGGGAACCCTCCTATACTGTTGATGGGAATGGAAATGGTACAGCCACTATGGAGAACAGTATGGAGTTTCCTTAAAAAACTAAAAATAGAGCTACCATATGATCCTGCAGTCCCACTCCTGGACATATATTTGGAGAAAAACATGGCCCGATAAGACACATGCACCCCAATTTTCATTGCAGTACTGTTTACAATAGCCAAGACATGGAAGCAACCTAAATATCCATTGACAGAGGAATGGTAGAATTGATGTGGTACATATATACAATGGAATATTACTCAGCCATTAAAAAGAAAGAAATAATGCCATTTGCAGCAACAAGGACAGACCTAGAGATTGTCATACTCAGTGAAATAAGTCAGACAGAGAAAGAAAAATATCATATGATATTGCTTATATGGTGAATCCATTGTAATTATTTTTTTTGGTAAGTGAAGAAACTATAATTATTTTTATTGAAAAGTGTGAAAGTGAAATATTATATTTATTGCCTTATATTTTTAACATCTTTATTGGAGTATAATTGCTTTACAATGTTGTATTAGTTTCTACTTTATAACAAAGTGAATCAGCTATACATATACCTATATCCCCATATCTCCTCCCTCTTGTATCTCTCTCCCATCTTCCCTATCCCACTCCTCTAGGTGGTCAGAAAGCACCAAGCTGATATCCCTGTGATGTTCACCTGCTTCCCACTAGCTATCTATTTTACATTTGGTAGTGTATATATGTCAATACTACTCTCCCACTTTGTCCCAGTTTCCCCTTCCCCTTCATTGTGTCCTCAAGTTCATTCTCTACATCTGTGTCTTTATTCCAGTCCTGTCCCTAAGTTCGTCAAAACTTTTTTTTTTTAAATTCCATATATACGTGTTAGCATACATTATTTGTTTATCTCTTTCTGAATTACTTCACTCTGTATGACAGAATCTAATCCATCCATCTCACTACAAATATTTCAATTTTGTTACTTTTTATGGATGAGTAATATTCCATTGTATATACTTTCCACATCTTTATCCATTCATCTGTAAATGGACACTTAGGTTGCTTCCATGTCCTGGCTATTGTAAATAGAGCTGCAATGAACATTGTGGCACATGTCTCTCTTTGAATTATGATTTTCTCAGGGTATATGCCCAGTAGTGGGGTTGCTGGGTCTTATGATAGTTCTATTTTTAGTTTTCTATGGAACTTCCATACTGTTCTCCATAGTGACTGTATCAATTTACATTCCCACCAACAGTGCAAGAGGGTCCCCTTTTCTCCACACCCTGTCCAGCATTTATTGTTTGTAGATATTTTGATGATGGCCATTCTGACCAGTGTGAAGTAATACCTCATTGTACTTTTTTTTTTTTTTTTTTTTTCTTGTGTTATGCGGGCCTCTCACTGTCGTGGCCTCTCCCTCAAGCACTGTGCCACCAGGGAAGCCCCTCATTGTACTTTTGATTTGCATTTCTCTAATGATTACTGATGTTGAGCATCCTTTCATGTGTTTGTTGGCAATCTGTATACCTTCTTTGGAGAAATGTCTATTTAGGTCTGCTGCCCATTTGTGGATTGGGTTGTTTTTTTTTTTTCATATTGAGCTGCATATGCTTCTTATATATTTTGGAGATTAATCCTTTGTCAGTTGCTTCATTTGCAAATATATTCTCCCATTCTGAGGGTTGTCTTTTTTGTCTTGTTTATGGTTTCCTTTGCTGTGCAAAAGCTTTTAAATTTCATTAGGTCCCATTTGTTTATTTTTCTTTTTATTTCCATTTCTCTAGGAGGAGGGTCAAAAGTATCTTGCTGTGATTCGTGTCATGGAGTGTTCTGCCTATTTTTTCCTCTAAGAGTTTTAAAGTATCTGGCTTTATTTTTGGTCTTTAATTAAGTTTATTTTTGTATAAGGTGGTAGGGAGTGTTCTAATTACATTCTTTTACATGTAACTGTCCAGTTTTACCAGCAACACTTATTGAGGAGGCAGTCTTTTCTCCATTGTATATTCTTGCTTCCTTTATCAAAGATAAGGTGACCATATGTGTGTGGGATTATCTCTGGGCTTTCTATCCTGTTCCATTGATCTATATCTCTATTTTTTGTCAGTACCATGCTGTCTTGATTACTGTAGCTTTGTAATATAGTCTGAAGTCAGGGAGCCTGATTGCTCCAGCTCTGTGTTTCTTTCTCAAGATTGCTTTGGCTATTTGGGGTCTTTTGTGTTTCCATACAAATTGTGTAATTTTTTGTTTTAGTTCTGTAAAAAATGCCATTGGTAATTTGATGGGGATTACATTGAATTTGTGGATTGCTTTGGGTAGTATTGTCATTTTCACAATGTTGGTTCTTCCAATCCAAGAACATCGTATATCTCCCCATCTGTTTGTATCAACTTTAGTTTCTTTCTTGAGTGTCTTATAATTTTCTGAGTACAGTTCTTTTGTCTCCTTAAATAGGTTTATTCCTAGATATTTTACTCTTTTTGTTGCACTGTTAAATGGGAGTGTTTCCTTAATTTATCTTTCAGTTTTTTCATCATTAGTGTATAGGAATGCAAGAGATTTCTGTGAATTAATTTTTTATCCTGCAACTTTACCAAATTCATTGATTAGCTCTAGTAGTTTTCTGGTGGCATCTTTAGGATTATCTATGTATAGTGTCATGTCATCTGCAAATAGTGAGTTTACTCCTTCTTTTCCAATTTGAATTTCTTTTATATCTATTTTCTTCTCTGATTGCTGTGGCTAAAACTTCCAAAACTATGCTGAATAATAGTGGTGAGAGTAGACAACCTTGTCTTTTTCCTCATCTTAGATTAAATGGTTTCAGTTTTTCACCATTGATAATGATGAAAAATCATTATGGCCTTTATAATGTTGAGGTAGGTTATCTCTATGCCTACTTTCTCTAGATTTTTTGTCATAAATGGGTGTTGAATTCTGTCTAATGCTTTTTCTCCATCTATTTAGATTATCATACGGTTTTTATCCTTCAATTTGTTAATATGGTGTATCACATTGGTTTGCGTATACTGAAGAATCCTTCCATTTCTGGGATAAGCCACACTTGATCATGATGTATGATCCTTTTACTGTGTGGTTGGATTCTGTTTGCTAGTATTTTCTTGAGGATTTTTACATCTATGTTCATCAGTGATATTGGCCTATAGTTTTTTTTTCTTTGCTATATCTTTGTCTGGTTTCAGTATCAGGGTGATTGTGGCCTCGTAGAATGAGTTTTGGAGTGTTTCTCCATCTGTTATATTTTGGAAGAGTCTGAGAAGGATAGGTGTAAGCTCTTCCCTAATTGTTTGATAGAATTCGCCTCTGAAGCCATCTGGTCTTGGGATTTTGTCAGTTGGAAGATTTTAAATCACAGTTTCAATTTCAGTGCTTGTGATTTGTGTTTATATTTTCTATTTCTTCCTGGTTCAGTCTCAGATGGTTGTGCTTTTTAAGAATTTGTCCATTTCTTCCAGGTTGTCCATTTTATTGGCATATAGTTGCTTGTAGTAATGTCTCATGATCCTTAGTATTTCTGCAGTGTCAGTTGTTACTTCTCCTTTTTCATTTCTAATTTTGTTTATTTGAGTCTTCTCCCTTTTTTTCTTCATGATTCTGGGTAAGGGTTTATCAATTTCATTTATCTTCTCAAAGAATCAGCTTTTAGTTTTATTGATCTTTGTTATTTTTCCTTCATTCCTTTTTCATTTTTTTGGTCTGATCTTTATGATTTCTTTACTTCTACCAAATTTGAGTTTTTCTCTTCTTCTTTCTCTAATTGCTTTTGGTGTAAGTTTAGGTTGTTTGTTTGAGATGCTTCTTGTTTCTTGAGATAGGATTGTATTGGATAAAGTTCCCTCTTAGAACTGCTTTTGCTGCATCACATAGGTTTTTGGTCACTGTGCTTTCATTGTCATTTTTTTCTGGTAGTTTTTGATTTCCTCTTTGATTTCTTCAGCAATCTCTTGGTTTTTTAGTAGTATATTGTTTAGCCTCCATGTGTTTATATTTTTACAGTTTTTTTTTCCTGTAATTGATGTCTAGTCTCATAGCATTGTGGTTGGAAAAGATACTTGATTCAATTTAAATTTTCTTAAATTTACCAAGGCTTGGTTTGTAAGCCAAGGTATGATCTATTCTGGAGAATGTTCCAAGAGCACTTGAGAAGAACGTGTATTCTGTTTTTTTGGATGGAATGTCCTATAAGTATCAGTTAATTCACTCTTGTTTTTGTGTCATTTAAAGCTTGTGTTTCCTCATTTATTTCCATTTTAGATGGTCTGTGCATTGGTTAAAGTGGGGTGATGACGTCCCCTACTATGTTTGTGTTACTGTCAATTTCCCCTTTTATGGCTTTTAGCATTTGCTTCATGTACTAAGGTGCTTCTATATTGGGTGCATAAATATTTACAATTGTTATAACTCCTTCTTGGATTGATCCCTTGATCATTATGTAGTGTCCTTCTTTGTCTCTTGTAAGAGTCTTTATTTTAAAGTCTATTTTGTCTGATATGAGAATTGCTGCTCCAGGTTTCTTTTGACTTCCATTTGCATGGAATATCTTTTTCCATCCCCTCACTTTCAGTCTGTATGTGTCCCTAGGTCTGAAGTGGGACTCCTGTAGACAGCATATATATGGGTCTTGTGTTTGTATCCATTCAGCCAGTCTATGTCTTTTTTTT
>NW_006778770.1:263744-287261 GCF_000442215.2 Lipotes vexillifer
TACATGGGCCTCTCACTGTTGTGGCCTTTCCCATTGTGGAGCACAGGCTCTGGACACGCAGGCTCAGTGGCCATGGTTCATGGGCCCAGTTGCTCCATGGTATGTGGGATCCTCCCAGACCAGGGCACGAACTCGTGTCACCTGCATCAGTAGGCTTACTCTTAACCACTGAACAACCAGGGAAGCCCCTACTCTATGTCTTTTGATTGGAGCCTTAAACTATTTACGCTTTAGGTAGTTATCAGTACGTATGTTCCTATTACCATTTTCTTAATTGTTGTGGATTTGTTTTTGTAGGTCTTTTCCTTCTCTTGTATTTCCTGCCTAGAGAAGTTCCTTTAGCATTTGTTATAAAGCTGGTTTTGTGGCCCTGAATTCTTTTAGCCTTTGCTTGTCTGTAAGGTTTTAATTTCTGAATCTAAAACCATTGGATCTGAATGATATACTTGCTGGGTAGAGTAATCTTGCTTGTAGGTTTTTCCCTTTCATCACCTTAAATATGTTCTGCCACTCCCTTCTGGCTTGCAGAATTTCTGCTGAAAGATCAGCTGTTAACATTTTAGGGATTCCTTTGTATGTTATTTGTTGCTTTTCCCTTGCTGCTTTTAATATTTTTTCTTTGTATTTATTTTGTGATAGTTTGATTAATATGTGTCTTGGCATATTTCTCCTTGGATTTATCCTGTATTGAACTCTCTGCACTTCCTCAACTTGATTATTTCCTTTCCCATGTTACAGAAATTTTCAACTATAATCTCTTCTAATGTTTTCTCAGACCCTTTCTTTTTCTCTTCTTCTTCTGAGACCCCTATAGTTCGAATATTGGTGCATTTAATGTCCCATAGGTCTCTGAGACTGTCCTCAATTCTTTTTATTCTTTTTCTTTATTCTGCTCTGTGGTATTTATTTCGACTATTTTAACTTCCAGGTCACTTATCCATTCTTCTGCCTCAGTTATTCTGTTATTGATTCCTTCTAGAGAATTTTTAATTTCATTTACTGTGTTGTTCATCATCGTGTGTTTTCTCTTTAGTTCTTCTCAGTCCTTGTTAAACATTTCTTATATTTTCTCCATTCTATTTCCAAGATTTTGTATCATCTTTATTATCATTACTTTGATTTTTTTTTTCATGTAGACTCTCTATTTCCTCTTCATTTGTTTCATCTGGTGGGTTTTTACCTTGCTACTTCATCTGCTGTGTATTTCTCTGTCTTCTCATTTTGTTTAACTTACTGATTTTGCAGTCTCCTTTTCACAGGCTGCAGGTTTGTAGTTCCCATTGTTTTTTGGTGTCTGCCCCCAGTGGGTAAGATTGGTTCAGTAGGTTGTGTAGGCTTCCTGGTGAATGGGACTGGTGCCTGTGTTCTCATGGATCAGGCTGTATATTTTCCTTCTGGTGGGCAGGGCCATGTCTGGTGGTGTGCTTGGAACATCTGTGAAGTTCGTATGACTTAAGCAGCCTCTCTGCTAATGAATGGGGTAGTGTTCCTGTCTTGCTAGTTGTTTGGCATGGGGTGTCCAGCACTGGAACTTGCTGGTCGTTGGGTGGAGCTGGGTCTTAGTGTTGAGACAGAGATCTCTGGGAGAGCTCTTGCTGATTGATATTACGTGGGTCTGGGAAGTCTCTGATGGTCCAAGTTTCTGAACTCAGCTCTCCCACCTCAGAGACTCAGGTCTGACACCCGACCGTAGCACCAAAACCCTGTCAGGTGCATGGCTACAAGACTTTCTCCAGCAGCCAGTGGCTTAAAGAGTGGCTAATTATTATTTTTTTAAATTTTCTATTTATAGTGCACTGTCCAGCCCAGTTTGGAATCTAAGTTCATGAATCAAAGAGAGGAGCATGGACATTATTTTCTCTTCTTATTGTCCATCACAAGAGTCCTCTACCCTCTGCAAAGTCAAATTTGAAGTAATTGCTCATTATGTTATTTAATGTTCCTTATATAAAATTGATATGGCCAAATTAAGCTAGAATTTGTGTCAGGGGTAAAGAATATCCTTTCAGAAATAACTGTTATGTTTTGTTGTTTAAACAATGATAATAGTATATAATTCTATGTTTCCTTCTTTATTTTAGTTCACAGGAAATTATAACTTAACCAAAGTGTTGGTAGTTTATATTTATTTGCTTTCATGGTGAATAATTGAATATCTTATTCTTACTTATATTTAATATTTATTTCAACATTATGAATCATTAAGATTTTTACAGTTAAATGTAAATTCTTTTCTTTTAAACAAATGATAATCAATTGAAATCATTTTATTTAAGTATTTGCAGTTGACTTATTGATTTTTTTTTACTTAATTCTAATTTATGCATGACCTTTGCAAAACATAGTCATTTAGTTCTTATTGGAACATTGTGCTTCACCTTCCTGCTTCATGATGAAGAGTGGTTAATCTGAGTGTTGGCCCAGAGATGTTTCTTTTCAAATTAAAAAAGGAGTAATGATCACCATGGATAACTTACATAAAGCAAGTGTCATTTTGTTAAGACAGAAAATTTAAGTGTAGTAGTAAGAGGCAGGCTTTCTAATAATAATATGTGCATTTGAGCTTAGCTCCAATAATTATTTGTATGTGTTTTTTTTTTTTTTACTTAATATATTTAAGCCTCAGTTTCTCTGTCTATAAAGTAGTATTATTATAGTAGTTCCTGTCACCAAAGACTGTTGTGAAGGTAAGTATAAATCAGAGTTAAGCATAAACCTATACACAGTATTTGGCATGGTGTCTGGCACATATTCTCAGAGGGTCCACAAATTCAACAATAAGAACATGTAAGTGAGGTCTCACTGTAACCTCAAATTTTATTTGTACTTAGTTATACATATTTATATAAATTGTTCTCTAAATTGTACATTTTCTGGGAAGAATTAATAACTTTCTCTGATGTAGAAATGTACATTTCAATACATAAAATATGAAAAATATAGAAAACAAAGCTATAATTAAAAATGATCATTTTTACCACTCAGAGATAATCAGTTAATATTTGGTAATTTTTACTTTCAGTTTTCTTTCTTATATAAATTAAAAAGATAAAATCATGTAATTGAAATCATACAAAGAAATGATGAAATGTGTGCCAGACACTGGATATAAAGTGATGAAAAGGACAGATGGGGTCCTTGATTTCAGGTTGCTTGAAAATTCTATGGTCAGTGGAAGAAAATACTTACAAATCATACATTGGACAAGGGGTTATTACCTGGAATTTGAAAAGGGCTCTTACAACTCAACAGTAACAACAAAAACAACCTGATTAAAAAATGAGCAAAGAATGTGAAACCAGTAGTTTATTTCATCATCATTTACCTTTAAGTGACAATTAATGTTCCTACTTAAATACAAATTTAATAACTTTGCTAATTACTTGATCATAAGGAGGCAGAGTGCCCCAGTGTCCATTGCAACATATACCACACCGTGATCTAGATTTATCCAGAGTATTTGTTTGCTCTTTACTGAAACTCCATTTTGTTGAAATGCCTTGACAGATGTTTGGTTACACTCAAACATCTATTCTGGGTATTAATCTGCACAGGGGAATTAGAATCGTTCATTGTTCTATGGGGTCCTAAGAAGACTATTGAACTAATAATACCAATGCAAAAATTACTCTCTTCCCTGGAATCAATAGACTGTTCATTCAGTGACATAATTGTAACAAATGTGGATCAAAACTGCAATTTAAAGAAAGTTTAGAAGTCTTTAAGTATGAAGAGAATTTTGGAATTATTTCTGTTAACAGAATTCTGTTAACATCCAAGCTTATTATCCTCCTCACAGTTTTAAGGGAAGCTAGCTTAAGCTTCTTGCATCTTACATATTATCTATTAAAATGTCAAAATTACCACTGGCCTGGTGACAGTAATTCTACATGGTCAATCCAGTATATAGCTGGTATATCTTTATCTTACCCTTTTTATTCTATTACTAAAGTTCAAATATATTGATTGAATTGACAAACATGAAGCATTATATAGAATTCAAGTTTAAATGTCAATAACTTTTATTTTTACAGTTAACATTGCTATTTGCAAAGCTAAAAAGTTATTTTCTAGGCTAGAATTTGAAGCTTCCATTTATCATTTCCTTATCTAAACCTGCTTTTTAGCATAGTTCTCCCTGTCAGTGAATGCTCCCAACCTTTTACTTTGAAGAGTACTTGCATTTGTTTTATTTCTCTTTTTTTTTAAGATTTGTTTTTTGATGTGGACCATTTTTAAAGTCTCTTTTGAATTTGTTACAATATTGTTTCTGGTTTTTTTTTTAGATTTTTGGCCACAAGACATGTGGGATCTTAGCTCCCAGACCAGGGATTGAACTTGCACCCCCTGAATTGAAAGGCAAAGTTTTAACCACTGGACTGCCAGGGAAGTCCCTTGCATTTGTTTATGACAGATGTTGACCTTATTAAAAACAATACATTTAGATCAATAAACTTCTCATAAAAATTGACAACTGAGCCAATATCATCTCCTTTAAAACTCTGGAATATAATGAAGGACTGTATGATTTTATCACTGACTTTAATTTCCTCTACATGGAGGGATTATAGACATTTTAAACCTGATTTCTACCACCTTGTGTACTATTTCAGTCACTGCAATTTGTTGCTTTGAATATCAGATCAAAGGCATGATTTATTTTTTAAAATAATACATTCTCACTATGCCCCAAATAGTTTATTCTGATATCTAGAATTGTTTATATCAAGATATATAGAATAACTGAATCATAAATCTTAGGAAACTCTCTGTCTCCTTCATAAACACCCCAGAGCATGCTGATTCACCATGTTCATCATTTTCTTAAAAATCCCGACAACCCTTATTATTACCTTCCTCCTCATAGCCATGTTCACCATAGTATACCATCATGCCATGCCACCTGGACTATTGGAACAGGCTCCAATCTAGTATTGTGCTGTAATTCTTGCCTCACGCATTTGGTTCTATACAGTAATATGAAAAACAAATTTCTAAGAACAAAATACATGTTAGCTCTCCCAAAGGTCCAGGATCTTCATATGGCATAAAATATGCCCTTTGTTCTGGAACATACTATCATTCACTCGACCTTTCACACACCTTGCTGCACTTTTCAGTTTAACTATATAAAATAATAATAGTAATAGTAACAAAATAATTATAAAAAGAACTATTAACAGTATTTATTTAGTACTTAATATATAGCAGATATAATAACATTTTAAAATAAATTTTCTTATGCTATCACAATTTTCTAAGAAATCCACATTTTAAAATTCCATATCATAGTTAAACAAAGATATGTTTAATAGGTCTAGTGACTTGCTCAGATTTACAGAGCAGAGTCAGTGTTTAACCTGATTTCTGACACAAAGCCAAACTCTTAATGACTATGCTATACAATTTAAATTTTTGACCTTTGCTTCTTCCTCTCTTGTTTTTCATAATCTAGGATTCAGCTTGTGGGTAACATCCTTCATGAAGCTTTTCCTAAAATTTGAAAATATGAGCCTTCTAATTTAAGATGTTATTAAGTTTTGAAATCTAGTAATCTGAAAAGTCATGGTCTATGCTGAAGTTCTTATGAGACCTTATATTTTTTATATACAGTTTTTCTTCTAGAGTGTAAAAGTATTAGTCATTTCCTATTAAATTTCACATTCCTGGGGCCAATATGCTTTCTGTTTGCAGAGAAGGCTTGAATAATGTTGCTTTTGAATGTAAAGACATGCCTGTGAAGGATTCTTTCTAAATCTAAGTTTTCTGTAACATGCTGTCAGTCCAAAGTTTACACCTTATTTCTTGCTATTAACAGTACTGCTATTATTGCTACAATTATAAACCTGCTCTCTTTCACTACCATTTAAATATTTCATGTGTAATACCCCTTCCTTTTCCCTCATAAACACATGTTGCAGCAGATGAAGTACACTTGATTATTTTAACTTAGCAGCAGAAGAAAATAAAGCTCAGGGAGATAAAATATTTGGTAACAATTCTTCAATTATTAAGTTATAGAGTTAGAATCAGAACGTGATTCTTTTGTCAGTCTAGTGAACTTTCCTGTACACAGAACCATATCATATTCATGTTCCTTCTTCACAAACTAGTTTATATCGCCACGTTGTCAAGGGCTATTTTGAATATTTTCTCACAGCAGTAGTATGTGTCCTGCATATGAAGATTTTTTAAAAATCAAGGAAAGTCAGTTAAAGCAGACTGTAGTTTATTTTTGGAGAGCCCTAAATCAGGATACTCTTTCAGACTTGTCAGATAACTAACTTACTTTGGTCAATATTACATCAAATAACTTTGATTTAGATATAAAATTTTCTGACTATTATTTCATCATTACCCATGCTTTGTTCATGGACATTCTGAGTGCTTTCAGGGCTCTTAATTACCTTTCTTTTTAGAACAAATTTAAGATCAACTAAAAAGAATAGAAAAAAATGATTGGCTGTACTTCATTCTGCTAAAGGAATCAGAGATTCCACTTAAAATCCAAAGATATTCTCTAAATGCTGATGCAAAGTACAATGTCAAGAAAATCACAGAAGAATATACTTTCATGTAAATTGCAGAATGAACATACCAACAATGGTCTAAATGTATTTTGCCATCTTAAAGTAATTTTTAAAACTAATACTTTACTATTTAGAGCTGTTTAAGATTCACAGCAAAATAGAGGAAAATGTGCAGTGATAGTCCATATGCCTCCTGACCCCACTGATGCATAGCCTCCTGTTATCAACATCCCCCATCAGAGTGATACATTTGTTACAACTGATGAACCTACATTGACATTTCAAAATCACCCAGTCCACAGTTTATATTATGGTTCACTCTTAGTGTTGTACACTCTATGGGTTTGGACAAATATAGACTGACATATATTCAACTTTATGGTATCATACAGAGTATTTTCAATGCAATAAAAGTCCTCTGTGTTCCACCTATTTATCTATTCCCAACACCCCTGTCCCTAGCAGCCACTAATCTTTTTATTGTCTCTATAATTTCACTTTTTCCAGTCATATAGTTGGAATCACACACCATATAGGTTTTCAGATTGGCTTCTCTCACTTAGTCACATGCATTTATGTTTCCTCCACGTCTTTTCATGACTGCATATATCATTTCTTTTTAGCACTGGATAATATCCCATTTTCTGCATGTATAACAGTTTATGTATCAAATCTACTGAAGGATATTTTGCTTGCTTGCAAGTTTTGGCAATTATGAGTAAAGCTGCTATGAACATCATGTGCAGATTTTTGTGTGGACATAAGTTTTCAACTCCTTTAGGTAAATACCAAGGAGCATGATTGCTGGATCATATGGTAAGAGTATGTTTTGTTTTGTACGAAACTATCAAACTGTCTTCTGAAGTGGCTGTACCATCTTGTAACCCCTCCACCCATGAATGAGAGTTCCTGTTACTCTACATACTTGTTGGCATCTGGTGATGTCAGTATTCCAGATTTTCTAATAGGTATGTAACCGTATCTCACTGTTGTTTTAATTTGCATTTGTGTGATGATATATGACATTGAACATCTTTTCATATGCTTATTTGTCATTTGTATATTTTCTTAGATGAGGTGTCATTTAAGGTCTTTGGCCCATTTTAAAAATTGGGTTCTTATTAATTTTAAGAGTTCCTTGTATACTTTGATAATAGTCATTATCAGATGTGTCTTTTGCAAATATTTTCTCTCAGGATGTAGCTTATCTTCTCATTGTTTTTCACAAAGCAGATTAAAAACTATTTTCAAAATCTGAAAACATGTCATGTCCAAAGGAGCCTAAGCCAATGAAAATATTTAAAATTCTAACAGTTCTTAGAGATTACCCTACTTTGAAATTTTAGAGATTAAACTATTTTTGGTGGAGCTGAGCCTAAGCACAAAATTAAGAGTAAATTTATGATGAAGTTCCAGAAATCTGGCATCTCTTTGGCAATCATATATTATTTATCCTAATTTTTTCTCCTGAGGTTCATTCTAATCTTTTCTGACTTCACCAGCATTTGAATTTTAACCAATAGAAATTTCAAGTTATCTTGCATATATAAATTACTGTCACAAAGGGTTAGGGCACTGAACAAGGGCTTAAATAAGCAGATGAGTTGGGTTTTTTGTTTTTGTTTTTTTAATGACAAGTTGATAACCAAGAATTCCAGAGTAACATCAGGGTTAGAAAATCTAAAAGGACAATATAAATCTAGACTATATAGAGACACATTATGACTTTTGTGAACTTATGGAACTCTTGCCTTTGTAAGCTCCTTCCTCTATAAAAAAACATTTTAAATATGCTATGAGTGCATTGATATAAGGAAGAATATAATCCAGACTGTATTTACTATCAGACATTCACTATTCTAACCCTACTTACTTAAAGAAAATGTGAATATTAAAATATTTTTGCATGTCCTTAAAAGCATCGTGGGTCCTAGGCACCGTGCCTAATGGATGTCACTCCATTTCGTATTAATACCTTTTATGCATTAGTTTAGTGATTTTTATTCTTTTCATTTCATCCTTAAGATTTACTACTTCCCAATTATTAGGAAGCTGAAATTGACCAGGATAGTAATAATAACTAGCATTTTTTTCCTCACTGGTACTTTCTCTTGCAACACTCACTCAAACATTGCTCCAAGTACTTTTACATACATTAGTTCATTTAATTTTTATAACAAGCATAAGTGGAAGTATTACTTTTTAATATATTAATTGACATATAGTTGACTTACAATATTATATTAGTTTCAGGTACACAACACAGTGACTTGATATTTTTATAGATTATACTCCATATAAAGTTATTTTAAAATGTTGGTTATATTCCCTGTGTTGTACAAAACATCTTTGTAGCTTATGTTATATTTAGTAATTTGTACCTCTTAGTCCCCTTCACCTATCTTGCCTCTTTCCCCACACCTCTCCTCAGGGGTAGCCACTGTATCTGTATGTGTAAAACAGTATGGGGATTCCTCAAAAAATTAAAAATAAACCTACCATAGGATCCAGAAATTCTACTCCTGCATGTATATGAAGAAAACAAAAGCACTAATTTGAAAAGATCTATCCACAATGGTCATAGTGGCATTATTTCCAATAGCTAAGATATGGAGGAAGTATTACTTTCATGATTTCTCTTCTGGTTTCTGCCATTGAATAGAATATTTCTCCAAAACTTAATGTTGTAAAACAACAATTATTTTATTTTGTTCACATCTCGTGGATTAGGAATTTGCTAAGGGCTCGCCTGGGTAGTTCTTGTTTAGAGTCTTTTAAACAGATACCTGAACTGACTAGATTTCTAATGTGGCTCTTATATACAGGTGGCAATTGATGCTGGTTATTGGCCGTGAGATCAGCTGCAGCTGACTGGATTGAATACATGTGGATTTTAGGTAGTTGGATTTTGTACATGTGGGCTGACTTCTGCCAGAGCAAACAGAGATAACCATGTGGAAGCTCTATGGCTTATTCTGATGCAGCCTTGGTAGACAAAGCATCACATTTTCTGCATTTTATTGGATATTTAAATCACAAAGAGTAGTTCAGAGTCAAGAATAAGACACGTGGACCACACTTCTCAATGGAGGAAGTGTCAAAGGATTTACAGATTTGTTTTAAAATTGTCACAATTCCCTACTGATGTTGAGAAAACTGTGTAGAGAGAGGTAAAATATTTTTTAATGACTACAGGACTCATAAATGGAGAATCTAGGATTTAAACCCAGGCAGTTCTGGCTCCAGAGATGTTATTTGTAATCACTCTTCTATGGAGCCACACTTTAGAAAGTATTAACGTAGCCTGTGTATGCACTCTGTTCTGTAATATGTCAGATTGCTTTGTTTAAAATCATGCCCATTGTTCATGTTTCTTTTGGAGAATAGAGCAAAGGCTATAAAATGGAACGTTAAAAATTTAGCCCAGGGCTTCCCTGGTGGCGCAGTGGTTGAGAATCTGCCTGCCAATGCAGACAACACAGGTTCGAGCCCTGGTCTGGGAAAATCCCACATGCCATGGAGCAACTGGGCCCGTGAGCCACAATTACTGAGCCTGCGCGTCTGGAGCCTGTGCTCCGCAACAACAGAGGCCGCGATAGTGAGAGGCCTGCGCACCGCGATGAAGAGTGACCCCCACTTGCCACAACTAGAGAAAGCCCATGCACAGAAATGAAGACCCAACACAGCCATAAATAAATAAATAAATACATTGTGTAAAAAAAAAAAAAAAAAAAAAAAAAAAATTTAGCCCAACTCAGGCAAACTATGGCCCATGGGTCAAATCTGGTCTATAATCTGTTCCTGTAAAAATAATTTTATCAGAACAAAACCCCACCTATTTGTTTACATGTTGTCTATGGCTGCTTTTGTGTTTCAGTAGCAGAGTCCAATGGTTGTCACACAGATCATCTGTCCCCAAAAGCTTACAACATTTATTACCTGGCTTTTAAGAAAAGATTGCCAACTCTTATTGAAAGGATCAGAGATTAAAGGTTAAGGTAAGAGAGGAAACAGACATTGTGATAAGAAAAGTTAAATAACTAGTCTGCTATTACTGAATCAATCAGTGTAGAGATTGTTACTAATATACAGGTACTGTCTCTAAAGGGAACATTCATTTTCATTTTATAATATCTGTACTTTATTCTAGAGATAGCTACATTCTATTCTATAATAAGAGTCATAATATTAAATACCTAAAAATGCCAAAAGCATCATGCTATAGTGGAAAGAACATAAATTTGAAATTAGAACAAAAGGAATTCTTCCATTTGAACTTATCAAGAGTTTATACTGAGTGTCAGAGCTCTGATTCAAGTTGGATTTTTGAGTTTTAATTAATTACTATAGGTAAAGTATATTCAATCTCAGTAAATGTTGTGACAAGAGTAGTTTAAGTGTTGACTTAGAACAAGGTATATCTACTCAGATACTGATAAGTTAGGAAGAAACCAAGATAAGGTTAAGACAAAATCTAGACCTGTAAAACCCAGGACTGAAAGTTAATTTTATATCTGAGGAAAGAATATGACTCAGAGAAACTTAAGAAATTATTTATTTATTTAGTTAGTTAGTTATTTACCAGGAGGCACAAAATAAAATTGTATTTAGAACCCCTATTATTACAGATGGCAGAAAAATGAACAGTAATAAAATGAAAGAGCTCACCTTATATTAATCTGAAAATTTCTGAGCCTGTCTTTGAAGTTATTCATTAGATACTTTGATTACAGTTAAAGCAAGAAGAGCATCAGAATTTGGACTTAATTCTCTCATTTAGTTCTTACCATAATCCTTTGACAATGATATAATCCTCCTTGTTTCTCAGATGAGGAACTGAGGTTGAGGAAACTCAAGTGATATGTCCAAGATCCCAGAATTACCAAGCAGCAGAATCAAAATTTGAATCCAATTCTTTGTGACATAAAATGTGTGTACCATCTGGTCTACCATCACTAAAGGAGTCTCTGTCTCAGAAAACAGAAATTCGGTTACTTGGAATTCAGTTTCTCAGAAATAATGACATGTCTTCACATGTGTTTGTCTTATGCTAATACAAATAAACAGACAATAATAATAATAATAATAACAATAACAATAATAATAACTCTCTACCCCAATATATAGCTGCTAATCTTCCAAAGTAACACTATTAATAAGCCATTTTTATTTCCTTCATCATTCCTACCAACCACTTCAAAACCAATAAATATTTCTGATTTGGATCTCCATGAAAGGCAAAATTATATAATTATTAGAAGTGGATTGTTCTGCCACTTCCTAGTCTCATTCCTGTAAATATATTACTTCAGATGGGATTCTAAAATATATTTATCTCATATTTTTGTTGGGAGGATTAAGTCAGGCAATGTACATAAACTTCTTAGCATACAATTATCAAATGGAAACTTCTTAGGGAAGTCAAACTGTTGCTGTGTTATAAGTATTATTGCTGTCTGGCACTGCAACAAAGAGAGGCAATTTGGGCAACTTCAAAGCAGCTTTGGAAGAAGACTTTAGCAGCAGATCTGAGAAGTCAAGGCTAAGTTTCCAGGTTCCAGAATCAGGGGCTACAGGCCCTGTTACAGCTAAGAAGAGCTTAAGGAGGTATGATGAGTAAATGTAATGTGATATCCTAAAAAGAATACAGGAATTGAAAAAGGACATTAACCAAAAACTAAGGGACTCTGAACACAGTATGGACTTTAGTTAATAATAATATATCAATGTTTATTTATTAATTGTAAATCAATATGCAATACAAAAGTAGGTTGTTAATAATAGGGACACTGGGTACAGGATAAATGGAAACTCTATGTAGTACTTTGCAATTTTCTCTATATCTAAAACTGATTTGAATAATAAAGTTTATATATTTATATTTATATTGAAATATAGTTGATTTAAAATATAGTGATTCAGTATCTTTATAGATTATACTCCATGAAAAGTTATTACAAAATAATGGCTTAATTCCCTGTGCTGTACAATATGTCATTATTTCTTATTTCTTTTATACCTTGTAGCTTGTATCTCTAAATCCTATATTCCTACCTTCCCCTGGCCCCTTCCCTCTCCCCACTGGTAAACACTAGTTTGTTTTCTATATCTGTGAGTCTCTTTCTGTTTTGCTATATACATTGGTTTGTTTTATTTTTTAGATTCCACATATAAGTGATAACAGAGTATTTTGTCTTTCTCTGACTCATTTAACTAAGCATAATATTCTCTAGGTCCATCCAGATTGCTGCAAATGGTAGAATTTTATTCTTTGTTTATGACTAACATTCCATTTTATATATATGCCACATTTTCTTTATTCATCTGTTGATGGACATTTGGGTTGCTTCCATGTATCTTGGCTATTGTAAATAGTGCTGCTATGAACATTGGGGGGCATGTATCTTTTCTAATTAGCATTTTTAGATTTTTGGATATATGCCAAGGAATGGAATTGATGGATCATATGGTAGGTCTATTTTTAGGTTTTTGAGGAAATTCCATACTGTTTTCCATGGTGGCTGCACCAATGTACATTCCCACCAAGAGTGTACAAGGGCTCTTTTCTCCACATCTTTAACATTTGTTATATGTAGATTTTTTGATGATAGCCATTCTGACTGGTGTGAGATGATATCTCATTATGGTTTTGATTTACATTTCTGTAATAAATAGTGATGTTAAGCATCTTTTCATGTGCCTGTTTACCATCTGTATGTCTTCTTTGGAAAAATGATTATTCAGGTCTTCTGCCCATTTTTAAATCAGATTGATTGTTTCTTTTCCAACTCTTATTTTCATTGATCTCTTCTGTTGTTTCTTGGTCTTCAGGTTATTATTTCCTTTCTGATCTTCATTATTTCTGTCCTTCTGGTAACTTTTGGCTTTGTTTGTTCTTACTTTTCTGTTCCTTTAGTTAATAGGTTAGGTTGTTTATTTGAGATTTTTCTTGTTTCCTGAGGAAGGCCTGTATTGCTATAAAATTCTCTCTTAGATTCTTTTTTGCTCCATCTCATAGATTTTGAAGAGTCTTTTTTCCAGTTTCATTTATCTCCAAGTATTTTCTTATTTTCTCTTTGATTTCTGCATTAAAACAGTGTTTATCAGTAGCATGTTCTTTAGTATCCAGGTGTCTGTTTTCCTATTTTTCTTTCTGTAATGGATTTTCAGTTTTATGTTGTTTTTGGAAAAAAAAATGCTTGATTTATTTTTTATCCTCTTAAATTTATTGAGATTTGCTTTGTGGTGCTTCATGTGATCTATCCTGCAGAACATTCTATGTGCATTTGAAAATAATGTGTATTCTTTTGTTGTTGGATATAATGTCCTGCAGATATCTATTAAGTCCAATGGTCTACTGTCTCATATAAGACTATTGTTGCCTTACTGATTTTCTGTCTGGGTAATATATCCATTGATGAAAGAGGGTGTTAAAAGTCACCTGCTATTATTGCATTGTTGTCAATTTATCTCTTTATATCTGTTCATATTTGCTTTATATATTTAGGTGCTCCTATATTAGGTACATATATGTTAACAAGCGTAATATTCTCCTCTTATATTGATCCCTTTATCATTCTATACTGCATTCCTTTGTCTCTTGTTATAATAACCTTTGTTTTAAACTCCATTTTGTCTGATATGAGTATTGCTACCCTCACTTTCTTTCATTTCCATTTGAACAAAATAACTTTTTCTATCACCTCACTTTCAGTGTTTGTGTGTTTTTAACTCTGAAATGAGTCTTTTGTGGGCAGCACATAGATGGATCTTGTTTTTTTATCCAATAAGCCACCCTATGTTTTGTGATGAGAGCAGTAAGTCCACTGACATTTAAAGTAATATTTGATAGGTATGTACTTATTGCCATTTTATCACTTGTTTTCTGATTGTTTTTGTAGTTCTTCCCTGTTTATTTCTTCTTTTTGTTTCTTCCATTTTGGTTTGATGATTTTCCTTAGTAGCATGCCTGTGTTCTTTTCTTTTTAGTTTTTATATATCTATTGTAGATCTTTGATTTGTGGTTACTATGGGGTTCATATATGTTGACCTATAACTATGTCTTCTTATTTTAAATTGGTAATCATTTAAGTTGAAACACATTCTAAAACATCTACATTTTTACTCCCTTCACCCATATTTTGTGTTTCTGTTGTCATACTTTACATCTTCATGCTTATCCCTTAACTGTTTATTGTAGTTATAGGTGCTCTTACAATTTTTTTTTGCCTTTTAGTCTTTGTATGGCTCAATTAGGTGATGATCCTCAGTCCTTACTATATATTTGCCTTTCCTAGTGGGATTTTCCCTTTCCTATAGATTCTTTCCACTTAGACCAGACCTTTTAACATTTCTCTAGGGTAGGTTTAGTATTGATTAACTCTTTTATTCTTTTGCTTGTCTGAAGTTTTTATCTCTCCTTCAATTATAAATGACAATTTTTTCTCGGTGTAGTATCTCACATTGCAGGTTTTCCCCTTTCAGCACTTTGAATATATCATGCCACTCCCTTCTGGTCTGTAAAGTTTCTGCAGATCAATCAGCTCATAGCCTGTGGGGATTTCCTTACATATATTACTCTTTGTTTTTGTCTTTCTGCCTTTAGAGTTCTCTCTTTATCTTTAACTTTTGCCATTTTAATTATGATATGCCTTAGTGTGAGTCTCTTTCTATTCATCTTGATTGGGACCCTCCCTCCATGCTTCCTGTACCTGGATATGTGTTTCCTTCTTCAGATTTGTAAGTTTTCAGTCATAATTTTCTCAAATGCATTTTTGATCCCCTTGTTTCAATCTTCTCCAACTAAGACCCTTAAAATGGAAATTTTTGTAAGATTAATGTTATCTCAGAGATCTCTTAAACTGTTTTCATTTTTTTAAAAATTTGTTTTTCTTTTGGCTGTTCTGATTAGGTGATTTCCATTATTCTATCTTCCAGATCATTTATGTGTTCTTCTGTATCACTTAGTCTGTTATTCATTCATTTCTTGTAGTGTTTTTTTTTTTTATTTCAGTTATTGAATTCTTCATTTCTGTTTGGGTCTTTTTTCATATTTTCCAGTCCTTGTTAAAATTTTCACTGTGTTCATCTATTCTTTGCCATAATTCAGTTAACATTCTTATTATAAATGTTTTGAATTCTTTATAAGGTAATTTCTTTCTGTTTCATTATTTTTTCAGAGGTTTTCTCTGGCTCTTTCAATGAGACAAGTTCCTCTGCATTTTCATTTTGCTTAACTTTCTCTGTCTCTATTAATTTAGATGAAACAGTTACCTATTGTGATCTTGAAGTGGTGCTCTTATGTGGAAGTGTTCATATACAGACTATGCCTGCCCGGTGCATTTGGTAAAAGAGAGAGATTTGATGTCACTGCAAGTCATATTTTTCCTCAGGTTGTTCTGGCAGTTATCACCTTGGTAGTGGTTGGGGGTGGAGATGGAGATGCTAGAGCTGGGGCTGGATGTGAGACAGGACTTCCCTTCTGCTCAATTGTCATCACCACCCTATTTGGGTGGAGCCTGACTCCAAGTTACTGGAGCAGAAGCTCTGAGGGTGAACCTTGGGCTGGCTCTGTTCCTTTCAAGTGTATGCTTCCTCCTCTTCCAGCACAGAAACTCTTGCCCCAGAGCAGGAGAGTGCTGAAGTAAGGGGTGCCAGTGCATGTCCTTGGTTTGTTTCAGCAGCAGACAGAGGTCCAAGCTGTCTTCAATGCAGTGTTTGTACCAGCACCACCCTTGCTCTGTACAGATGCAGACTCACGTACAAGTCTCCTTTGTCCCTCACAGCCAATCACTGCCCCTAGCCTCCACTGCCCTCACCTCTCTTTCTACGGAGCCTCACTATAATGTGGAGGGAGCCCACGTGGACTCTTGGCATATATCAAGGTGTGAGCTGTAGTAGAGTGACCATTGTCAGAGTTCTGGGCTGTTTCTGAGGGACTTTTGTGTAGGTGCCAACAATGACCACTGCCTCACCCAGACCCCACCCCAAGACCGGGTCTCCATGGAGTTCCATAGCCAAGTTTTCTCCCTGGTTATGGCAGCCTTAGATCCTGTGCCACGCTGCAAAATGCAGTAAACAGTTCTGAAGTGTTTGCTTTGCTCAAGCTGGGGTGCATGTCAAGGCAGTTGTGGGAAACCTGGCAGCCACTAAAGCAGTCTCTGAACTGCCCCCTTTGCCCTGCTTTGGGGCTAAGCCAGCATGAATGTGCTTCTGACAAGTGGAGTGCAGGCTTCTCACAGTCTTCCTGTTAGTCTCAGTTATCTTCCAACCAGACAAAGGGCATCATCTTCCATGTGTAGGACCTCAGGATTTGTGCTCCGAATCTGTGGCTCTTGCCACTTACTCCCATGGGCAGGTTTCTGCCCATGTATTCTCCATTTTCCTTTGAGCTCCCTCCCAGTGTCTCAGGTTCCAACCTGATTGTCTTCCCTTCTTACCCAATTACATGTTCATCTTTCTTACAGCCTTGATTGTACAGAAGTCTTTCTGCCAATTTCCATTTAGTTTTCAGTGAGAATTCTTCCAAATGTATGTATATTTTTGATATGTTCATGGGGGTGCATGAATTCCACATCCTACTCTGCCACCTTGATCAATCTACCAATAAAGTTCATTTTAAAAATTCTATTGGTTGTCCTTTGGATCTTTGCACAGAAATCCACACATTCAAGTAATTGATTTTCCTGAACTTTAGTTACATTGAAGATGACATGTTTGTAGTTCTGAGGCTATTTCTAATAAGAAATATTTACAGTCACTTCTTGCAAATACTGAAGCATAACAGTGTCTTAAAAGGAAACTAGATACACAAATGAAATTATAACAAGCATAATCATGAACATATTTGGTCATTTTACCAAACTTCTGAAATACACAAAACCATGCATTTGGATAGACTTTATCCATAGAGAATTACCTCCTGCTTAATTTATGATAGAATATAGATGATAATTTATTAATTCATTGAATATAATATTCATATAGAATAGAGGCTACTAGCTATTATATGTCATTTATTATTTGCAATGCCTCAAAGTGCTGAGATGCTCTGTTTTCTTTTTTGAAATGCCATAGGGAAGAACATTATAATGAATGCATTCCTCATTTTGCAAAATATATTTCTGATTTTACTCCTATGTTGCAATTGATCTAAGTTATGAAAGGCAATTTGAATTGTCAATCACTGCCTGAGCATGGTTTAAGTGATGGATTTTGCTTAGAATAGTATGGCATATACACGTTTAGTTTCAAAGAAGAGTTTTCTCTTTCAATTTTACAAATATTAAAACTTTACAAGAGGAATTTTAATCATCACACACAAAAAAGGACAGTATTCTTTGAATTACAAATATATATATGCTTTTCAAAGACACTCATTATTTTCACTGGAATGGAAATAATATTTCATTACTTTCTTATAGTCAAAGCAATTTCAGACATTGCTTTCCACTGAATGAACAAAAAATGAGCTTTTTAAAAATCTGTCTTGATAATTAAGGATGCAAACAGGCATGGATAATTATTTAACAAGCTATTTCATGCACCAGAAAGAATAGTTCAAAGTAAATGAAGAGAAATTTTGGAAAATATTAATATCTAGAAAGCATGTATATACACGTGTGTATTATTATTAAATAATACAAATTTTAATTACCCTCCATATCCTTGAGCATTATATAGATTCAGATTTCACCTTCTTTTTTTCCCTATTTACATTTACAATGCTATTACTTTGGAAATTTAAGTCTTTATTATTACCATTGTGGGTTTTTTTTTTTCTCTCAGTTTAGGTACCAAAGAAGAGTTAGGAAGGGGAAGGTCCCATTCAGCATATGAGTCTACATAGTTAACACTTAGTGGCGCGGTTTAGAACCATAGGACCAATTGCCCAGCATTAATCCTTTCTTCTGGTAAGTACCTCTCTCTTCCCGTACTCTGATCTCCCTGGAGGGAGTTGGCATATTCTTAGAAACCACCCCACCCCTTGAACTCCAGTTGAACAAGGTGAGTGAAAGAAAAATAAGGTAAATGAACTGACCTTGAAAAATAAGGTCAGTGAATAATTCCTGGGATCTCTGCTCTTGGAACTAAGAGATTTTGTCTCTCTCCATCAACGGAACCTGCAATATATAGAACACAGAGGTAATATCTGCTGTCTTGCAGAAAAAAGTATTCTACAGGCAGAGAATAAGGAATCTAGCACACAGAGTGGAAATGGGATACACACTCAAAAACATTCAATCACTGAGTGCCAGTTGTTCCTAAGGCTGAGTTGCACATGTCTCTTTATCAGACACTACTGGTTCCCACCAAGATTCATTTGGATATATATTTTTTATGAGTTCTGGGTGCTCATCCATCAGTCTGGCTGCTCTGTTTGTTCATGGTCTTTTGGTAGACTCCTCTTTCACTTAATTTTCATTGAACTTCTATCACTTGCTTCCAAAGAAATTTTAAGTACAGAAAATCCCACCAAAATACTATAGATGGCATCTCAAGCAATCAAGTGTGACAAAAGTGAGGATTTAATTTTTATGTAATTAATGAAATGATCTTTATCAACCTGATGCAGTAGACTTGAGGTAACGACTAAACAGTAATTGCCAAGTTTGAGCTTTTCAAATAATGCTTTAATAGGTTTTTGCTTAATAGTGATAATGAACACCCTCCCCCATTTATATCACAATGTCTGGGAAGGTATTCTCGCATATTTTATTTTCAGAGATGAACTATTAGATAATCCTGAATACATTTGAAATTCACATGATGGTGTAAAGTATTTCCTATTGATTAATATTTCGAGTATGTGGAGTCACCATAGATCGGGTGAACAAGTATCACTTTCCTCGTCACTAACTAGAGGGTTGTAAAGTGAGAGAACATATTTGAACATCTGGTGTATAGCATGCAATTAATAAACGTTTGCTCATTCCTCCTCTATACTGTCTTCTTTTCTTTTTGTGATCATTTATTATAATTATCTTTTCCCATTGATAAATACACATTCTAATTCTATCGTATTCTTTTATCTTTAAAAAAGCAGGGATTTTTGGATACAGAATGACCCAAAGTATATAATTCCTATTCTTTTCCAGTTTTCTTTTTCCTTCAGACAATCATTACTTTAATACTTTCTTGTCAAAGTTGAAGACGTTATCTAAATTTGTCAACATAGTTGTCCAGTTTTCTCTTTTAAGTTCACTCAATCATTCTCAAAATTCAGCATACGTCATAATCATCTAGAGAACTGATTAAAACATACATTTTTGATCCCTAACTGTTGAGTTTGTCCTCCACCTCCTTCTTTCCTAAGTAACAGAGGAGAGTCTCCATTCTTTATTAAAGAAGTAAACATACTTATAGACAGGTTTACATGAAAGCCTTATTTCTTTAAATTATAATTACTGTAGAAAGTATTTTTTATACTATAAGGTTCTCATTAATCATTTGCCAAGTGAGTAAATAAACTAACTTCCTCATGTCTACGAAGCCACATATGTCCATATTTCTGCTTTTGGCTGCTTCTTTAAGACAAGTGAAACAACATTTGTTTTATCTTTTCTTCATTCTGTGTAAACCATTTCTATCATTTTTGAAAAATTAGTACTGCCATCAAATATTTTACAGATTTTTTCTAATATATCTCTGCCTCTAATATTGCCTTTTCCTTAAACTCCTTAATATGTTTATGAATTGCAAAACTGGTTATTTTGAATCATTTATTTTCATATTATAAAAGTAAACCATAGTCATTAAAGAGTTTTTTAGCTAGACTAGAGAAAATTAATTTTTAAAAACTAAAAATGTATTTCAAATTGGCTTTAACAGTTTGGTGTATTTGTGTTTCCTTTTGGTTTTGTTTTTTCTTTTTTGCTTGTTTTGTTGTTAGTATATGACCCTTTTCAGTTTAACAGGAAATAAATCCTTTAGGGAAATTCAGAAAATACAATTTGAGACTTCAGTAAAGTGGATGCAAGTGATGATTTGGTATATTTTGTGATTGTAGGCTACTAAAATGATTAAACCTATACATTCACTAGGTCTGGCCCTTTTCTTTGTTTTCATTCAATTTGACAGCTATTTTTTGGTAGTCCTTTTATTCCAAAGCTTCCAGCTGGTAGTATGCACTTACCACCTTTATGTCAAATACAGTTTTGAAGGTTCTATTTCCAGGCTTTCACATCTGTAGCTTCAGATATATTGTTTTTAGATTTTTGCATTTATGATTCCTCTTCCTCCAAATTTTCATAGACTATATCAATCAGAAGGTGTTGCTGAACACATTCTAATTGCTGAACAGCATCCTAGAAATGGAAACAGCTTTGAAATCATACAAAAGTAGACATGAGTGGGCTTCTTTGGTGGCTAAGTGGTTGAGAGTCCACCTGCCGATGTAAGGGACACGGGTTCGTGCCCCGGTCCGGGAAGATCCCACATGCCACAGAGCACCTAGGACCGTGAGCCATGGCCACTGAGCCTGCGTGTCTGGAGCCTGTGCTGTGCAATGGTAGAGGCCACAAGAGTGAGAGGCCCGCGTACCGCAAAAAAAAAAAAAAAAAAAAAAAAAAAAAAAAAAGTAGACATGAGTTTAAATTTCAACTTTGCAGTTTATTAATTACGTGACCTGGATCAGGTAACTCAAGGTCCCTAAAATATGTATAAGTAGAAATAATCTACATGTCTCACTATATTGCTGAGAGGTAAGCAAGATATGGTGTGCAAAATACCGAACATAGTACTTATTGCCAAGAGTCATATAGCATCTTCCTCGCCACAACCTGAACAATCAGATGTGGCTACTCTCTTCTTCCTCATTCTTCTTAGGCTCTGCTTGTAAATGTTGTTGCATATTCATCTGTATCTATTCTACTGTAAATATTTGTTGGAATTTAGCATTGAAGACATCTGGACCATCATTTCTTTTCTTAAACAGGACTGTATTAGTGATATAAATCAATTTTTTAAAAACACATACAAGACATACAATTTTCAGAATTTTACATTTGTTTTCTCTTCTATGAGTTTATTCAATTGACCTCTTTTTAAACTATACTGGCATTAAGTTGTTTATTATAACATTATTTTTTAATAACAGCATAATGTGTGGAAAGACTATTTTTACCTCTGATATAAATGTTTGTATTTCTCCTATTTTATTCAAAAGTATCATATTTTTTCAATCTTGTTAGTATTTTCATGGAGCAAGCTTTCCTTTTTGTTGATTTTCTCTAATGTGTATTTGTCTTATATTTTAAAATTTTTATTAATTACTCCAGTTTTACATTTTATGTGAGTTTAGTTTCCTATTTTTAACCTTTTGATTTATATAGTGAGATCATTGATTTTTAGGTTTTATTTCCTAATATAAGCATTTAAGTGTATAGACTTGTGTTTAGGCCTCCTTCTGGCTATGTTCAAGTCAGTTTTAATTTAGTGTTATGTATTCATTATCACACAGAGCATAAATGTCTGCAGGAACCAGTATTGGAGTAGGAAAACCTGAACCATAATTGATGAATCACTGGAGGCTAAGTGTAGACAGTTCTGACAGTTAAGAAATTCCACAAGAATACCGTAATACAAGGTGCCGTATGCTTTTGTGAGTTTTACCACCAGGAGCTCTGCCACATTCACACAGGGAATATCAGAGAAAAATTCCCTCATGCTTTCAACAAGAGAAGGGGGAAAGTTAATATTTTGAAATATGCCAGAGCATTTCTTTCTTCTTAACAAGACATGACTTCAGGAGAAATTATATAATCAGGGCCTAACTTACCTGAGGGAAAGGAAGCACCCAACTCCAGCCCCCTCCAACCACTCTGTCCCGTCTAAGACTGAGACCATGTCATAGGACTACAGATACTTCCCCTCCCCCCCACACCTTACCACTACATTACTAAAGGCCTAGTTACTACATTTTTTTTTAGCCAGGATGTTACGTTCAACTTTCTACAAAAATTACAAAGCATAATGAAAGGGAGAAAAAACAAATTGAAGAGACTAAACATACATCAGAACCAGAGTCAGATACAGCAGATATGTTAGACTTACCAGATCAGGAATTAAAAAAAAAAAAAAAAAACTAATATGCTAAGAACTCTAATTCTAAAGTAGAAAACATGAAATAATAGATAATGTAAGCATAGAGAAGGAAATTCTAAGAAAGACTCAAAAATAAATGCTGGATCAAAAACTCTGCCAACAGAAATGAAGAATGCCTTTGATGGGCTCATCAGCAGAGTGGACATTGCCAAAGAAAGAAACTCTGAGCTTGAAGGTATGACAAGAGACACTTCCAAAAGTAAAAAGGAAAGGAAAAAAAAAAAAAAAAAACTCTACCAGACAGAGTGTTCAAGAACTGTGCTACATCTACAAAAGATGTAACATACACACAATGGGAAAACTAAAAGGAAAAGAAAGAAAAGATGAGAAGCAATAGGTGAAGCAATAATGACTGAGAAATTTCTTAAATTAATGGTAGAAATGAAACCACAGATTCAGGTTGCTCAGAAACACCAAGCAGGATAAGTGTTAAAAATTACACTACAGCATACTGTATTCAAACTTTAGAATAACAAACATAAAGAAAATTATTGAGAAAAGCACGAGGGGGGGGAATTCTCATATATAGAGAAGTATACTTCTAGAGAAGTATTCTCGCTCTTTCCCATATATGTATACATGGACGATTGTAAACTTTTATGTGGATTTTGAACTGTGTGGAAAGTCTGTGCCCCTAACTCCTGCTTTGCTCCTTTGTTCAAGGGTCAACTGTATATGTATGTGTATATCTATATCTATCTATATATATATACCTATATATATCTACATATACAAAATAAATGACAGAAATGATGCAAGACATGGGATGAAAAATTAGGAATATTTTGTTTTTGTAGAGTACTTGCTCTACATGTGAAGTGGTACAGTATTATTTCAAAGTGGAGTTGGATTAGTTGTATATGAATATTACAAACTGTAGGGA
>NW_006778770.1:287271-295729 GCF_000442215.2 Lipotes vexillifer
AAAACGTAAAATTAGAGGTAAAATTTATATACTATGAAATGAGAGAAATTGAAATCATAAAATCTTCAATTAAAACCATAAAAGACAAAAAGTGTGGAAGACAAAAATAAGAATGAATAACAAATTCAGCAAAAGGAAAACAGTAAAAAATATTATTGATTTTATTCTAATTATGTCATTATTCACTTTAAATATTAATGGTCTATATACACTAAGAAAAAAAAACAGAGATAACCAGTGTGGATCAACAAACAACATCCAATTATATGCTGTCTACAAAAACCTTAATTTAAATAAAATGATACATATAGATTAAAGGTAAAGAAATGGAGAAAGATATGGCACTAATAAAAAAGAAATGGGTGTAGCTATACTAACTTCAGACAGTATAGACTTCAGTGTAAGGAAGGTTTTTAGGAATAAAGAAGGACATTACATAATGACAGAAGAGTCAGTTCTCCAAGAAGACATATCAATTTTAATATGTATTCACTGGACAACAGAATGTTGAAATACATGAGTCTAAGACTGATAGACCTGCAAGGAGATATAAATAAATCCACTGTTATTTTTGGAGAGTTTAACACCTCTTTATCAGAAGTGGAGAGATCCAATAGACAGACAAACAATAAGGGTATAGTTGAACTCAACACCACCACCATCAACTTGATATAATTGACATCTATAGACTATGTCATCCAAAAATAGCAAAACATATTGATACATTCTTCTCAAGCTCACATGGCACATTCACAAATATAAACAGTATTCTGGGTCATAAAACACACCTTACACTTAAAAATAATAGCAATAATATAATATCTGCCCTCACACTACAATGGAATTAAACAAGAAATCAGTATCAGAAAGGTAGATGGACAATCCCCAAATACTTCAAGATTAAAAACACTTCTAAGTAACATATCGGTCAAAAAATAAAAATCAAGATAAATTTTAAGATATTTTGAAATAAATTAAAAAAAATTACAGGTCTTCAACATTTGTTGGATATAGTGACAGTGGTGCTTAGAGGAAAATTTATGGCATTGAATGCATATATTTGAAGAGAAAAAAAAAGATATAAAATCAATAATCTGGGCTTCCCTGGTGGTGCAGCAGTTGAGAATCCACCTGCCAATGCAGAGTACACAGGTTCGTGCCCCGGTCTCAGAAGATCCCACATGCCACGGAGTGGCTGGGCCCGTGAGCCATGGCCACTGAGCCTGTGTATCCAGAGCCTCAATGGGAGAGGCCACAACAGTGAGAGGCCCATGTACTGCAAAAAAAAAAAAAAAAAAAAAAAAAAAAAAAAAATCAATAATCTAAGCTTCTACCTTAGAAAACCAGAAAAGGAATAAAAAATTAAATCCAAAGTAAACAGAAAAAAAAATAAATTATGAAAATTATAGCAGAAATTAAAGGAGAAAATTAACACAAACAAAAACTGGTTCTTTGAAAAGATCAATAAATTGATGTCTCTTGCTAAGCTAAGAACAAAAAAGAGAAGAATTAATTACTAAAATAAGAAATGAAAGAGGGGACATCACTATATATTATGTCAATATTAAAAGGATAATAAAGGAAGTTTTTGAACAACTGTATGCACACAGATTTGATAACCTAGATGAAGTGAATAAATTCCTCTAAAAACACCAATTGACAAAATTCTAACAAGAGGAATTAGACACTACAAATAGCCCTACATATATTAAAGAAATTGAATCAATAATTGCTGGCCTTGCAAAACAAAAAGCACTGTGCTCAAATGGGTTCACTGCTGAATTCTACCAAACATTTAAGTAAGATTGTACCAATTCTTTATTATCTCTTCCAGAAACTAGAAACAGGACTACTTTCTAACACATTCTATGAGGCCAAAATTACCCTAATACCAAAACCAAACAAAAACAGCACACACACACACACACACACACACACACACATACACACATACACAACTGCAGACCAGTTATCTCATCAACAGAGATACATTCTCAACAAAAAATTGGCAAATCAAATCCAACAATGTGTAAAACAACTATACATTATGATCAAGTATGATTTATCCAAGATATGTAACCCTTGTTTGACATTGGAATATCAATTAACATAATCCATCTCATCTACAGGCTAATGAAGACAAATCACATAAGTTTATCAATATATGGTGAAAAAGCATATACTGCTTTTTGTTTTTATCTTTGACAAGATCCAATACTTGATCTTTAGTGATAGAGGTGAACATTCTCAACTTGTTACAGAACATGTACAGCTAATACATATTCAGTTAATGGTAAGAAAATCAAAGTTTTTACGAAAAGATCAGGAACAATGCAAGGATGCCTCCTCTCACCACTGCTTTTCAACATCATCCTGGAAGTCTTAGTCAATGCAAGAAGACAAGAAAAAAAACAAATTATATACAGAATGAGAAGGAAGAAAACAACTTTGTTCAGAGATGGTATGATCATCTGTGTAGAGAATACATACAGTTGGCAAAGAAAGCCCTCCTGAACCTAAGAAATTATTATAATGGGGTTTCAGAATACAAGGTTAATGTACAAAAGTTAATCACTTTCCTTATAACAGTAATGAACAGACTTTAAAGTTAAAAACACAATTCACATTAATACTCCCCAAAATGAAATACTTAGTCATAAATGTAAAAAAATATTTACAAGATCTATATAAGAAAATATGTAAATTTATGATAAAAGACATCAAAGAACTAAATAAATGGAGAGATATTCCATTTTCATGGAAAAAGGGACTCAGTATTGTAAAGATGCAGCTTTTCCCAAATTGATCAATAGGTTCAATGCGATCCCCATAAAAATTCTGACAAGTTATTTTGTGGATATTTACATACAGATTCTAAAGTTTATGTGGAGAGGCAAAATCTGAGAATAGCCAACTTGATATTAAAAGAGAAGAACAAAGTTGGAGGATTGACACTATCATATTTCAGGACGTACAGTAGTCAAGCTACAGTATTCAAAGTAGTGTGATACTAGTGAAAGAATGGTCAAATAGGAAAATGGAATAGAATTGAGAGACCACATGGGAATGTGAATTGGTTCAGCCACTATGGAGAACAGTATGGAGGTTCCTTAAAAAACTACAAATAGAACTACCATATGACCCAACAATCCCACTACTGGGCATATACACTGAGAAAACCAAAATTCAAAAAGAGTCATAGGCTTCCCTGGTGGCGCAGTGGTTGAGAGTCTATCTGCCGATGCAGGAGACACGGGTTCGTGCCCCAGTCCAGGAAGATCCCACATGCGGTGGAGCAGCTGTGCCTGTGAGCCATGGCCACCGAGCCTGCACGTCGGACCCTATTGCTCTGCAACGGGAGAGGCCACAACAGTGAGAGGCCCACATACCACAAAGAGTCATGTACCAAAATGTTCATTGCAGCTCTATTTACAATAGCCTGGAGATGGAAACCACCTAAGTGCCCATCATTGGATGAATGGATAAAGAAGATGTGGCACATATATACAATGGAATATTACTCAGCCATAAAAAGAAATGAAATTAAGCTATTTGTAATGAGGTAGATAGACCTAGAGTCTGTCATACAGAGTGAAGTAAGTCAGAAAGAAAAAGACAAATACCGTATACTAACACATATATATGGAATTTAAGAAAAAGAAATGTCATGAAGAACCTAAGGGTAAAACAGGAATAAAGACACAGACCTACTGGAGAACGGACTTGAGGATATGGGGAGGGGGAAGGGTGAGCTGTGACAAAGCGAGAGAGAGGCATGGACATATATACACTACAAAGACACAGACCTACTGGAGAACGGACTTGAGGATATGGGGAGGGGGGAGGGTGAGCCGTGACAGGGCGGGAGAGAGGCATGGACATATATACACTAACAAACGTAAGGTAGATAGCTAGTGGGAAGCAGCCGCATGGCACAGGGATATCGGCTCGGTGCTTTGTGACCGCCTGGAGGGGTGGGATATGGAGGGTGGGAGGGAAGGAGACGCAAGAGGGAAGAGATATGGGAACATATGTATATGCATAACTGATTCACTTTGTTATAAAGCAGAAACTAACACACCATTGTAAAGCAATTATACCCCAATAAAGATGTTAAAAAAAAATTAGCCATAAAATTATATGAACCTGAAGTCCACTAACAGGAAAAAGTATGAAGTAGTCACGATTTACCCACTGGAATAATTTGGTGATGAAAAATGAGTAAACTACAACAACATACATGTCTCACAGAAAGTAAATTACAGAAGGATTATACTAGTTCGTTTAGATAAAAGCTTGCAGCACTACCACAAATGCATAGATTCATATTATATTGTCCAAAGATAAGAAATGAATTGGTGAGCGATTCAAGAGGCTGCCTGTGAGTGAGCTATTGCAGTTTCAATGAAGTGAATTGGTGGGTACATTATGACTGTTTTTTTGTTTTTATTTCATTCTCCAACTAAAGATATGTTATTTAAGTCTTCATTGAGATAAATATATATACATTGTATATACCTTTTAAGTGTACCGAGTTTTATATCTACCTAACCACTTTCCCAGGCAATATATAGAATATTTCTATTCCTGAGAGTTTCCTCTTACCCCAGGAAACAATTGATCCAAGTTCTCTCATAGATTAGTTGACTGTTCTAGAACTCAATATAAACAGGGTCCTAAGATACATACCCTTGTTAATCGGCATTGTTTCACCTTCCTTATTTAGCTTCTCTGTCTTCTATCACCCCTGCAAAAATCAGTTGTATTAGAAACCACTCTGGATATTTCAAGCAAAGGAATTTTTCCTGATTGGACCTTGACTGCCAACTTAACCAAACTTACATGCCTGTAAATGAATATGTTAGTGTTTTTATATCTGTACATATTGCTAGGTCAGATTAGCTAGTCTTAAGATTAAAAAAAAAAAGAATTGAGAGACCACAAATAAAACCATATAAATATAGTCAATTGGTCTTTGACAAAGGAACAAGGGAAATACAATAGAGCAAAATAATTATTAATAAGTGGTGCTGGATCAACTGGGCATTAACATGCAAAAAAAATGAATCTAGACACAGACCTTATACGATTCACAAAAATTAACTCAAAATAGATCATAGATCTAAATGTAAATATGAAAGTCTAAAACATCTAGAACATAAATTAGAAGAAAACCTAGAAGTCCTTGGATATTACAATGACTTTTTGGATACAATTCCAAAGTCACAATTCCTGAAATAATTGATAACCTGATTTCATTAAAATTAAGAACTTCTGCTCTGTGAATGTCAAGAGAATTAGAAGATAAGCCACAGACTGGAAGAAAATACTTGGTAAAGAAACATCTGATATAGGACTATTCTCCAAAATATACAAAGAACTCTGAAAACTCAACAATAAAAATAAACAAACTGATTAAAGAATGGGCAAAAGAATTGCAGAGACACTTTGCCAAGGATGATGACAAGTAAGTATATGAAAGTATGTTCAACATCAAATGTCATAAGAGAATTGCAAATTAAAACTACAATGCAATACCACTTTATACGTATGAGATGGCCAGAATCTAAAACACTGACAACACCAAATGTTGACAAGGATATGGTGCAACAAATCAGTTTAAAACATATCTACACAAATATCTGAACACAGATATCTATAGCAGCTTTATTCACGATTGCCAAAACTTGTTAGCAATATTTTCTTCAGTAAGTAAATGAATAAATAAACTGAGATACATCCAGACAATGGAAGATTATTTAGTGCTAAAAATAATGAGCTATACAGCCATAAAAAAGACATGGAGGAAACTTAAGTACATATTACTAAGTAAAATAAGTCAATATTTAAAGACTGCATACTGTATGATTCTACTTATGTGACATTCTGGAAAAGTGAAAACTATAGAGACAGTAAATGATGAGTGGTTGCAAGTATTCACGGGAGAGAGGGATGAATAGGCAGAGCACAGAACATTTTTAGGAAAGTGAATTCTACATAGATAACATATTTTCCTCTATGGATCAACCACTAAAAAACATTATGGATAAACAGAATACTTAATATATATTGTCTTTAAATTTTGTATTAACTTGAATGAAGGCAAAAAAAGTAGTAAAATACTAAACTAAACCTAATCATGTCTATAATTACATGAAATAACAATAAACTAATTTTTTCCCTTAGAGGTTGTCATAAGTGATTAAAAGCTTGGCACCACCATATGCCACATCAATGAAAGGCAGTTTAAATATAAATGCACAGATAAGTTGAAAGTAGAGGGATGGAATAACATATCCCAGGGAAATAGTAAGACTATTAAATCTAGTGTGGTTGTAATATCAAAGTACACTCCAAGACAAAGATTATTACAAGAAATAAAGTAAGTCATCTCATAGTGAGAGGAGAATTAATTAATTAGGAAGACGATGATCATAAATACAGAACATAAATGGACAGAAATGAAAAAGTGAATAGACAGACAAATCCATAAACACAGTTTGAAAATATGTCACTGATTTTCAATAACTGATGAAAATATTAAAGACAAAAGTCATAAAGATATAGATCTGAACATTATCAAAAACCTGGACCTAATTGTAATTTATAAGGCAAGTACACCTAGCAACTGCAAAATGGTGCTTCTTTAGAGTACTATTCACCAAATAGCACTTATTGCTGGAGCATAAAATAAGCATCAATAATTTAGAAAGACTGTAGTATTGTAGATTGTATTATCTGACCAAAAGATAATTAAGTTATAATGTGAAGCAATAAGATATCTCTAAAATGCTCAAATCTTAGAAATTAAAAAAAAAAAAAAACTTCTTATATACATATGAATCAGGTAAGAAGTCAAAATGTAAATTACATTATATTTCAACCTAGGTGATGAAGAAAATGTAACGTATCAAAAATTTGAGGATGCATGTAAAGCAGTGCTTAGAGGGAAATGTCTAGTTTTACTTATTTATATAGATTTGAAGAAAGTTTTAGGATCAATGAAATAGTTTTATACCTCAATATGGTAGAAAAACATCAATAAATTTTACACAAGGTCCAGAGAAGTAAGAACATAAAATAGATGAGAAAAAAAAAATTAAAAAAAAGATGTTTAATTTGCTAAATTTTGTTTTTTTACAAATATCAATAAAATGAATAAACTCTTATCAACACTGAACAACAAAAATAATAGAAAACACAATTAACCAGAGCAGAAAAGTGAAAATAAATCTATAAATTTTATAGGTTTTAAAAATAGTAAAAAAAATATTAAATATTTTGAATAATTTTATGTCAAGAACTTTGATAAAAATTTTAGTCACATATTTAACTTGCTATAAATAAAGTTCCAGATCCAAAATATTTTAATGGTAAATTATTTTAATCATTTAAAGAAGTTATATAGCTCTTTTAAATGAAATTTTTTAACTATAAAGAGAAAACAATTTGAAATCTGTTGTGAGATCACGTAATCCTTATACTAAAATTGACAAAGACACTGAAATAAATGAAAATTACCTCCATGCGTATAGAGCAAATATTTTTACCACAGTATTAGTAGCAAAATCCAGGGCTATATACAAAGTAAAATACGAAAAAGGAAAAATCAAATGTAGCACAAGTTAAGAGTATATTGAATACTAAAAGAGATTTATTCCAGAAATGTGAAGTTGGTTTAATGTTTTAAAATCAGTGAAGTAGTTCACTCCATGAAAAGGAAAATATATGTGTGCATGCATACATACACACACACACACACACACACACAAACATACATTACAAAAAAATGATGAAAAAGCACCTGTTGAATGTCAATACCTTTTTACAATAAAAACTTTCAGCAAAATGAATGGAAGGAAATTTCTTAAATATAATTGATAGTGTCTATGAGAAAACCACAAATAATGTTAAATTTAGTGTGAACTACTCAATGCATGCTCATTATATTAGGAGTAAGACAGAGATATTGTCTCACAACTTGATTTAATGCAATAATTGATGTTCAGTGCAGTAAAATGTAAAGAGAAATTAAGGTTATTGATTTAAAATATATAACTGTCTATTCACAAGAAACAAAGCTGTTTATTTAAAAATTTTTAATGAATATAAAATTAACTACTAAAAGTAAGTAGGAAATTTAGCAAGGTCAGTATGCAAAATCTTAATCTATTTTGCAGTATTTGGATCAAACTACTAGAAAATGAACCAAAAAACCTTATATGTTTAATATATATATGAAAATAAAAGAAAAAGAAAGACAAAAGAAAATAAAATACCAAGGAGTAGATCCACTAAAAGATGTGCAAGATGGGCTTCCCTGGTGGCGCAGTGGTTGGGAGTCCGCCTGCCGATGCAGGGCACACGGGTTCGTCCCCCGGTCTGGGAAGATCCCACATGCCGCGGAGCGGCTGGGCCCGTGAGCCATGGCCGCTGAGCCTGAGCGTCCGGAGCCTGT
>NW_006778770.1:295741-315181 GCF_000442215.2 Lipotes vexillifer
AAAGATGTGCGACCTTTATATCACTGATCTGAAATTTATAGACTGTCAGATATTTCTTCAGCAAAGATGGGATTATTTGGGATCAGCAGAGAATTACAATTTGAGTTTTGCAACCATGATGAGCCACGTTTAAGTCCCCCACTTAGCAAGGGAAAGGGAACACTTTTATAAAGAGGAAAAGGCAGTTGGGAGGGCTATATTAAACAGTGTCCATGGCTTTTCATTGGCTAAGTCCTTGCTAGGGATGAAGAGGATTTGGGTTTCTTCCTGTTGGGGTCTGCTGTTGTTGCAAGGCATGATAACTCCCCCTTCTGGTCTCCCAAATCTATTCAACTGAGATTTTTATTTATTAATTTTTATAATACTAAAGTTTATATAAATGTTGAATACATGGATGCATGTCATCTGCAAAGATGCGTGTCATGTGAATGGATTGTTAAGAAGCTAATTTTCCTTAATCTGATATATAAATTTGATATAATCCAATCAAAATCTGAACAATTATTTTGATAGAAATTCACAGCTAGTTATAAAACTTACATAGAATTGGAAAGGATTCAAGTGGCAAGAATAAGTTTAAGAGGGCAAAGTTGGAAGACTTACTCCACATGACTTCAGGACTTACAATAGAGTGTCAGTAATCAAGAGAGTGCAGTACAAACATTAACAGAGACAGTACTATCAATGGAACAGAAAAATATATAAGAAATATAACAACACCAACATGAAGCAATTTAAAAGATGAAGAGAAAGGCTTTTCAACAAAAATACTGGATGTCAGTTCAGAAACATATGTATCTCAATCCCTATTATATACCACTTAGAAAAACTGTTTTGAGATATAAAACTCTTAGAATAAAGCATAAAAAAGTTGTCTTCACTGCTTCGGGTAGGTAAACTTATCTTAGAAGAGGCACATAGAACTCTAAATACAAAACTTAAAAATTGGTATATTATGCTCCATCAATATGATAAACTCATCAAAAGTTGCCATTTAGAAAATAAAAAGAAAAGCCACAGACAGTGAGCAAATATTTGCCATATATATTTCTAACCCAGGACTGTACCTAGATATAAATCACTCTTCCACATAAATTATGAAAGAAAACAATCCATATAAATGCGAGTATTAGTCAGGGTTTTCCAGAGACACAAAATGGATATCTATCTCTATATCTATATATAAAGATAGATATTCAGAGAGCGAGTCAGAGAGAGAGAGGAAAGAAAGACAGAGACAGACAGAGAAAGAGACATTATATGATGCTCATGCAATTATAGAGGCTGAAATGTACCATAGTCTGTTGTCCATAAGCTGGAGACCCAGGGAAGTCTGTGGTTCAGGGGCCTGAGAGCCAGAGAGCTGGTGTAGATTCCAGTCTGAATCTGAAGGCCTGAGAATCAAGAGTGCCAAGAGCAAGAGAAGACTGATATCTCAACACAAGCAGTCAGGCAGAGAGTGAATTCAATCTTTCTTTGCCTTTTTGTTCAATTCAGGCCTTCAGTGGGTTTGCTGATACCCATCCATATTGGGGAAGATCAACTTCTTTACTCAGTTCACACATAAAATTAACCATCATAATGCACAATACACCTTAACGGACTCTTCACTGAAAAAGATGCATTATCAGCATCTTAAATTGCTCTTCATCATTAGTCATCTTTGTCATTCAAATTAAAACTATACTGCAATGAGACACCACTACACACTCTCTAGAATGACTAAAATTGAAAAGCCTGATAACACCAAATGTTAATGAAGTAATGGAGAAGTTGGAACTCTCATACAATTTTGATGTGAAAAAAAAATGATGTGATCACTTAACGAAACAGACAATATATAAAAGTTAAACCTATATCTTTCCTGTGATCCAGGAATTTTACTTTAACCAAGTGAAAGGAAAATATCACAAAATGATCTGTAAAAGAATGTTTGTAGCAGCATTATTCAAAAAAAGCCAAACGAAAAACAACTTACAAATTCATAAGCAAGAGAATGGTAAAACATACTCTCATATTCACACAGTGGGAAACTACTCAGGGAATGAGCTACTGAGTCATCAATGAACAATGAACAATGTGGACTATCTCAGTAGCATTGTGTTAAGCAAAAAAGGCAGGTACAAGAGAACACCTATCATATTATTCACATGAAGTTCGTATTAAGATAAAGAACAGGCAAACATAATCTATGTTGATAGAAATTACAGTCCCAATTGCTTATGAAGAAAGGAAATTGTAAGATTGTACAAGGGGCCAATCTGAGCTAATGGATTTGGGTCGAGATTACTTGACATGTACATTCACCGAAACTCTTGTAAGAATGTGAGTACTTTGTTGCATTTAAGATTTGTTTCAAAGAAACAAAAAATAATAAAACAAATAAGTTAGATAGCATAATTGCCCCATTTTACTAATGAGGAAACTGAGACATCGAGAATTTATCCCACTTGTTCAAGCTCACTTACCTTTTAATGATGGAGTCGATATCAAATCCAGATTATTCCTCACAGAGGTATTTGATTCACAGGATTTAATAGAATTTCTAAGGCAGAGATATTCAAGGTTCTTCAGTTCTTAGAACACAGAATTGTGCTACCTTCTTTTTCACTCCTTGACATGTGAAGAACTATCTGGCTTAATTTCTAAGACAATAGGGTTTGGTTGTCTATATATTTGGGTGGCCATATAATTCATTGTCTTATGACACTTTGGGGAGTAAAAAAGGATCCTATTAATCATTATCTAGGTTAACAGATGTAATTTTGGATTGTTGTCTGTAAAACAGGATATATGGCCATCATACCTATAAGGAGTGTTTTTATTTTAGAAACACACACATATACACACACAAATATGCTATGCCATCCTCAGAGATAAGGAAGATACAAGTCAAGTTTGATTAGAAACACAAGAGGCCTATTCATCATCCCTAAGTAAGAGTGAGGGGGCATCATACATAACTCACAAATGTCAGCTTCCTAGTGAGAACAAAGAGAATCTGGTGTTGCTCTTTTTAAAAAAGAAAGTGAGATATTCTATATGATACCCTGTCCCAGCTATTACAAAACAAAACAAAAAAAGCCTTCACTAATATGGCAGAGATTGAGCTGAATTCTAAAGTTCCAAAGGTAAATAAAATTATGTCCCTCCTTCATTTTGTGATCACAATTTCCAAAATGATTAAATTCTAACAATAAAAAATATACCTGAGAGGAGGGAGGGTTTAGCATTTAGCATACTTTTATGGGCTGAATTGTATCCCCTTTCTCCCTGACCATCAAAATTCATATGTTGTAGTACTAATCCCACTTTAGAATGTGATTGTATTTGAAGTTTGGGTATTTACAATGGAAATTAAAGTAAAATGAAGTCATTAGGGTGAGCCCTAATCCAATATGACCCATGTCCTCATAAGAAGAGCTTTGGTTACAGACACATACAGAGGGAAGAAGGCACAAGGAGAAGATATCCATCTACAAGCCCAGGAGAGAGGCCTGGGACAGATCCTTCCTTCACAGCCTTCAGAAGGAAACAACATTGCTGACACTGGTCTCAGGCTTCTAGCCTCGAGAACTGTGAGAAAATTAACTTCTGTTATTTAAGACACCCAGTCTGTAGTAGTTTGTTACAGGAGCCCTAGCAAACAAAGTGCATTTAAGCAGTAATTTGTTTTCTGGTATATATTCTCTTTTAAAATAGGCTTACCATTTAATAGCTTAAATGTTAAAGACTAAGTACACACATAAACTCTCTCTCTCATATATGTTTCTCAAACTATACAGAAATAAAAATGAAAACCAGAAAGATTCCATTTCATTTCATTACAGTTACATAGAGAAACATTATTGACATTTCCATGCATGTATCTTTCTAGAGAATGATAAAGATGATGATGGTGATGGTGATGACAATGATGGCTGATTCTTATTAACTGCTTATAATGTCACAGGCAGTGTTCTAAATGTACACATGGACTAACATACTTAATCTTCAAAATAAACCATAAGGTAAATATTATTATTCTCATTTTACATTATATTAAATTTTACATTTTATACTACAGATGGAGATCTGAGACACAGAAAGCTTAAGAAACTCCCAAAGTCATGAAGGTAGTATTTAAATCAAAGAAGTCAAGATTTCACAGCCTAAAGAGTGTTCCTTCTTTTTATATATGTATATATGTGTATATTAATATGTATATATTATATTTGCATATATGATGCATATAAATTTTAACGTATATTAGCACATACATTTAAATATATATGAATATGATTATATTATACAGAATTATATTGTATTATGCTTAACTTTAACACATAATATATTTCCACATCAACATTTTCGTTTTACCTTATTTCTAAAAATATTGCATAGGATTTCATAGTTTACATGTACCATATTTTATTCAAATCTTCTCCAAATTCATAGTCATTTAGGTTGATTTTAGCTTTCCCCCCGCAATTACAATCAATGTTGTAAGGAGCAACATGGCATATACCACTTTTTTTTTATTCTTTATGTTTCTCTGTGGGAAATATTGATAGCGAAATTGCGATTATTTCACTAATTAATAGTGAAATTGCTGGGTTAAGGATATGTGCATAAAAGATTTGGATACTCACTGCCAAATCTCTTTTCAAAATCTTAAAGCAATTAAATATCTCTCCACACCATATGACAGTGTTTTTTCTCAAGGTGAAGACTTTTAAATATTAAAGTTATATTATATTTTCCACAGAGAACAGATTTATCAGTATTCCATAAAAGTCAACTTTTGAGAAGTACACTAAATTACACTGAACATCAAGTGTTTTGTTTATTACTTATAGTAACCCTATTATCAGAAGATCATGCTGTAATTATTATAAACTTAATTGCCTTTCTCCCTTTCTTGATTATCTTAAGAAAGATGTAGCCCTCTTCCCCTTTCTTCATATAGCAAGTTAGCTCCAATATAACCTATAACTAAATCGAATTCATAATCTTGTCTTCTTTCTAGTATTATTAGATCCCTTTGTATGGGTAATTCTAACATGGATACATCTTCATTTTATCCAGGAAATATATTTTGGCAGCATTTTCTAATCTCTTGACCCATCCTGCTTTTATACTTTTATTTAACTTCCTCTGTATTCATAACCTTGATCCCAATTATTTCTTCCATGATTCCTTATTATTTCCAAGGCACAGATTGAATTCTGTTGACCTAATTAGCATAATATTTCTTCCTTTTGGAATCCCAAATCTTATTTTGTTTGGATGTGCATATTTGTGTATGTGTACCTAATGGTGTTTTCTCAGGCACCATGGAATTATCATGAAAATAAAACAAAAACAGCTGTAAATGCAAATCTGTAAGACTGACAAACTGCACTTCAATTGTATTTAGATGAATGGACAAAAATATTAGTAGACACATTCTTGAAGAAATGGTCTATGTTAATAATTATTGTTTAATAATCAATGTGATAAAAAATAAGAATACTACACTGTTCCATGTGACCACTTTGTATTATTTCCAGTTGATTGAAGAGCACAGCCAGCAGAGCTTCAAATAACTGTCTAGTTTAGGTCCTATTTATTTAAGTGATTATTTATTGAATACCAATTTTAGGGAAGGCTCTCTGAAAAATTTTGAGTAGATCTACGCCAGGATACATGTTTTTTCTGTCTTCCTTCCAGCAAGGCTCTTAACAACCAGATTACATGCATAATGAATAAGTCTACTTGTAATACTAAACCTCAGATGCATCCATCAAATCCGAGGGGAAATTCATATACAATAAAGAGAGATATCAAATATCCAAGAGTAAGATTTTTTTTCTATATTATAGACTATTTGTTGAAACACTATTCTCTCTCAGAAATGACATCTTCATTTTGATCTAATTCAGCATCTATTCAGAAAGCACAGGAACAACACTGCGATGCTTTGCATACATATTTATTAACACCTTCCTCTACAAATGCACAGCAAGCACTGTTCTTAGAGCTAGAAATTCAATAGTAAACAAAAATTTTGTGCTCTCATGATGACATTGGGGAGAAAGACAACAAAACAATCAAAAATAAGTAAAATGGCAAGTGAAATATTTTATGGAGAGACATATTTCAGAGATACAGAGTTATACAGAGATACATTTTATAGGGTGGTTAAGGATATTCTTCCCAATAAGATTATATTCAAGGACAGACATAAATACAGTACACTTGCCATTCATATGGATTTATTTCCTCAGAAAGAGATTTTCCACCAGCAAAAAGTGTTAACATGAAGGCTCTGAAATGTCAGTTTGCTTTCTGACTTAGGTAACAACAAGGAGGCCAATCTTCCTGGAGCATAGTGGGAAAAAGGGAGAGTGGTAGAGGATAAAGTCAGAGAAGCACTGAGTGGGAGATCACATAGGACCCTGTGGACAGACACTGTGGTTGTCTCCATAGTCATGTCCTGTATAATCCCCTCCCCTTGAGAGTAGGCAGGACTTGTCATTGCTTCCCACTATTAGAAGATGGCAAAGATGATGGGATGTTACTCCCATGACTACAATATGATTTTATACTTATACCCCCACCCACCCCACCCCCACACACAAGAGATTCTCATTCTCCATGCTGGCTTTGAAAAAATTAGCTATTGTGTTCTGAAAGGGCCTATGGAAGGGTCACATGGCAAGGAATGCAGATGACCTCTAGCAATACAGAGTGACCTGCTCAGGAAGGCCAGAAAGACCTACAACCACCAACAAACCAGAGATGGATTCTGTCAACAACCTGAGGGAGGTTGGAAGCACATCAAACCACTAATGTGACTATAACACTTGTCGGCACCAGGATTTCAGTCTGGCAAGATCTGACACAAAGGACCCAGATAAGCTGTGTCCAGATACTGGGCCCATAGAAATTATGAGGTAATAAAAGTGTGTGATATTAAGCCTTCTAAATTTATGCAGCAAGAGGAAAATAATGCAGGCCTTGCAGGGTATTATAAGGAATTTGTATGTCACTGCTTTACTCAAAGATGGAAATGTTTGAATCGTTTGAGCACAGAAGTGTCATGATCTGACCTACATTTAAAAGGATGACCCTGGCTGCTGTGATGAAAAAGACAGTCGAGGAAAGGGCAAGGGTGGAGATGTGGGACTATTTAGAAGATATTGCAATAATCTAAGCAAGAGATTTTTCTGGCTTAGGCTTGTGGGGTAGCAGTGGAGGTGGTGTGAAGTGATTTGATTATAAGTGGGATTTTAAGGTAGAGCTTTCAGATAAGTGATTGTGAGAGAAGAGTCAAGAATGCCAGCAGTCAGTTTCTGACCTGAACAACTGAAAGATTCAGTTGCCATTGGATATGATAAATAATACTGAAAGTTGTATGAATCATCTACTCCCAAAAAGTGAGCAGTATGAAGTCTATGAATAAACAACTGAGGATATCTTTACTTTTCCAGTCCTTTTATAGGAAAACATATCGTGAGCATCAGGGTGACAATAGTCCAATGGGTTATGGAAGCGTCCAGTCCAAGTTAGCCTCACTTGTTACTGTTTACCTAAGACTCAATATCTGTAAATTGTATCATGAGCCTAAATACCTAGGTCTTCTTATCTAGTGTTACCTAGTCATGTCTACACTGCTAAATAAAACTTGTAGAGGGTGACACACATCGAGTAACATCACAGCTGTTGCTCAGTTTTTATCAGATTATTTTATGCTTAACACCTTTCTGCTTTATACTGTCCAAAAAACCCTTATATCAAAGAATTAATATCATTATTATAGTTTATTAACAAAATAAGGTGTTAACTTACCAAAGGTTTTAATAATCAATGTAGTAAAATTTATGCATATGGAATGCCTTGACATTAGGTATTCTGTAGACTCTTGCAATAGAATATAGCAATAAACAGACCAAAGATCCAAATCAGTTTGCTTATTGATAACATGAAAAATGATCATTTTTACCACTGAGAATATATAAAATTACTGTATGAATTCACACACCCTCACATAAGTACCCATGTAGAGAAAGAGTTGGTGTAGTTTTGGCACTTGTGTATAAATACTACCACTTAATGATGTCTAAGACAATGATGGATTTTATTCATACAAGATTCAAATTTAAGAGAAACAATGAGGAAAATTGCTTTCAAACTTTGTAAGAAAAACATCTAATTACAACCAACACGAAATATATCTGATAAATTCAGGGCATTTTCCTTTCTAGGGAGTAAAAGTTGCCATAATAATTTTAACGTGTTATTTTACTCTACTCATCCAACACCAAATTCCTCACCCATAGTAGTATCTTTTAAAAATTCTGATATTTGTCCTTGGAATATAGATAATTTGTTTTTTAAGCATAATAAAATACTTTGTTGAAAGTTTAACTATGAAAAATAAACATAAATTATTTTACTTCAAAAAATTCATTGTAGATATGATGAAAACCTAAATTCTGGGTTCACAATAAATCAAGAGAAGTTAAATTTTATTGGCTCACATTAAGGCAAATCCATTATAACTTTGTAACATTCTACGCTCATGTCTGATATAATCACTGGGTCAGATCTTCATGTATTAAAATAATATAATGTTACCAGTTCTTAATGAAACAATTCTCCAAAAAATTGAAATATAATCAAAGGTCTCTGAAACAAATATAATATTTAATTTGGGGAAGTTTCTTCTACATTATAGATTTTTTTTTCCTAATAATTTTTGAGAAAGAAATGACAATTTTACTCTTATACCTGCTTCTGCTGCAGCTGCAGCCACTGTTATATGTATAAGCAAGAAATAGAGGACTCATTTCTAGTCGTAGTTAAAAAGGAGCTCCTATAATGCTAGGAAAAAAAAAAAAAAACAACAGAGGTGATGTGATGTGTACCTTGAAGAACTGTCATTTATCTATTGAAGAAATGGACAGAGAAACAGTATAGTGAGTCTGTTAATGGAGATATATATATATATATATATATATATATATATATATATATATATAAAATGTATTTGGGAAAAGGCCATGGGGTTGATTAGATATTGGGGGTTGGAATTAGATGGGGATTTCTATGTGTTAGAGGAAAAAATTAAGGTAAAACATGTGGAGAGAAAACAGAAGGCTGAAGAAGTTGGCAAGGGCCCTATTATAAAGAGTCTTATTTACTAGCATAAGGATTTGGATTTCTGAAAAGAGAGATGGAAATGTTTTAAGCAGGGATGATATGCTTTTATTTAAGTTAGAAGACAGCTTTAAAAGAATTAAATCTATAGAAGTGAAAACTAATAATAAAACTATATTAATAGCCCAGGACAAAGATTTTATCATTAAAGAGGCCGGGGCAGATATGAAGTATACTCCTATAAAATTTGTTGGAGGAGACTTGAAGCACAGAGGCATGTTTGGGAATATTACTTTGGGAATTATCTGCTAATAGGAGGTAAGTAGAATGAGGAAGGTCACAAAATCATCTTAGGAAAATACATACAAGAGCAGTAAGGTGATAAAAAGAATCTTGAGCAATATCGATATTTAAGGGACGGGAAGAAGTAATGTGAACAAGGGGGAACTAGAACAAAGGGACGAGAGGTAAAGGAATGCGGATAGTGTGAAACCATAGACTCAAGCATTCAGAGGTTTATGAAGGAGGGAATTGTATAGAGTGCCAAATATAGAGGAATCTGAGATAAAGACTGAAATGTTTTTCATTGGCAAATATGAATCTTTGATGAATTTAGTGAGCAAAGTTCCATATGCTAGTAAGGACAGGACCTTAAATATAGTGGTTTATGGAATGTATTGAATGAGTAGGACGAGCATAAAATTTACCATCTAAATCAAAATACTTTAAAAGTAACAGTAAGAGTTAGCAACAACTTCAGCAGGTAAACAGATACAACCAAAACTATCATACCTAAGGTTACTCTAGAGATGTGGAATCTATACTGTTGAAAAGGGTGGATGATATAAAGGAGGAGAATAGATAGTATTCAGATAGAAATAGAGTCAGGAAATTATTTTATACAATGAGAGCAACTTGAACATGTAATTGTATCTAGAAAAGTAAAAAAGAAATTCAGAATTTTAGAGTCAATTGACACATGGCCACAGAAATGTCTGAAGGCAGAAATTGTGGAAATTTAGTCAGGCAGAGAGTAAATGGAGATAAGGTTCTATTGGCAGCAGATAATAATCTCTATAAACATGAATCACAGACAGGACTAACATTCCAGAACTGAGCAAAGCAGAGAAGCTATGTAGGTAGGTAACTTACTATTAAACAGAAGATTGTATTCCCCATTATGCTGGATATGAGGCAGTTTTACTGATTTAAACTTTTTCCATCTTGAGAAAAAGTAAACACTTGAAGTCAGGGTCTTAGGCAGTAGAGAACAGGCAGAAACTAGTGTGAGCACTCAGGCCACAGAAAAGACAGAAACCAAGTTAATACAATGCTGATATGCTACAGCAGGGCAAGTCACATGATAGGTTTTGTTGGAGACACAATGTGTTGAATATATACATAGTGACATTTTATATTTTTAGCACTTAATAGTGCTGAACATAATGTTTATTGTCATCACAATATATCAGTATCAAGAAATTCCAATTACTCAATATGGAGGGCTGATTTATCAGAATAGTATGTAGCTGTAGGATTTAATTTTTACAGATGCATGTTTTTAATGATGTGGGGGAAAATAATATTTAACCTATCTTGCTTAGTTATATTTTGATTCATCTTTTGACATAAAAAAATGAGAATGCATAAAAGAATACTGACAATCATAAGCTTGTATTCTAGATATGTAATCTCAGTGTATTCTAGATTCGTGTGTGTAGTGTGTTTATGGAGAGTGTGTTTGTGTATATTGCCGTCCAATTTTTCTGTAATTTTACGAAAAACATTCTTTGTTATGTTTGCTCAGGTATTCTTATGTGCAAAGATTTCTCTCCCATATCTTACATAGATAAAAAAAAAATTAAGAAAAGTAAACTTTGTATTTTGTAGCATTACAAAAATAATTTTAATCAGCACTTCAATGCTTTAGTAGTGGAATGAGAACTTACATTGTTTTAATGACTACACAGCATCTGAGATCTTGCAATGTTTCCATATGAAAGGGAAAAATCTTGCTAGAATAATATATATTTAGTGTTTCTCATTTGGTAATCAGGTGAATGACAATTTATTCTTAATTTAGCCTTAGATACCACTACATATTTTACTATATGGAGGTTCTTCTTCAGTTGTATAAACACCTTCTAGTAAAAAGTTCTTAAAAGTATAGCAACAATTTTAAATATTGACTAATAGTATTCAATCCTCTAAGTTCATTTTTAAAAGTGATAGTAATAATGATAACAGCCTAGTGAAAATAGCAACTGATATGTGTTTTAACATCTACTGTGTACCATATGTTAGATGCAGCAATTTATGTGTCATATGTTATCAACCACTTCAAAACACTATGACAGATGATTCGTTTCGTTTACTGATGAAGAAAGAGAAGTTAACAACATTAGTAAGTTGCTCAAGGTCACAGAGCTGGTTAATGGCAGCAGATGGGGTTTCAGCTTCTGTTTGTTTGACATCAAAGTCTGAGCTTTTAAACATTGTCATAGACCTCCTGGTTTTTAGCCTGAAAGGTAATTAATGTTGTTTGATGCTTTATATTTTTCATTTTATCTTCATCAACTCCCTTTTCTATGTCCATAGGTCTGATTCAAACCACTTTCTGCTCTTGCATTGCTTAACTGCAAATATGAATGCTGCTGAAGTGCCTTTTGTATATAGCCCATCTTTGGTATATGTAATAAAAGTAAGTGACTATGTAGTGGCTTGCTGTCCCTAAGTGGGGGATAATATTCTAGCCAGGATGCTTTTACCCCACAAACACAGAATGACAGCCCAGAGAGAAGACAAAAGGTTAAAAAGAGAAAACAAAATAAAAAGATGCCTAGCAAGTTTCTAAGTGAAGGAGACAAAATTTGTGTGGAGGGTCAACAAAGTTCATTTCTCTTCCTTTTTTTTTTTTTTTTTCCTGTGTGGCCTGATCTACAAACCATACACTTTGTGATTTAAAAGAAAATAATGTACAATAGCCCCTTTTCTTTTAAAAAATCTTTCAAATTGGCAAACACCCATTTGGAATGCTAGGCACATTCTGGTCCTTCTACACTGACATAAGGTTGGTACTTGTCCAAGAAAGAAGAAATAGTCTACATTTTCTATGCAACCACAGAAACTGCACTCCTTTCCGAGAAACTCTATATTTATAGCTAAATAGTTAACCCTGGAATCTCTAGTTTGACTCAAACTCCCAGATTCATGAGCCTACAGTCTAAATAATGTTGGCAAATGTTTAACCATGTCCTTTCAATAGAAATTAGAAAGATAAGGAGTGAGATTAACTGCCAGGTGAGTTTTAAGATAATTATAATGAACATTGTAGCCACTCTTTGATGTAGATAATTAAAATAAGTGGGCTCTTCCTTTTATGTTTAATATAGTCATTAGGGTGGAAGGCTGAAGGATATGTCTGCCTAACCCTGTGGTGATCTACAGCTCTTGACACACATACACACACACACACACACACACACACACACACACATATATGTAATTGTTGACTTATTTGAAAAAAAACTCCAAAGGACTTCTATATGCCTTTTATATATACTAAGTCCATAACCTCGGAAGATTTTTGTATAATTTGATGCCAATCCCACAGAAACATATTGTGATTTGTCCAGAAAATCACAAAATGTGTGAAAAGCTCTAATTTCCTTACTTCAAATATCTCAATTCACAGATGTTTGCTGTGTATTTTTAAATTTTCAATACATTAAATTAAGGAAATAGAATTTGCTGGATCAAAAGACTCAAGATATATATTTATTATCAAATTACTTAAAAATACATTTTTATATATAATATAATATCAAGTTGCTTTATAAAATATGTAATATATAATATGCATATATTATTAAATTGTTTTAAAAGTATATTATATATTATTTTATATATAAAATATAATATACATATATTATAAAATACTTTCAATTAAAATATTTTTACCATTATCAAATATATTTATTTAGCAAATATATTGTATAATATATTGCAGTGTATTATATTATTTGTTATGTCATTGTCATATATATATATTATGTGATATATATCATAATTAGCACTTTCATAGCTATGATGATAAATATATTTTCATATGCTTATTTTGTATTTATAGTTTTTCTATATTAATTGTATGATTATAAACTTTGCTAATTTTTTCTATTCCCTCTTAATCCTTTTTTATAATACATTTAAACATTTTTATTTACATTTTATTTTTGGCTGCATTGGGTCTTCATTGCTGTGCATGGACTTTCTCTAGTTGCAGCAAGGGGAAGCTACTCTTTGTTGCAGTGCGGTGGCTTCTCTTTTTTCAAAGCATGGGCTCTAGGCATGCCAGCTTCAGTAGTTGTGGCACGTGGGCTCAGTAGTTGTGACTTGCGGGCTTTAGAGCACAGGCTCAACTAAGCCTGTGTGTTGTGGCACACAGGCTTAGTTGCTCCACAGCATATGGGATGTTCCTGGACCAGGGCTCTAACCTGTGTCCCCTGCATCAGCAGGCAGATTCTTAACCACTGTGCCACCAGGGAAGCCCCCCATACTTTTTTTTGTTATTAAAACTTTTGTTTTATATATTTTTAAAATATTTCCCCCCAGACTTCCATTTACTTTTTAACTTTGTGATTTCTCTTTGTGAGTAGATTTTTTAAATTTACTTAATGCAAATGAAATGTATTTAATTTTATTCAGGATATGAAGCAGGGTGTCTGAGTTATATTTTTTTCTAAAATATATGCCATTTGTCCCAACATTTGTTGAAGCATCCATATTTTCTCCTGTAGGTAAAAGGTGATATTTAATATAAATTTTTTGCCAATATACTATTGGGTCTTTATTTTGGGATTATTTATTCTGGTCTATAGACTAATTTTTTTTAAAAAAATTGATAATGACAAACATATTCAATTATGATTCACTCATATTACGTCTTAAACCTGGAAAAGTCAACTACCTGTTGCTGGGCTGCATCCCACAGTCCCAGAATATTTGCAACTGCCCAGCCTCAAGACTGAAGAAAGAACCTGGAGTCAGCAACAGAGATATCAACAATTTGTTGGGCAGTGAATCTTACAAGTCAGAGGTAAAGACCCGGGAACAACACCCCACCTTGTATGTCGGATGGCAGGCAGGACTCCACAGCAGTCTTTGCTACTGTAGGGAAGAGGAGTCTACTGGTTATAGGGGGAATGATGGCCAGGAGGGCTTCCTGGGTACCAGGGGAACTGTTGGAGGAACACATCGCCAACAACTCTTCAGGTTAGCCATTGTCCTGAGGACTGACGTACCTTGTTGATAACCCAACATAATGGGACGCTTCCAGTCTGAGGACCAGAACATTCCTCAGCTTGGGGTTAGTTGATCACGCATGCTGTTATTGACTGAATGCTAAGATCAGGAGGGGGATGCAATCATACGAGTAAGGTGAAGGTAAAGCAAGACATGGTTGGACAAGAGACGTACAAAGAGCAAGAGAGTAGGCATCTTGTGGAGTCCAATCATATACCTGTATTATTATTATTTCAACATTTTCTAGTCTGTTTTTATATCTTTACAGATCTGTGCTCTATATATTCTCTAAACTTGACAGTAGAGTTCACAGTTGTCCATTGCATTGCTTTTATTCTATTTTGATTTTCTGGAAATTATATTTACAAAATTTGGTTTAAAATTTTAACTATATAGTTGTTATATAATTCAAAGAAATTGAACTTCATTCCAATAGAAACTATCTGCTAACTATCTAGGTGTTATAGTCTGAATTGTGAGTATCCAAAATTCATGTTGAAGTCCTAACTCCAAGTACCTTAGAATGTGACTGTATTTGGAGATAGGGTCTTTAAAGAGGCAAGTAAATTAAAATGAGGTCATACGAATGGGCTTTGATCCAATATGACTGGTGTCTTTATAAGAAGAGATTAGGACATGGACATGAAAAAAGGGAAGGCCATGTGAAGACATTGGGAGAAGACAAGCATCAACAAGCCAAGGAGAGAGGCACTGGAAAAAAACAATGCTGCCAATACCTTGATTTTAGACTTCTAGTCTTCAGAACTGTGACAACATAAATTTCTCTTGTTTAAGCCACACAGTCTGTAGTACTTTGTTATGGTGGCCTTAGCAAACTAATACACTAAGATTTATTTTCACTAATTATATAAGACTTTTTAAGTCATCGTCTGTAATATAAGGAAACTAGACTGAAGAGGTTCAAATTTTTTTCCAACATAAGTATATTATTTTACATTCTACTCAGATTTTTCCTTATCACTCACAATAATATGTTGCTAGTGTGATTAGGAAAAAAAAGTTCCTCTTAATAAATATCAGACCTGAAGCACAGTCTCACCTTAATGAACTCAAGGTAAATGGGAGTGGGAGAGGGACTAGAGACATAAAAAGACAATCACAGTACGTAGTAATGTGCCATAGTAGATAAATAAAGAGAAAAGGACTTTTGAAGAACAGGCATGGCAGTGGGTGTCATATGTACTGAAACTGGGGAGGGGGTTGATATTACTTCATCAGATGCATGGAAATATGATGTACGTAGGGGAAAAAAAATCAAGAAGCTTCAAGTATAGTGCATCTAAAGAGTTGAAAAGAAAATGCATAGCTGGAATAAATACCACCCTTAGCTTTACTTAGTACATTATGTGAAATCCTGCTGTAAAATATAAGAACGCTTATCCAATAAAACAAAGAAATTTGAGGTTACTTAATTTTTTTTGTTTGTTTTTTTTGTTTTTCAGTACGCGGGCCTCTCACTGTTGTGGCCTCTCCCGTTGCAGAGCACAGGCTCCGGACGCGCAGGCTCAGCAGCCATGGCTCACGGGCCCAGCCGCTCCGTGGCATGTGGGATCTTCCCGGACTGGGGCATGAACCCGTGTCCCCTGCATCAGCAGGCAGACTCTCAACCACTGCGCCACCAGGGAAGCCCCTAAATATTTTTATATGATGTTTTTAAAAGAAAAACAATTAATTCCAAGTACATGACATTCCAACTTACTCATTGAGTTTGCTTCAACCTGACTAACGACCTCTAATATCATCCCCTTCAAACAAGTGTTATTGTCGCTTCATATGATTAATGTTCTATTGTCATTGACCTTTGTTACCTAAATTTCAGACCACCTTCCACATTCTGACTTATTCTAATGTTTTCTTTTATGAAAAACGCACTGTGTCAAATATTTTGTGAATATGTTATTTCCAGTACTTCAGGCAATCATGGGAAGTTAATGTTATTATCATGATAGAGTTCAGAGAGGTAATTCCCCTAGAGGTACACAGCATCCACATAACTTGGCTGGGCCATGAAGACAATTGTAGTCTTTCTATTGTGTCATGCTGTGTTTTACTTTTCTTTGCAATATAAGAAGGAGAGGGCAGAGTCTTTAATTATTTCAGTTAGGCTCCAGAATGAGGAACCATTTAGATGTCTTCTTTTCCTGTATACCATAAGCCAGAACACTGTCAAAATAAAATTTATACTTACATTGATATTTATACGAAAACTATCAACCTTAGAATGTAACAATACCAAAAAACTTTATTATAGCTGTAATACGAACGGAATAACAAGACAAAAATACTGAAAAACAGACTAAATAATTATCAAAATTAAGAAATAGGCAAACAAATTGTGTAAATAGAATTTGATTTCAATTGTTTTTCTCTGGGCAATTAATGCTTGCTTCACAAAGTGAATGGTTTCAGTCATAACAAAACAGACAAAATGATAGAACTGGTACTAACATTAGAAATCATTCAGGTTATCCTCCTCAATTTCTAAATTAAAAAAAAAAAGAAGACAGAAGTTAAATTATTTGTATAACTCAAAAAAATCTATAAAAGTACATGGCTAATTATTTCCTAAAACTTGTCTTCTGGCTCCTATTTAGAGTTCTTTTAATCACACATCACTGACTGTAGTTTTAGAAAACAACCAGAAAACTGAGAGTGACAAATACAGGATTTTGTTTAAATAGAAAAGAGAGAATTTACATCAAACACAGAAGGAAATTAAAATCTGTCATGAACATACATCAGAACATCTGATTATTTTAAGTAGGTAGACTACCATATGGCACAACTTTAATAAATGTTAAATGACACTAAGAACTGTAACAATAAGAGCAATGAATAACAATAATTAAAGCAATCTACAACTGACTGCTTCATTCACCCTGAAATTAAAATTTATGGGAGCCCATTATGAGGAAGAGCTGTGCAAGGGTGTAGAAAAATATTAGAATTATTACAGACAGCCATTTGGTAAATAGTTATCAAAACACTTTGCTCCAATATATCATCATGGTTTTCTAAATATATTTTTTTGATTTGAAAATTAAGCCCTTATAGAATGAGAGATATCTACAGCACTTGGTGTTTTCTTCTTTGTCCCATAGGTTTTCTTGTGGGGATTTATGTGTTTAACATTGTTAACCTGGTCCCCATGGATGTTTGTGATGGAGCCAGCTGTGGGGAGGTGTAGCGTTTGGAACAATATCATCCACAGATTAAGCAACTGTAAGCTCTGAAAGTTGACAGCACCCAGAAAATTGAAGCTACACGCAAAGTGAGGAGTTGAGGGATTAGAAGATGTGAGGTGGGTAGGGTGCTTTAGGGGAGCACATAGGCACCTGGATTCTGCCAAATGTTGAAAGAAATAAATTCTGAAAGTCATAGGGTAAGGAATAGAGACACATTCTAATGGCTAATTTTTCTTCTCCCTGAATACCCCATTATTTTTCAGTTTTACTATAAAATTTTCAAATGTAGCAAAATTAAAAAAAAATAGAATGAATGCTCCTTTACCCACTATAGATATTCTGCCCTTAATATTTTATTAGTGTAATTGGTTTCCTCATATGTATCAATCCATTTATCCCTCTATCCACCAATCAATCCATTCTATTTTTGATGTATTTCAAAGTAACTTGTGGACCTCAGTACACTTCCCCTTAAATATAGCTGTGTATCTATTTTAAAAGGCAAGATTTGTCCTCCTGTGGTAAAGTCTTTCCTCACTTAAGTTTAAAGTTCTTTAGTTATTTGAGGTTCTGACATTTTATACAAATACAGCACAAAGTATTTGCTATAGGATATAACACTTTTCTTGGAGAATTTTATGAGCATACTGCAAGACTGTATTATTTTAGTTAGAGTCAACTGTCTTGGCAGCCTATAATTGAGGATGGGCATGACACTGAAAGTTAAATAAGTATTACTTTATTAACACCAAGTATGTTATGAATATAATTTTATCAACCTAATGAATTTTATAAATGATTTTACATCAACTTATTTCCTCAAAATTTCTATGAATGTGTTTTGGCAGAAACATCAATTCAATTTTATATTTGAGGAAATTAAGGCAAGAAGAAGCACAGTTATATAATTATTTACCTCAGTGGTTGGAGAATCCAAGACTTTGGGCGAGAGCCTAGGTTGTGTATAGTGGAAACTTGGAAATTATTCACTGTGTGTAAGGTAAGCATAATAAACTCTGAATGTAAAAACTAAGTAATAAACATCTAAACAGAATAAAGAAATGCTCTATAGTTGTAGAAATCAGATAATCCTTAAGAGAAGCTAGATTTTAAAATATTTTATAACTTTTTCTTATAGCATTATGCACTTTTTCTTCTGAATATTATTTACTTGAATACAAATTATCTCTTCTTTATTAGACTATATGTTCACTCAAACTGAGCATAGTAAAAGAAATTAATTATTTTTTGTCATCAGCTTTTAATAGATGTTTAGTATATATTATTAATTTTAATTTACCTGAACACAGTATTTCACATATTTTTTCAAATGTATAGTCCATTGTTCAAATAAATTAAATAATATGGTCAAAATTATGCAGGTAGTAAATTTTGGAGTCAGAATTTGAATGGATTCCTGTCTAATTTCACAGCTCTGAAATTTGTTCATCTTGATATTTTCCTATGACTTATTCAGTCAAGGACTATACTTTTTGTTTTGTATTTAAATTTTTTTTCTATATACCACGGAACCTGTAAGACTTCTTGTCATTAAATTCTGATTCTGCTGCTTGCTAGTTCTGGGACCTTGAGTATGTTACTTGAATTTCCTCAGCCTTAGTTCCTCATGTGAGAAACAAAGAGGATTTTATCAATGTCAGAAGATTATAGTAAATTAAATGAGATAATTATGTCCAACTTCTGATATTCATCTTGCTTTAACTGTAGTCACAATATCTACTGAAGAACCTCTCTAAAGAAAGGCTCAAAAATTTTCTTTTCTTTTTTTTTTTTTTTTTTTTTTTTTTAA
>NW_006778770.1:319069-378695 GCF_000442215.2 Lipotes vexillifer
CCCGCTGCTGAGTACAGGCTCCAGATGCACAGGTTCAGTGGCCATGGCTCACGGGCCCAGCCGCTCTATGGCATGTGGGATCCTCGTGGACCGGGGCACAAACCCGTGTCCCCTCCATCGGCAGGTGGACTCTCAACCACTATGCCACCAGGGAAGCCTTAGTTATCTATCTTATATATAACAATGTGTATATATCAATTCCAGTCTCCCACTTTATCCCCCTTTTTCCCCTTGGTAACCATACATTTGTTTTCTACAACTATGACTCTATTTCTCTTTTGTAAATGCGGTCATTTGTATCAATTTTTTAGATTCCACATATAAGCGATATCATATGATATTTGTCTTTCTCTGTCTGACTTCACTCAGTGTGACAATCTCTAGGTCCATCCATGTTGCTACAAATGGCTGAGTAATATTCCATTGTATATAAGTACCACATCTTCTTTATCCATTCATTCGTCAATGGACATTTAGGTTGCTTCCATTTCCTGGCTACTGTAAATGGTGCTGCAATGAACATTGGGGTGCATGTATCTTTTCGAATTATGGTTTTCTCTGGGTATATGCCCAGGAATGGGATTGCTGGATCATATGGTACCTCTATTTTTAGTTTTTTTAGGAAACTCTATACTGTTCTCCATAGTGCTTGCACCAGTTTACATTCCCACCAGCAATGTAGGAGGGTTGCCTTTTCTCCACACCCTCTCTAGCATTTATTGTTTGTAGATTTTGGATGATAGCCATTCTGACCAGTGTGAGGTGATATCTCATTGTAGTTTTGATTTGCATTTCTCTAATAATTAGTGATGTTGAGTACCTTTTCATGTGCTTTTTGGATATCTGTATGTCTCTTTGGAGAAATGTCTATTTAGATCATCCACCCATTATTTGATTGGGTTTTTTATTTTTTTTGATATTGAACTGCAGAGTGGTTTGTATGTTTTGGAGATTAATCTCTTGTCAATCACTTCTTTTTTTTCTTATTTTTGTGGTACGTGGGCCTCTCACTGCTGTGGCCTCTCCCATTGCGGAGCACAGGCTCTGGACACACAGCCTCAGTGGCCATGGCTCACGGGCCCAGCCGCTCCATGGCATGTGGGATCTTCCTGGACTGGGGCACGAACCTGTGTCCCCTGCATCGGCAGGTGGACTCTCAAGCACTGGGCCACCAGGGAAGCTCCAGTCACTTCTATTGCAAATATTTTCTACCATTCTGAGGGTTGTCTTTTTGTTTTCTTAATGGTTTCCATTGCTGTACAAAAGCTCTTATGTTTAATTAGGTGTAAGTTGATATCTCATGGTGGTTTTGATTTGCATTTCCCTGATGATTAGTGATGTAAAGCATCTTTTCATGTGCTTATTGGCTATGTGTATGTCTTCCTTGGAAAAATGTCTAATCAGTTCCTCTACCCATATTTTAATCAGGCTGTTTGTTTGCTCGTAATTAATGTTGAGTTGTATGTGTTCGTTGTATATTTTGGATATTAACCCTTTATCAGATATCTCAATTGGAAATATCTTCTCCCATTTAGTAGGTGGCCTTGTCATTTTTGTTTCCCTTGTCTGAGGAGACAGAGCCAAAAAAGCATTATGAAGATCAATGTGAAAAAGATACTGCATATGCTTTCTTCTAGAAGTTTTATAGTTTCAGGTCTTACATTTAATTCTTTAATATATATATATATATATATATATATATATTTAAAGAAGATGTTGGGGATAGGAGTTTATTAATTAATTTATTTATTTTTGCTGTGTTGCATCTTCATTTCTGTGCAAGGGCTTTCTCTAGTTGTGGCAAGCGGGGGCCACTCTTCATCGCGGTGCATGGGCCTCTCACTATGGTGGCCTCTCCTGTTGCGGAGCACAGGCTCCAGATGTGCAGGCTCAGTAGTTGTGGCTCACGGGCCTAGTTGCTCCGCAGCATGTGGGATTCTCCCAGACCAGGGCTCGAACCCGTGTCCCCTGCATTAGCAGGCAGATTCTCAACCACTGCGCCACCAGGGAAGTCCTCTTTAATATATTTTGAGTTTATTTTTGTGCATGGTGTGAGAGACTAGTCCAGTTTGATTCTTTTGTATGTATATGTCCACATTTCTCAACACCACTTATTATATTCCCCACCAGGGAAGCTCAGGATTGTTTTCTTAATTGTTCCTTCTGATAGTTCATTGTTAGTGTATAGAAATACAATATATTTCTGTATATTAATTTTGTATACTGAAAATTTACTGAATTCATTGATGAGTTCTAGTAGTATTTTGTAGGCATCCTGATTTTCTGTATACAGAATCCTGTCATCTGCAAACAGTGATGATTTTACTTCTCCCTTTCCAATTTGGATTCCTTTTATTTCCTTTTTTTTTGCTTATTGCTGTGGCTAGAACTTTCAGTACTTTGTTGAATAAAAGTGGTTAGAGTGGGCATCTTTGCCTTATTTCCGATCTTACAGGAAATGTTTTCAGCTTTTCACCATTCAGTATGATGCTAGCTGTAGACTTATTATACATGGCCTTTATTATGTTGAGGTATTTTTCCTCTATACCCATTTTGTTGAGAGTTTTACCATAAATGGTGTTGAATTTTATCAAAATTATTTTCTGCATCCATTGAGATGATCATATGGTTTTTATTCTTCAGTTTGTTAATGTGGTATATCACATTGATTGAATTATGGATATTGAACTCTCCTTGCATCCCTGTGATAAATCCCACTTGAAAATCTTATATGAGCCTTTTAATGTATTGTTCATTTTGCTAATATCTTATTGAGGATTTTTCTATGTTCATCAGTGATATTGGCCTATAATCTTCTTCTTTGTGGTATCTTTTTCTGGTTTTGGTATTAGTGTGATACTGGCCTCATAGAACAAGTTAGGAAATGTTCCTTCCTCTGCAATTTTTGGGATAGCTTGAGAAGGAGAGTTGTTAATTCATCTCTAAATGCTTGGTAGAATTCACCTGCAAAGAAATTTGGTCCTGAACTTTTGCGTGTTGGGAGATTTTATTTGTTTGTTTTGTTTTTAATAATTCAATTTCATTACTGGTAATTCACCTGTTCATATTTTCTATTTCTTCCTGGTTCAGTCATGGAAGAGTGTATGTTTCTGGGACTTGGTCCATTTCTTCTAGGTTGTCCATTTTATTGGTATATAGTTGTTTGTAGTAATCTCTTATGATCCTTTGTATTTCTGTTGTATCCATTTAACTTTTAATTCCTGCAAGAGGTAATTTAATAGGCTTAGTTTTAGTTAGGTTTCTCAAAATTATGAGCAAATAGCTATAACCTAGCCAAAGACTTGAAAGACATCCTAATTTTTATCTACTATATTTTTCTCCTTGTCTACATGGCACATATGTACATACATAGACTTTCTACATTGTCAAAGATATTCTGGCCTAATATAATTCAAATATTATAGCTAGTCTCTAGAATCTATTTGTCTAACATAACTGAAACCTAATATCCATTGAACAACAACCCCATTTCCCCTACCTCCTGCCCCTGTAAACCACAACTGTATTCTCTGTTTCTGTGTGTTTGACTATTTTAAATACCTCTCATAAGTAGAATCATACATTATTTCTCCTTCTGTGACCGGAATATTTTATTAAGCTTAATGCCTCCAGGTTTATCCATGTTGCCACAAATGAAAGGATTTCTTTTTTCAAAGGCTGAAAAATAGATAATTTTCTTTTTCTTTAATCTGTCAATGGACACTTGTGCTGTTTCCATATTTTGCCTAGTGTGAATAATGCTGCAACGAACTTGAGAGTACAGATATTTCTTTGAGACCCTGATTTCATTTCTTTTTTATGTACCAGAAGTGGAATTGCTGGATAATATGATGGTTGGGCTGCACCCTGCAGGCCTACAAGTCCTGCGCTTACCCAGATTCAAGACCGAAGAAAGAGAATGGAGGCAACAACAGAGACATGAATGGTTTAATGGATGGGGAATCTTACATGTCTGAGTCAAGGTTCTAGAGGGACACCCCACTGTATGAGTCAAATGGCAAGCAGGACATGGTGGCAGTCTTCACTCCCACTCCCTTGGGGGAAGGGGAGATTGCCAGTTATAGGGGGAATTACAACAGGTTGGCTCATTAGTTACCAGGGAAACCAGCAGAGGGGCACGTTCATCACCACCCCTTTGATAAGAACAATCACTAGCTGGGACGTGGGGCAAATATGTAGGAAGGTCCATCGTGTGAGTAGGGTATAGATAAAAAAAGCACTGGTCAAGCAGGGAAGGTACAGAGAGCAAGAGAGCAGCCATCTTGAGTGGCCTGACCATACAATGGTGTACAACATAGTGCCTATTGTTAATGAAACAGTTTTGTGCACTGCAAATTTTGTTAAGAGGGTGGATCTCATGTTTTCTTACCACACACACACAAAAATAAAACAATAAAAAAACCCAAAAAACAAAGAGACACAGGGAAACTTTAGGAGGGATTTTATGTATATATAAAAATAAATAAATAAATAAATATAGATAGATAGATAGATAGATAGTATATGGTTGGCCAAAAAGTTCATTCGGGTTTTTCTGTAAGATGTTACAGCGCAACCCGAATGAACTTTTTGGCCAAACCAATATAAAATTATACATATCTATATACATATACAACAGTCTGTGTGTGTGTGTGTGTGTGTGTGTGTGTGTGTTTGTGTGTGTGTGTTTGTGTGTGTGTATATAAGTTTCATGATGGTGATGACTTCATGGGTATTTGCCTATGTCCCAACTCATCATACTGTACACATTAAATATGTGCATTTCTTTGTATATCAATTATATCTCAATAAAGCTGTTTAAAGGAAAGAGAAAAAAGTAATGCCACAGCAGACACAATTTTTAGGTTTCCAATTGGAGGCATACCAAATTTCCTCAAGTCATTGCATCCAGATATAATGTAATACATTTTTGTCGTCTTGTTCAGGATTCAGGAATTTTGTGTATTTTCCTCCAAGTTGTTTTTATCTGGGCTTACCTATCCTATATCATGGTTATTCTTCAAGCTACAGTGAGAGTTATGGATTTAATATCACCATTTCATCTCATACATAATTTTCTGGGAGGGAGGTTCATAGTTCTTAAGGAACAGGAGGGAAATGTATGATCAAATATCTTAAAGTTTAAACATGTATCCCATAAGATGATGGTATAATGATTTAAAAGTGCCAATGGAGAGTGAAGAGAAAATCAACATCTTCTATCAGGCAGTATCCCAACATCAAGTGCTATTGTGTCTCAGTGGCAAAGTAGCTGGTTCTCCCTTTTTAATAATTATTTTACATAATAAACTAAAAGTTACAGGAAAATTATAGAGAATAATATAATGGACAGCCATGTATCCCATAGAGCATTCAAATACATGTAAACTTGTTTTTGCCATACTTTTTTTCAGAGGCTCTTTTTTCTTTAAGAAATATTTCTTGAAATTATATATATTGCTAAGTTGTCACCTCTTACCTTTCACCCCATTCTACCTCAGTAGCAACCATTAACCTAAAGTTTGTGTGTAGCATTTTTATGCATGTGTTTGTATTTTTACACTAAATATACATATCTACAAACAATATACACTGCCATTTTGTGTGTTTGAAATTTAAAGAAGTATCATCATCTGGTATATCTGACTTTAATGTCTCCTTTTTTCTCTCTTGTGATTAGGCTTGATATTTGTCTATGTTAATGCAAATATATGTACTTTATTAAATTTAACAGACAATGGTATTCTGTCTGAGAAACCTGTTCTTTATTTTTACATCTTGTTATTATAAATAAAGCTGCAGTAATAAAATATCCTTGAGTATGTCTCCTCATATGCTGTTACAAGTACTTCTCTAAAATGGGTGCCTGGAAGTAGAATTTCTGGGTAGAAAAGTACAATTATTCTCTAACTTATTATCCTTGAATTTACCAGATATTGCTCAAGTTTATACCCTCATTAATAATGCATAAAGTACTAATTAGTCAACTTTTAGTTGACTTATGTCAGACTGATGATTTCTTGCACTTTGGTTTGTGTGTTATGGGTTTAATTTTCATTCACCTGATGTGTATAAATAAACACCTCAAGCTAGATATATTGGTTTACTAAGGCTGCCATAGCAAAATACCACTTACTGGGTGGCTTAAACAATGGACATAAATTTTCTCACAGTTCTGGAGACTAGAAGTCCAAGATTAAGGTGTTGGTAGGTTTGGTTCCTTCTGAGGCCTATTTCTTTGTTTTTCAAAGGCTACCTTCTTGCTATGTCTATATTTTCTAAGAAGGAGGAAAGGAGGAAAAATTCTGAAAGACTTAGCATTTAAACTGAAAAAGACTATTTCAAGTGATATCCTCTAAATTATTCAAATGCTCTGAATTTATATAATGAGAGAAAATTAAACACTACTTTTAGATGTTAAAACAATCACAGTTGAAAAACATTGACTATAGAAATTGCCACAATTTTAACTTAAAATTGTCTTTCAAGTTTTATCAGCCATATTTTTTTTCATATTTCAATTAAATAATATGTTTTACTAAAGCTATCTAAAGATCTGAAAGGTGTCAATAAATGGAAATATGATTATTAAGTTGCTAATTAAATGAACTGATCCTAAATAACATAACTTCTTAACTGTTTATCTAGATTTAAAATTTCCAGAGAATTTTCTATATTTATTTTTAATGTGTGCTGTTCATTGGATGAAATAGTGCCTGCTGAAATAGGAGGATGAAAAAGAAAAGAAAAATGGGAGTAGTATGTATAACTGCTTGAATCTCATTCTCCAATGCATTCTTCTTTTCTTCATCCAGTGTACTTTGTACTCGTTGAGTGTTCTTTGTGATGTAGTGATAGAGGGGAGTACAGAAGTGATGATAGTTCAAAACATGGAGTGAAGACTAGAAGTATTTTACCTTAAAAGAAGTCAGTCTTCAAAGTGGTGTCTCCCGACAACAACAGACTTAAAGCCAAAAGGCAGAATATCAAAGGAGAGACCAAGGAAGTAAATGAGCAAATGAAATTCTCATATTAGAAATGGAGAAAAAATTTTTTATGTTTAAGCAGCAAAAATCCCAGATTTCTCCAACATAGAGAAATATTACCTCCAACAAGGTAATACAGTTAGACTTAATCTCAGAACTCATGAAAACAAAGCTTTCAGATTGTCACTAGAGTTAGCAAACTCACATCTGATTGCTAATGTTTTATATATAAATATTTCTGTGCCATGAATTTAAGGGGTGCCATCTTTACAAAAGACTTAGTACACAAGGATTAGAGGGACATGTTGTAGAGACTTTCAAGAAGGGCTGCAGCTGCAAGAATTGGTTTGCCTGGTTATGTGATGTAAAACTTCATGCCTGTGTGATCTGAGTCCTTGCTTGTCTTGCCCTTATTTACTCCATGTTTCTTTCAATTGCCTATTCATCATTTTCACTGTGTGTACATAATCTTTTTATACAAAAATGATTTATTATGAGGTATTAACTCATGCGATTAATGAAGCTGAGAAGTCCAATGATCTTCTGTGTGCAAGCTGGAGACCCAGAAAAGTAGTCCGAAGGCCTGAGAAGAGGAGAGCCGATGGTGTTGATTCCAGTCTGAGTCTGAAGGCCTGAGCATCACAAGTGCCACGGGCAGGAGAATATTGATGTCCCAGTTCAACAGTCAGGCAGAGAGTGAATTTGACCTACCTCTGGCTTTTTTTTTCTATTCAAGTCCTCAAGGGATTGGATAATATCCATTCACACTGGGTAAGGCAATCAACTTCACTCAGACCATGAATTCAAGTGATATTCTCTTCTGGAAATACCATCACAGACACACCCAGAAATAAAGTTTAAACAGATATCTGGGCACTCCATGTCCCAGTTGAGTGGATACATAAAATTAACCATAACAGGTCCACCCCTTGTTAACCTGACACCCTTATGTATCTCTTTAAACCATACTTAATATTCAAATAAAGACAATAGCAAGATCTAAATTCTGCCAAATGTGATACAGCTATCCTATGTACAACTAAAAATGCACCAACTCTTCCTCAGAAGTAAAGTCCTGAGTGATATTTACTTTTTCTGTTGATACTCCATACCTTAAATACTATGATGTAAAATTAACAATACTTAAATAGTATGATATAAAGTCAGTACATCTTATATTACAAGATAAGGGAATGAGAGAAGAAAGAAAACAAAGATATGTATATGTATTTATAACAAATAAACACAAACATTTATAAAAAACTAGGGAAGAAATAGTTATGACAATTACAGTCTTTGCTTCTGTAACTGGTCAGTGGTCATAGCTGGTATTTATAATTACCTTCTTCCACTCTCCATTCCATATTCCCTATGCCTTCAGGAAGCACCTCATGGTCACAGTTCTTTTCCTGGTGGGGTAAACTAAACCATTATTCCTGAAGGGTCTGAGCCATTAGTAGTCCTGCCTGCACTGAACTGTTGTAGTTTATAATTGACCTTAGTTATAGGACATGGTAATACTAAGAGATTCCCTAAGGGATCTGCTGTATTCCAAACATGCTCTCCCTTATTTCCACTGTGGAGTAATAGTACAATATTCCCCTTGGTAGTTAGGATCAATCGCTCCAGCCAGCACAGTAGCTCCCTTCTTTCCCTGTTGGCTCAGAGGTGTGAGGAGAACAAAGTGACTGGGCAACAGTCTTACCCTCCAATTCAATAGAATCAATGTGTTCTGGTGGAACTATTCTTCCCTATAAAACTAAGAACTCAGGACTTCCCTGGTGGCACAGTGGTTAAGAATTTGCCTGCCAGTGCAGGGGACACTGATTCGATCACTGGTCTGGGAAGGTCCCACATGCCACGGAGCAACTAAGCCTGTGCACCACAACTATGGAGCCTGTGTTCTAGAGGCTGTGAGCCACAACTATTGAGCCTGCGTGCCACAACTACTGAAGCCTGCATACCTAGAGCCTGTGCTCTGCAATAACAGAAGCCACCGTATTGAGAAGCCCATGGTACTGCAATGAAGAGTAACCCCCACTCACCACAACTACAGAAAGCCTGAATACAGCAACAAAGACCCAACACAGCAAAAAAATAATAAATAAATTTAAAAAAGAGAACTATAAAACTAAGACCTCTAGGCCAACAGATCACAAAATCATGGGGACAGGTAGCAAAAACTGTGCTAATGGTCCTATAGGGGTAATAATGAGTGGTGCTACTCCCATTTCCACCTCCTGATTCATGGACCAGTGAATCCTGGATAAGAAAGAAACAGTGCCACACATTGGATGCTGAGAATAAACAGTCTTCTGGAGAAATACATCCCAGACCTGTAAGGAATTGCTACATAGCTGGCACTGTAACTGAGACTTCACGAGGTCTTTCAATTGCTCTATCAAGCTAGCTGCTTCAGGATGGTGGGGAACATGGTAAGACCAGTACATTCCATGGACCAATTGCTGCACTTCATTTGCTGTGAAGTAAGGTTTTGTTTAGAAGTAATGTTGTGTGCAATACCATGACAATGAATAAAGCATTATATAAGTCCACATATGGTAATATTGGAAGAAGCACCACACACAGGGAAGACAAATCCATATCCAGACTAAGTATTTATTCCAGTAGGGACAAAAGGCTGCCTTTCCATGATGGAACAGGTCCAATGTAATCAACCCAACACCAGGTATCTGGTTAATCACCCTGGAGAAGAGTGCCATATCTGGGACTCAGAATTGGTTTCTTCTGCTGGCAGATTGGGCATTCAGCAGTGACTATAGCCAGGTCAGCCTTGGTTAGTGGAAGGTCATGTGGTTGAGCGCAATGGTGGCATAACCCTTTGCTCTGCCACCATTGGCCACTTTATTTATAGCCCTTTGGGCAAAGACAAAGGTGGTTGGAGAAAGAGACTGGCTGGTATCCACAGTAAAGGTTATGCTATCCACTTGACTATTAGCACTTTCTTCTGCTGAAGTCACATTTGATAAGCATTTACATGGGATATAAATACATTGATATTTTTTGTCCATTCACAGAATTCTATCCATATACCTCCTCCCCAAATTTCCTTGTCAATAATTTTTCAATCATATGCCTTCCAAGTCCCTGACTAACCAGCCAAACCACCAGCCACAACCATGAATCAGTAATTACATATCTGGTCATTTCTTGTTTCAAGCAATGTGAACAGTCCTGGGAACTTCTTAAAGTTCTGCTCACTGGGAGGATTTCCGTTCAACACTGTTTTTCAGGAAATGTCCCAGAAAGGGAGTATATAATGATGCAGCTGTCCACTTTTGGATAGTGCCTGCATATTGAACATAATCTACTGTGAACAAACTCAAGTCTTCTTTTTCTCTGTCAGCTGACCATAGGAAACTCCCCAGGAGACCATAGGTAAGGCTGGGGGAGAGGAGTAATTTAAGTAATTTACTTGTGACTTTAGGACCTGCTTGAGTCTGATCATATACATACCACTTCCTTTTGATGATGGAGAGCTGTTGTCCACGCTCAGATTTATGGATTGGTGGCTCAGGTAACACCCACCACCAATAACACCACCATAATACTGAGTTTCTTGTGGGAAGCTCAGGTTGCATGATAACTTGGTGACTCATGGTTAAGCATTCAGTCTCTATTAAGGCCCAGTAGCAGGCCAAGAGTTTTTTCTCAAAAGGAGAGAGTTGTCTGCAGAGGATGTTAGAGCTTTCCTCCAAAATCCTAAGGGCTTGTGTTGCAATTCACATTTAGGAACCTATCAAATAAAGTCAAGAGAATCCCTTGAATAAACAAGAGTATATACTTATAAGGCTAGGTTTGTGCCACTATTTAAGAGTTTAAAGATATTGGATACACTGTCATGGAATTTGACTTAATGATGCATCAGAGCCAGGGATTCCCTTTACAGAAAAGGAAGTATGGGTGTGGGTTGGCAACAATCAGATACACTGGTTTTATTATATGTGGCATCATACACAGAATCTGCTGGCATAACAGAAACTTACTGAAGGCATTGCAGAGGTACCAACTTGGAGGTAACAGCCTACAGTTATACAGTTCCATTCTCCAGGACACAGTATACATGCTAAATCACTAAATATTATAAAGTCCTAGTCCCAAATAAGTAAAATATTTGAGTCCAGAAACCAATCGGTGGAAGTATGTCACTTCCCCCCTTACTATTAGTCACAGTGATATATCTGGGGAATTTGTGCTTCCTGTCTACACGATTCTGGGTTTTGCATATTTTAGAGGTCTTGGTTACAAGAAAAGGAATTCATTAATGAAACTTATTTGTCATAAAATCAGTTCATTGGTGTTATACAGAATTCTGTGTCAATGAAGTGGCAAATCTAGTAAAGATTGTAAGATAATATGCAAACCCTTTCATGGAGGATCTGACAGTAATTCTGAAGTTCTTAAAAGGAAAATTGATATATGAAGTAGCTGTCAATTCTGACAAGGAGAAATTGTTCCCTCCAGTTTAGAAGAGGTGTGATGTAATCATTTTGCTATCACATAGCTAGTTAGTCTCTTTGAGGGGTGATAACTGCTGTTACTCTGTTCATGTTTCACTATTGTCTATAGAGTATTTGAGTGTGGGGGAAATAACTTGTTTTCTTTTTGCTTTATAGTTGTCCAAATCAAAAGGCACCCTATCTGAAGAACTACCTCCAGATCTGATGTAGAAAATGATATGCTGGTTCAATGAGACTACTGTCATGATTGGAAGTGACTTTCAGGAATCCTGAGATAGGGCTGAGCATATTTAACTGTGAGATATTCAGGAATAATTGGGGCCAGAGATTGGACTTCATAGCATACTTTCAAAAATGGCCCCAGCCTCCCCAACCCTTCGGTATGTACACCTATTGCATATGATTTTGCAGCTCCTCCTATCAAAAAGTGTAGTCTACTTCCCTTAAGACTACGAGTGCCTTTTGACTTGTTTTGGCCAGTAGAATGCAGGAGACGTGATGGTGCTCCTTTATGCTTATGAGTTTAGAGAAAGCCCTCAAATAAAGGGTCACAGTTTCTTTTAGAAGGAAACCATAAGTACATACTGAAAAAGCTAGTACCAAGGGATATATGCAGAATACTGAAAGTGTCTGCAATATTTTCCATGTATGATATTTTTGTCCTTTGTTGACCTGTTTCTTTTTTAAAGTTGGAACATTCTTATATCACTTTACAGACTGATTTATTCATTTCAAAAAAATATATTCAAGCTTTGAACTCAAATCCCAGAAATAGTCTTCTTTACCCTGATTCTTTTAACATTTTGATTGCTGTAGGTTGTGACTTATAGTCTTCAAAAATCTGTGTATTTTTCTGTCTCTCTCTTTTTAACTTCTTAACATTATGACACCACATCTGTTTATACATTCTATAAGATTCTAACAGACTGATGACATATTCATTATGACCAGCAATAAGAAAATAAATATGGTCACCCGAAAATTCTTCAAGAGATTCACAGATGTTTCTAACATATGCAATATTAAAAAAAGATACACTAGTTATAAAGAGAGACGTTTATTTATTTATTTTTTCTAAGAACTAGTTGTAATTTGGGAAACTCACTCCTTGCATAATCTCTGAAGTTAAATGCCAGAGCAAAGACATTTAGAGAAATATGCAGAGGCAATATACTCTTTTAATTAATTTGTTCTCCTAAAGTCATTGACTGTGAAGAGACTAACCAGGATGATTTTATCTTATAAGAACTAACTTTCCTTGTGTAAATTTGTTTAAGTAAAACCAATAAAATTTTGTAATTTTGTGATGTGCTGGATTTTTCTACTTTTCTTTGCCAAAAGCAAGAACACTGACTTTCATGACATTTTATCATATAGAAGACTGAAGAAGAACTCCTTACATTTTATGCATTGACTGAAAGGTAGAAAATATTGTTTATTATTGGCTCAATGCAATATTATTGTAAATTTAGTGCCTCACCTTTATTAAGCTGAATAATGTTCTTGATTTGTTACTTTTCATAGGACATAATGGCATATTGAAAGAGTTGAAGTTGTAACTGTTAGTCTTAGTTTATCAAAGGGGTTATGTTAGTGTTCTTTGAAAATAGAAAATAAAGCAAAGTTTGAATTTTAAAATTATTCAATAAATTTCTTGATTCTCACCAAATACATAATTAATAAAAGAGCAGTTAAAATCACTCTATATATTCCTATTAAAAGCTATTACCTCCTGAAATTAGAAAAGACCACATAATAAAACCTGTTAGTTGAGGGACTATTTTTTGAAGGAAAATTTTTAAATAATCAAAAAAGTTCATGCATGTACTTCTTAAAGAACATATACTATGTTGCTAGACTCAGTGTACTATCAATATACTATGAAATAATTTAGAAAATACAAATATTCTATCATTATATATTAAGACTGATGAATGGAGTAGTAGGATAAAAAATGGGAAAGGAAATGAAGAATATATTTGGAGAGAATACAGGAAATTAAATAAAGTCATATAGAGGAGAATAAGAAAGATACAAAGAAAATATCTAAAAAGTACAAACAATATCAAGTACATTATTTACATATACAAATACTTTTTTGATAGTAATGTCAAAAAGTGAAAATATTTTTAAATATGTTGCATGACTTCAACTTAAGCTTCAGATGCTCTCATAGAGTTTTTGATTACAAGTATGAACTTGTAATTAGTAATTATATTTTTTTCTTAATCAACTTTATTAAAAAAAATATGGTTCACACAGTTTAAAAGGTCAATAATTACTACCCAATATATACACCCTGACAAGTATCACTTGAATAAAGGTACACAATATTTTTACTTCCACAAAGTATGTCACTGTATGTATTCTTTTTCATTCAGTCTCATACACCCACCCCAACTACTACCTCAGACAACCATTGATTTTGATCTTCTTTCTGTTGCTATGGATACCTTTGCTTGTTCTAGTATTTCACATAAGTGAAATCATGCAGCATACACACTTCTGTTCTTGCTTATTTTTCTCAGCAAAATGTTTTAGGGGTTGATCAATGCTGTGTGTGATTCAAATGTTCATCACTTTTTTTTTTTAATTTTAAGAGTTTATTTGAGCAAAAATTGATTTGAATCAGGCAGCCAGACCTGAAGTGCTTTGAAGCAAGGGGAAAGATTTTATTATAGAGAAGATATGGAAGCAAAGCAAGGAAATCATTTGATTGGCTGTAGCTTAAGGGTTGTCTTATTTGGAAAAGTCTAGTTGCCTGTTTGTGATCAGTTATCCTTAGGTTTTGATTTCTCATACTCAAGGTATTTTATTTTATTTTATTTTATTTATTTATTTTGGATGTGCCAGGTACTGTAGTAGGCACTTTATTTACTTTTTTAAAACATCTTTATTGGAGTATAATCATTTTACAATGGCGTGTTATTTTCTGTTTTGTAACAAAGTGAATCAGCTATACATATACATACATCCCCATATATCCTCCCTCTTGTGTCTCCTTCTCACCCTCCTTATTCTACCCCTCTAGGTGGTCAGAAAGCACCGAGCTGATCTCCCTGTGCTATGTGGGTGCTTCCCACTAGCTATCTATTTTACATTTGATAGAATATATATGTCCATGCCACTCTCTCACTTCATCCCAGCTTAACCTTCCCCCTCCCCCTGTCCTCAAGTCCATTCTCTACATCTGCATCTTTATTCCTGTCCTGCCCCTAGGTTTTCCAGAACCATGTTTTTTTGTTTGAGATTCCATATATATGTGTTAGCATATGGTATTTGTTTTTCTCTTTCTGACTTACTTCACTCCCTATGACAGACTCTAGGTCCATCTACCTCACTACAAATAACTCAGTTTCATTTCTTTTTATGGCTGAGTAATATTCCATTGTATATATGTGTCACATCTTCTTTATCTATTCATCTGTCAGTGTACACTTAGGTTGCTTCCATATCCTGGCTATTGTAAATAGTGCTGCAATGAACATTGTGGTACATGTCTCTTTTTGAATTATGGTTCTCTCAGGGTATATATAACCCAGTAGTGGGATTGCTGGGTCATATGGTAGTTCTATTTTTAGTTTTTTAAGGAATCTCCATACTGTTCTCCATAGTGGCTGTATCAATTTACATTCCCACCAACAGTGCAAGAGGGTCCCCTTTTCTCCACACCCTCTCCAGCATTTATTGTTTCTAGATTTTTTGATGTTGGCCATTCTGACTGGTGTGAGGTGATACCTCATTTTAGTTTTGATTTGCATTTCTCTAATGATTAATGATGTTGAGCATTCTTTCACGTGTTTGTTGGCAATCCGTATATTTAGGTTTTGGGTTGCTTATGTAGGCAGCTAAGGCATTAGAGATACCTCAGTCTAACAATGTGGATTTCTTTTATATCTTTTTCTTGACTAATTACCCTGGCTAGAACTACCAACGCTATGTTGAATTGAAGTGGTGAAAGTTCTCATAATTGTCTTTTTCCTAATTTTGGAGAAAAAAGCTTTGTTTTAATGATTGAGTATGAAGTAAGATTTAAGTTTTTCTGTTTCTATTTTAACATCTTTATTGGAGTATAATTGCTTTACAATGGTGTGTTAGTTTCTGCTTTATAACAAAGTGAATCAGTTATATATATATATATGTATCCCGGTATCTCCTCCCTCTTACGTCTCCCTCCTTCCCACCCTCCATATCCCACCCTGCTAGGTGATCACAAAGCACTGACCTGATCTCCCTGTGCTATGTGGCTCCTTCACACTAGCTATCTATTTTACATTTGGTAGTGTATATATGTACACACCACTCTCTCATTTTGGCCCAGCTTGCCCTTCTGCCTCCCTGTATCTTCAAGTCCATTCTCTAGTAGGTCTGTGTCTTTGTTCCCGTCTTGCCATTAGGTTCTTCATGACCATTTTTTTTTTTTTTTTTAGATTCTATATATATGTGTTAGCATACAGTATTTCTTTTTCTCTTTCTGACTTACTTCACTCCCTATGACAGACTCTAGGTCCACCCACTGCACTACAAACAACTCAATTTTGTTTCTTTTTATGGCTGAGTAATATTCCATTGTATATATGAGCCACATCTTCTTTATCTTTTCATCTGTCAGTGAACACTTAGGTTGCTTCCATGTCCTGGCTATTGTGAATAGTGTTGCAATGAACATTGTGGTACATGTCTCTTTTTGAATTATGGTTCTTTCAGGGTATATAAAGCCCAGTAGTGGGATTGATGGGTCATATGGTAGTTCTATTTTTAGTTTTTTAAGGGACGTCCATACTGTTCTCCATAGTGGCTGTATCAATTTACATTCCCACCAACAGTGCAAGAGGATTCCCTTTTCTCCACACCCTCTCCAGCATTTATTGTTTTTATATTTTTTGATGATGGCAATTCTGACTGGTGTGAGATGATATCTCAGTGTAGTTTTGATTTGCATTTCTCTAATGATTAATGATGTTGAGCATTCTTTCATGTGTTTGTTGGCAGTCTGTATATCTTCTTTGGAGAAATGTCTATTTAGGTCTTCAGCCCATTTTTGGATTGGACTGTTTGGTTTTTTGTTATGGAGCTGCATGAGCTGCTTGTAAATTTTGGAAGTTAATCCTTTGTCAGTTGCTTCATTTGCAAATATTTTCTCTCTTATGAGTGTTGTCTTTAGGTTTTCTTATGGTTTCCTTTGCTGTGTAAAATCTTTGAAGTTTCATTAGGTCCCATTTGTTTACTTTTCTTTTTATTTCCATTTATCTAGGAGGTGGGTCAAAAAGGATCTTGCTGTGATTTATGTCATAGAGTGTTCTGCCTATGTTTTCCTCTAAGAGTTTGATAAAGTCGGGCCTTATATTTAGGTCTTAAATTCATGTTGAGTTTATTTTTTTGTATGGTGCTAGGGAGTGTTCTAATTTCATTCTTTTACATGGAGCTGTCCAGTTTTACCAGCACCACTTATTGAAGAGGTTGTCTTTTCTCCACTGTATATTCTTGGCTCCTTTATCAACCATAAGGTGACCATATGTGTGTGGGTTTATCTCTGGGCTTTCTATCCTGTACCATTGATCTATATTTCTGTTTTTGTGCTGGTACCATACTGTCTTGATTACTGTAGCTTTGTAGTATAGTCTGAAGTCACAGGGCCTGATTCCTCCAGCTCCATTTTTCTTTCTCAAGATTGCTTTGGCTATTCGGGGTCTTTTGTGTTTCCATACAAATTGTGAAATTTTCTGTTCTAGTTCTGTGAAAAATGCCAGTGGTAGTTTGATAGGCATTGCATTGTGTCAGTAGATTGCTTTGGGTAGTAGAGTCATTTTCACAATGTTGATTCTTCCAATCCAAGAACATGGTATATCTCTCCATCTGTTTGTATCATCCTTAATTTCTTTCATCAGTGCCCTATAATATTCTGCATACAGGTGTTTTGTTTCCTTAGGTAGATTTCTCCCTAGATATTTTATTCTTTTGTTGCTATGGTAAATGGGAGTTTTTTTTAAATTTCATTTTCAGATTTTTCATCATTAGTGTATAAGAATGCAAGAGATTTCTGTGCATTAATGTTGTATCCTGCTACTTTACCAAATTGACTGATTAGCTCTAGAAGTTTTCTGGTAGCTACTTTAGGATTCTCTATGTATAGTATCATGTCATCAGCAAACAATGGCAACTTTACTTCTTCTTATCCGATTTGGATTCCTTTTATTTACTTTTCTTCTGATTGCTGTAGCTAAAACTTTCAACACTATGTTGAATAATACTGGTGAGAGTAGACAAGCTTGTCTTGTTCCTGATCTTAGTGGAAATGCTTTCAGTTTTTCACCATTGAGGACGATGTAGGCTGTGGAGTTGTCATATATGGGCTTTATTATGTTGAAGAAAGTTCCCTCTACGCCTACTTTTGGGAGGGTTTTTATCATAAATGGCTCTTGCATTTTGTTGAATGCTTTCTCTGCATCTGTTGAGATGATCATATGGTTTTTCTCCTTCAATTTGTTAATATGGTGTATCACATTGATTGATTTGCGTATATTGAAGAATCCTTGCATTTCTGGGATAAACCCCACTTGATCATCGTGTATGATCCTTTTAAAGTGCTGTTGGATTCTGTTTGCTTGTGTTTTGTTGAGGATATTTGCATCTATGTTCATCAGTTATATTGGCCTGTAGTTTTCTTTGTTTGTGACATCCTTGTCTGGTTTTGGTGTCAGGGTGATGATGGCCTCGTAGAATGAGTCTGGGAGTGTTCCTGCCTCTGCTATATTTTGGGAGAGTTTGAGAAGGATAGGTGTTAGCTCTTCTCTAAATGTTTGATAGAATTCACCTCTGAAGCCATTTGGTCCTGGACTTTTGTTTGTTGGAAGATTTTAAATCACATTTTCAATTTCAGTGCTTGTGATTTGTCTGTTCATATTTTCTATTTCTTCCTGGTTCAGTCTTGGCGGGTTGTGCATTTCTAAGAATTTGTCCATTTCTTCCAGGTTGTCCATTTTATTGGCATAGAGTTACTTGTAGTAATCTCTCATGGTCCTTTGTATTTCTGCAATGTCAGTTGTTACTTCTTTTCTAATTCTATTGATTTGAGTCTTCTTCCTTTTTTTATTCATAAGTTTGGCTAATGGTTTATCAGTTTTGTTTATCTTCTCAGAGAACCAACTTTTACTTTTATTGATCTTTGCTATTGTTTCCTTCATTTCTTTTTCATTTATTTCTTATCTGACCATTATGATTTATTTCCTTCTGCTAACTTTGGGATTTTGTTTTGTTTTATTTTGTTTTTCTTTCTCTAATTGCTTTAGGTTTAAGGTTAGATTGTTTTTTTGAGATGTTTCTTGTTTCTTAAGGTAGGATTGTATTGCTATAATCTTCCTTCTTAAAACTGCTTTTGATGCATCTCATAGGTTTTGGGTCATTGTGTTTCATTGTCATTTGTTTGTAGGTATTATTTAATTACCTCTGATTTCTTCAGTGATATCTCAGTTATTAACTAGTGTATTGTTTAGCCTCTCTGTGTTTGTATTTCTTTCAGACTTTTTCCTGTAATTGATATCTAGTCTCATAGCACTGTTGTTCAAAAAGATACTTGATATGATTTCAATTTTTTGTTTTTTTTAATTTACCAAGGCTTAATTTGTGACCCCAGATATGATCTATCCTCAAGAATGTTCCATGAGAACTTGAAAAGAAGGTGTATTTTGTAGTTTTTGGATGGAATGTTCTATAAATATCAATTAAGTCTGTCATGTTTAATGTATAATTTAAAGCCTGTATTTCCTTATTTATTTTCATATTGGATGATATGTCCATTGGTGAAAGTGTGTTGTTGAAGTCCCCTACTATGATTGTGTTGCTGTCGATTTCCCCTTTTATGGCTGTTAGTATTTGCCTTATGTATTGAGGTGCTCCCATGTTGGGTGCATAACTGTTTACAATTCTTATATCTTCTTTCTGGATTGATTCCTTGATCATTATGTAGTGTCCTTCTGTGTCTCTTGTAATAGTCTTTGTTTCAAAGTCTATTTGTTGTGACATGAGAATTGCTGCTCCAGCTTTCTTTTGATTTCCATTTGCATGGAATATCTTTTTCCATCCTCTCACTTTCAGTCTGTATGTGTCCCTAAGTCTGAAGTGGGTCTCTTGTAGACAACATATATACAGGTCTTGTTTTTGTATCCATTCATCCAGTCTATGTCTTTTTGTTGGAGCATTTGATCCAATTACATTTAAGGTAATAATCAATATGTATGTTCCTATTACCATTTTCTTAATTGTTTTGGGTTTGTTATTGTAGGTCTTTTCCTTTTCTTGGTTTCTTGCCTAGAGAAATTCCTTTAGCATTTGTTGTAAAGCTGGTTTGGTGGTGCTGAATTCTCTTAGCTTTTGCTTGTCTGTAAAGGTTTTAATTTCTCCATGAAATCTGAATGAGGTCTTCTGGGTAGCATAATCTTGGGTGTAGGTTTTTTGCTTCATCACTTTAATTATATCTTACCACTCCCTTCTGGCTAGCAGAGATTCTGCTGAAAGATCAGCTGTTAACCTTATGGGGATTCACTTGTGTGTTGTTTTCCCTTGTTGCTTTTAGTATTTTTTCTTTGTATTTAATTTTTGATAATTTGATTAATATGTGGCTTCTTGGATTTATCCTGTATGTGACTCTGTGCTTCCTGGACTTGATTTACTATTTCCTTTCCCATATTAGGGAAGTTTTCAACTATAATCTCTTCAAATATTTTCTCAGTCCCTGTCTTTTTCTCTTCTTCTTCTGGGACCCCCAGAATTCAAATGTTGGTGCCTTTAACATTGTCCTAGAGGTCTCTGAGCCTGTCCTCAATTCTTTTCATTCTTTTTTTCTTTATTGTGCTCTGCAGTAGTTATTTCCATTATCTTATCTTCCAGGTCACTTATCTGTTCTTCTGCTTCATTTTTTCTTGTATTGATCAGTTCTAGAGAATTTTATTTTATTTTATTTTTTTTGCAGTACGTGGGCCTCTAACTGCTGTGGCCTCTCCCGTTGTGGAGCACAGGCTCCGGACGCGCAGCCTCAGTGGCCATGGCTCACGGTCCCAGCCCCTCCGCGGCATGTGGGATCTTCCCAGACCGGGGCATGAACCCGCGTCCCCTGCATCGGCAGGCGGACTCTCAAACCACTGTGCCACCAGGGAAGCCCTAGAGAATTTTTAATTTCATTTATTGTGTTGTTCATCACTGTTTGTTTGCTCTTTAGTTCTTCTAGGTCCTTGTTAAACCTTTCTTGTATTTTCTCCATTCTATTTCCAAAATTTTGGATCCTCTTTACTATCATTATTCTGATTTTGTTTTTTCAGGCAGACTGCCTATTTACCCTTCATTTGTTAGTTCTGGTGGGTTTTTACCTTGCTCCTTCATGTGCTGTGTGATTTTCTGTCTTCTCATTTTGCTTAACTTACTGTGCTTGGGTCTCCTTTTTGCAGGCTGCAGGTTTGTAGTTCCCGTTGTTTTTTGTCTGTCCACAGTGCCTATGGTTGGTTCAGTGGGTTGTGTGGGTTTCCTAGTGGCGGGGAGTAGAGTCTGTGTTCTGGTGGATGAGGCTGGATCTTGTCTTTCTGGTGGGCATGTCTACATCTGGTAGTGTGTTTTGGGGTGTCTGTGGCTTTATTATGATCTTAGGCAGCCTCTCTGCTAATGGATGGTGTTGTGTTCCTGTCTTGCTAGTTGTTTGGCATAGGGTGTCCAGCACTGTAGCTTGCTGGTCGTTGAGTGGAGCTGGGTCTTTGTGTTGAGGTGGAGATCTCTGGGAGATTTTCACCATTTGATATTATGTGGAGCTGGGAGGTCTCCTATGGACCAGTGTCCTGAACTTGGCTCTCGCACCTCAGAGTCATAGCCCTGATGCCTGGCTGCAGCACCAATAGCCTGTCATCCACAAGGCTCAGAATAAAAGGGAGAAAAATAAGAAAGGAAGAAGAAGATAAAATAAAATAAAGTACAATAAACTAAAATAATCAAAATAAAATATAATTATTAAAAAAATTAAAATAGTAATAAAAAAAGAAAGAAGTAAGCAACCAAACCAAAACAACAAATCCACCAATGATATCAAGTGCTAAAAACTATACTAAAAAGAAGAAAAGCAAAAAACAAACAACAGACGGACATAACGCTAGGAGAAATGGTAAAAGCAAAGCTATACAGACAAAATCACACACAGAAGCGTACACATACACACTCACAAAAAGAGAAAAAGGTGGAAAGAAAATATATTTCATTGCTCCTGAAGTCCATCTCCTCAATTTGGGATGATTCATTGTCTATTCAGGTGTTCCACAGAGGCAGTGTACATCAAGTTGTTTGTGGAGATTTAATCCGCTGCTCCTGAGGCTGCTGGGGGAAATTTCCATTTGTCTTCTTTGTTGGCACAGCTGCCAAGGTTCAGCTTTGGATTTGGACCTGCCTCTGTGTGTAGGTCGACTGAGGGCATCTGTTCTTCCCTCAGATAGGACAGAGTTACAGGAAGAGCTGATTCAGTGGCTCTGGCTCACTCAGGCCGGGCATTGGGGGTACGGAATGCAGGGTGAGCCTGTGGCAGCAGATGCAGGCGTCATGTTGTACCAGCCTGAGGAGTGCTGTGTGTTCTCCCGGGGAAGTTGTCCATGTACCATGGGACCCTGGCAGTGGCAAGCTGCACAGGGTCCCAGGAGGAGAGTTGTGGATTGTGACCTGTGCTTCCACACGGGCTTCTTGGTGGCTGCAGTAGCAGCCTTATCATCTCACGCCTGTCTCTGGAGTCTGCGCTGATAGCCACGGCTAGTGCCAGTCTCTGGAGCTTCTTTAAGTGGTGATCTTAATCCCCTCTCCTCTCGCACCAGGAAACAAATAGATAAGAAAATGTCTCTTGCCTCTTCCGCAGCTCCAGATGTTTTCCCGGACTCCCTCCAGGCTAGCAGTGACTCACTAGCCACTTCAGGCTGTGTTCATGCAGCCAACCCCAGTCCTCCCCCTGGAATCCAACCTCCAAAGCCCGAGCCTCAGCTCCCAACCCCCACCTGCCCTGGTGGGTGAGCAGACAAGCCTCTTGGGCTCATGAGTGCTGGTCGGCACTGGTCCTCTGTGCAGGAATCTCTCCGTTTTGCTCTCTGCACCCCTGTTGCTGAGCTCTCCTCAGTGGCTCCAGAGCTTCCCCCTCCGCCACCAGCAGTCTCTGCCCACAAAGGGCCTTCCTAGTGTGTGGACACCTTTCCTCCTTCATGGCTCCCTCCCACTGGTGCAGGTCCCGTCCCTATTCTTTTTTTTCAATTTTTTCTTTTCTTTCTTTTTTTTTTTTTTGCAGTACGGGGGCCTCTCACTGTTGTGGCCTCTCCCGTTGTGGAGCACAGGCTCTGGACACGCAGGCTCAGCAGCCATGGCTTACAGGCCCAGCCACTCCGCAGCATGTGGGATCCTCCCAGACTGGGGCACGAACCCGTGTCCCCTGCATCGGCAGGCGGACTCTCAACCACTGGGCCACCAGGCAAGCCCCATCCCTATTCTTTTGTTTCTGTTTTTTTTTTTTTTTCTTTTACCCTACCCAGCTATGTCGGGAGTTTCTTGCCTTTTGGGAAGTCTGAGGTCTTCTGTCAGTGTTCAGTAAGTGTTCTGTTGGAGTTGTTCCATATGTAGATGTATTTTTTATGAATTTGTAGGGAGGAAGGTGATCTCAACGTCTTATTCTTCTGCCATCTTGAAACTCCTCTCAGTTGTAAGTTTTTTATAATTGCTATTTGTTATATCAAAGTTGTTTCTACTTCTGTTTTGTTTTAATCATAAAAAGATATTGAATTCTGTCAAATGCTATTTTTATGAAACAATTGAGATGATTATGTCATTTTTTCCTCCATCCATTAATGTGATGTTTTACTTTGAGTAATTTTTATATACTGACCCATTCTTACATTCCAGGAATAAATCTAACAGTGCCACACTATATATCCTGTTAACAAACTGCTCTATTTGATTTGCTAGTATTTAGTTGGGGCTTTATCATCAATATTAATCAAGGTTACTGGTCTGTATTTTTCTTGTAGTGCCTTTGTTTGTGTTTGGTGATAGGGTAATACTGGCCTCATAGAATGAGTAAGGAAATGTTTCTCCTCTTTAATTTTATGAAAGTTTGAAAAGGATGTTGTTAATTTTTTTTTTGCAGTACATGGACCTCTCACTGTTTTGGGCTCTTCCGTTGTGGAGCACAGGCTCCAGACGTGCAGACTTAGCGGCCATGGCTCATGGGCTTAGCCACTCCATGGCATGTCGGATCTTCCTGGACCGGGGCATGAACCTGTGTCCCCTGAATCTGCAGGCGGACTCTCTACCACTGCACCACCAGGGAAGCCCCCACCTTTTTTTTTTTTTTTTTTGCAGTACACAGGCCTCTCACTGTTGTGTCCTCTCCTGTTGTGGAGCACAGGCTCCTGACGCACAGGCTCAGCGGCCATGGCTCACGGGCCCAGCCGCTCCGCGGCATGTGGGATCCTCCTGGACCGGGGCATGAACCCGTGTCCCCTGCATCGGCAGGCGGACTCTCAACCACTGCGCCACCAGGAAAGCCCATCCCCATATTTTTTTATTGTGGTAAGAACACAATATGAGACCCATCTTGTTAAAAAAATTTTTTAATTAATTTTATTACAGTTTAGTTGCTTTACATTGTTGTGTTAGTTTCCACTGTACAACAGAATGAATCAGTTATGTGTATATAAATATAAATATAAATATATGTATATATATATCACCTCTTTGTTGAATTTCCTTCCCATTTAGGTCACCGCAGTACATTAAGTAATGTTCCCTGTGCTATATGGTATGTTCTTATTAGTTATCTATTTTATATATTGTATCAATAGTGTATATGTGTCAATCCGAATCTCCCAATTCCTCCCACACCTGCCTTTCCCCCTTGGTGTCCATACATTTGTTCTGTACGTCTGTGTCTCTATTTATGCTTTGTAAATAAGATCATCTATACTTTTTTTTCTAGATTCCACATATATGTGTTAATATACAGTATTTGTTTTTCTCTTGCTGACTTACTTCACTCTGTATGACACTCTCTAGGTCCATCCACATAGCTACAAACGACCCAGTTTTGTTCCTTTTTATGGCTGAGTAATATTCCATTGTATATATGTACCACTTCTTTATCCATTCCTCTGTTGATGGACATGCTTCCATGTCCTGGTTATTGTAAATAGTGCTGCTATGAACATTAGGTTACATGTACTTTTTTTTTTTTTTTTTTTTTTTTGGGGTATGTGGGCCTCTCACTGCTGTACCTCTCCTGCTGCAGAGCACAGGCTCCGGATGTGCAGGCCCAGCGGCCATGGCTCACGGGCCCAGCTGCTCTGCGGCATGTGGGATCCTCCCGGAACAGGGCACGAACCTGCGTCCCCTGCATCAGCAGGTGGACTCTCAACCACTGTGCCACCAGGGAAGCCCTACATGTACCTTTTTGAATTATGGTTTTCTCTGGGAATATGCCCTGTAGTGGGATTGCTGGGTCATATGATAGTTCTATTTTTAATTTTTTAAGGAATCTCCATACTGTTCTCCACAATAGCTTCAACAATTTAATTTCCCACCAACAGTGCAAGAGGGCTCCCTTTTCTCTAAACCCTCTCCAGCATTTATTTTTTTTAGATTTTTGATGATGGTGGTTCTGACCAGTGTGAGGTGATACCTCATTGTAGTTTTGATTTGTATTTTTTCTAAAAATTAGTGATATTGAGTGTCTTTTCATGTGTTTGCTGGCCGTCTGTATATCTTCTTTGGAGAAATCTCTATTTAGGTCTTCCACCCATTTTTTGACTGGGTTTTTAATTTTTTTGATATCTAGCTGCATGAGCTGCTTGTATATTTTGAAGATTAATCCTCTGCGAGTTGCTCCATTTGCAAATATTTTCTCCCATTCTGAGCATTGTCTCTTTGTCTTGTCTATGGTTTCCTTTGCTGTTCAAAAGCTTTTAAGTTTAATTAGGTCCCATTTGTTTATTTTTGTTTTTATTTTCATTACTCTAGATGGTGGTTCAAAAGATCTTGCTGCTATTTTTGTAAAAGAATGTTCTTCCTATGTTTTCCTCTAAGAGTTTTATAGTGTCTGGTCATACATTTAGGTCTTTAATCCATTCTAAGTTTATTTTTGTATATGATGTTAGGGCGTGTTCTAATTACACATTTATTTTACATGTAGCTGTCCAGTTTTACAACACCACTTATTGAAGAAGCTATCTTTCTTCTGTTGTATATTTTTGCCTCCTTCATCATAGATTAGGTGAGTATATGTCAATGGGTTTATCTCTGGGCTTTCTATCCTGTTCCATTGATCTATATTTCTGTTTTATGCAAGCACCATGTGGTCTTGATGACTGTAGCTTTGTAGTAAAGTCTGAAGTTGGGGAACCTGATACCTTCTGCTACATTTCTCTTTCTCAAGTTTGCTTCGGCTATTCAGGGTCATTTGTGTATCTATACAATGTGTAATATTTTCTGTTCTAGTTCTGTGAAAAATGTCATTGGTAATTTGGTAAGGATTGCATTGTACCTATAGATTGCATTTGGGTACTATAGTCATTTTCACAAGATTGATTATTCCAGTCCAAAACCATAGTATATCTCTCCATCTGTTTGTGTCATCTTTGATTTCTTTCATCAGTGTCTTATAGTTTTCTGAGTACAGTACTTTTGCCTCCTTAGGTACGCTTATTCCCAGGTATTTTATGCTTTTGGTTGCAATGGTAAATGGGATTGTTTCTTTAATTTCTCTTTCTGATATTTCATTGTTAGTGCATTGGAGTGCAAGTGATTTCTGTGTATTAATTTTGCATGCTGCGACATTACTAAATTCATTGATTAGCTCTAGTAGTTTTCTGGTGGCATCTTTCCAATTTTCTATGTATAGTATCATGTCATCTGTAAACCGTGACAATTTGCCTTCTTCTTTTCCAATTTTATTACTTTATTTTGTTTTTCTCTCTGATTGCCATGGCTAGGACTTCCAAATCTATGTTGAATAATAGTGGTGAGAGTGCACACCCTTGTGTTGCTCCTGATCTTAGAGGAAATACTTTCTGTTTTTCACCATTGACAATGATGTTTGCTGTGGGTTTGTCATACATGGCTTTTATTATGTTGAGGTAAGTTCCCACTATGACCACTTTATGGAGAGAATTTGTTTTTAATTTTTTAATATCATTATTGGAATATAATTGCTTTACAATGTTGTTTTAGTTTCTGCTGTATAAAAAAGTGAATCAGCTATATGTATACCTATATCACCATATCCCTTCCCTCTTGCATCTCCCTACCACCCTCCCTACCCCACCCCTCTAGGTGGTCAAAAAGCACCAAGCTGATCTCCCTGTGCTATGTGGCTGCTTCCCACTAGGTATCTATTTTACATTTGGTAGTGTATATATGTCAATGCTACTCTCTCATTTCATCCAAGCTTACCTTTCCCCTTCCCCATGTCCTCAAGTCCATTCTCTATGTCTGCATCTTTATTTATGGATAAATTTTTACCATAAATGTGTGTTGAATTTTGTCAAAAGCTCTTTCTTCATCTGTGGAGATGACCATATATATTTTTATTCTTCAATTTGTTAATATGGTGTATCATTGATTGATTGATTGATTTTGAAGAATCCTTACATCCCAGGGAAACATCCAACTTGATCATCATGTATGATCCTTTTAATGTGTTGTTGGATTGGGTTTGTTAGTATTTTGTAGGGGATTTTTGCATCTATGTTCATAAGTGATATTGGCCTGTAATTTTCTTTTCTTTCTCTTTCTTTTTTCTGATATCTTTACCAGCTTTTGGTGTCAGGGTGATGGTGGCCTAGTATAATGAGTTTGGGGGTGTTCCTATCTCTGCTTTACTTTGGAAGAGTTTGAGAAGGATAGGTGTTAGCTCTTGTCTCAGTGTTTGATAGAATTCACCTGTGAAGCCATCTGGTGCTTGGCTTTTGTTTTTTAGAAGATTTTTAATCACAATTTCAATGTCAGTGCTTGTGATTTGTCTGTTCATATTTTCTATTTCTTCCTGGTTCAGTCTTGGAAGTTTGTACTACTCTAAGAATTTGTCCATTTCATCCGGGTTTTCCATGTTATTGGCATATAGCTGCTTGTAGTACTCTTTTATGATCCTTTGTATTTCTGTGGGGTCACTTGTAACTTCTCCTTTTTCATTTCTAATTTAATTGATTTGCATCCTTTCCCTGTTTTCCTTGATGAGTCTGTCTAAAGGTTTATCAGTTTTTTTTAACTTCTCAAAGAACCAGCATTTATTTTTATTTTTATTTTTTTCTATTGTTCTTTTCTTTTCTGTTGTTGTTTTTTTTTTTTTTGTACTACAGGTTCTTATCAGTCATCAATTTTACACACATCAGTGTATACATGTCAATCCCAATGGCCCAATTCAGCACACCACCATCCCAACTCCAACGTGATTTTCCCCCCTTGGTGCCCATACATTTGTTCTCTACATCTGTGTCTCAACTTCTGCCTTGCAAACTGGTTCATCTGTACAATTTTTCTAGGTTCCACATACATGCATTAATGTACGATATTTGTTTTTCTCTTTCTGACTTACTTCACTCTGTATGAGTCTCTAGATCCATCCACATGTCAACAAATGACTCAATTTCATTCCTTTTTACAGCTGAGTAATATTCCACTGTATATATGTACCACAACTTCTTTATCCATTTGTCTGTCGATGGGCATTTAGGTTGCTTCCATGACCTGGCTATTGTAAATAGTGCTGCAATGAATATTGGGGTGCATGTGTCTTTTTGAATTATGGTTTTCTCTGGGTATATGCCCAGTAGTGGGATTGCTGGATCATATGGTAATTCTATTTTTAGTTTTTTAAGAAACCTTCATACTGTTCTGTATAGTGGCTGTATCAATTTACATTCCCACCAACAGTGCAAGAGGGTTCCCTTTTCTCCACACCCTCTCCAGGATTTGTTGTTTGTAGATTTTCTGATGATGCCCGTTCTAACTGGTGTAATGTGAAAACTCATTGTAGTTTTGATTTGCATTTCTCTAATAATTAGTGATGTTGAGCAGCTTTTCATGTGCTTCTTGGCAATCTGTATGTCTTCTTTGGAGAAATGTCTATTTAGGTCTTCTGCCCCTTTTGGGATTGGGTTGTTTGTTTCTTTAATATCGAGCTGCATGAGCTGTTTATATATTTTGGAGATTAATCCTTTGTCCGTTGATTCATTTGCAAATATTTTCTCCCATTCTTAGGGTTGTCTTTTTGTCTTGTTTATTGTTTATTTTGCTGTGCAAAAGCTTTTAAGTTTCATTAAGTCCCATTTGATTTTTTGTTTGTTTGTTTTTATTTCGATTACTCTAGGAAGTGGATCAAAAAAGATCTTGCTGTGATTTATGTCAAAGAGTGTTCTTCTTATGTTTTCCTCTAAGAGTTTTATAGTGTCCAGTCTTACATTTAGGACTTGAATCCATTTTGAGTTTATTTTTGTGTATGGTGTTAGGGAGTCTTCTAATTTCATTCTTTTACATGTAGCAGTCCAGTTTTCCCAGCACCACTTATTGAAGAGACTGCCTTTTCTCCATTGTATATCTTTGCCTCCTTTGTCATAGATTAGTTAACCATAGGTACATGGGTTTATCTCTGAGCTTTCTATCCTGTTCCATTGATCTATGTTTCTGTTTTTGTGCCAGTACCATATTGACTTGATTACTGTAGCTTTGTAGTATAGTCTGAAGTCAGGGAGTCTGATTCCTCCAGCTCCATTTTTTCCATCAAGGCTGCTTTGGTTATTCAGGGTCTTTAGCATCTCCATACAAATTTTAAGATGATTTGCTCTAGTTCTGTAAAAAAATGCCATTGGTGGGGCTTCTCTCATGGCTCAGTGGTTGGGAGTCTGCCTGCCGATGCAGGAGACACAGGTTCGTGCCCCAGTCCAGGAAGATCCCACATGCCACCGAGAGGCTGGGCCCGTGAGCCATGGAAACTGAGCCTGTGCATCTGGAGCCTGTGCTCTGCAACGGGAGAGGCCACAGCAGTGAGAGACCCACATACTGCAAAAAAAAAAAAAAAGAAAAAACAATGCCATTGGTAATTTGATAGGGATTGCATGGAATCTGTAGATTTCTTTGGGTAATATAGTCATTTGCACAGTATTGATTCTTCCAATCCAAGAACATGGTATATCTCTCCAACTGTTGGTATCATCTGAAATTTCTTTCAACAGTGTCTTATAGTTTTCTGCATACAGGTCTTTTGTCTCCCTAGGTAGGTTTATTCCTAGGTATTTTATTCTTTTTGTTGCAATGGTAAATGGGAGCATTTCCATAATTTCTCTTTCAGGATTTTCATCATTAGTGTATAGAAATGTAAGAGATTTCTGTGCCTTAATTTTGTATCCTCCTGCTTTACCAAATTCATTGATTAGCTCTAGCAGTTTTCTGGTGGCATTTTTAGGATTCTGTATGTATAGTATCATGTCATCTTCAAACAGAAACAGTTTTACTCTCTGTTTTCCAATTTGTATTATTTTATTTCTTTTTCTTCTCTGATTACTGTGACTAGGACTTCCAAAACTATGTTGAATAATAGTGGCGAGAGTGGACATCCTTGTCTCATTCCTGATCTTAGAGGAAATTCTTTCAGTTTTTCACCATTGTGAATGATGTTTGATGCGGGTTTGTTGTATATGACCTTTACTATGTTGAGGTAGGTTCCCTCTATGCCCACTTTCTGCAGAGTTTTTATCATAAACCGGTGTTGAATTTTGTCAAAATCTTTTGCTGCATCTATTGAGATGATCATATTGTTTTTATTCTTCAATTTGTTAATATGGTGTATCACATTGATTGATTTGTGTATATTGAAGAATGCTTGCATCCCTGGGATAAATCCCACTTGATCGTGATATATGATCCTTTTAATGTGTTGTTGGGTTCTGTTTGCTAGCATTTTGTTGAGGATTTTTGCATCTATATTCATCCGTGATATTAGTCTTCAATTTTCTTTTTTTGTAGTATCTTTGTCTGGTTTTGGTATCAGAGTGATCATAGCCTCATAGAATGAGTTTGGGTGTATTCCTTACTCTGCAAATTTTTGGAAGAGTTTGAGAAGTATAGGGGTTAGCTCTTCTCTAATAATTGATAGAATTCACCTGTGAAGCCATCTGGTCCTGAACTTTTGTTTGTTGGAAGATTTTTATTCACAGTTTCAATTTCATTACTTGTGATTTGTCTGTTCATATTTTCTATTTCTTCCTTGTTCAGTCTTGGAAGGTGATACCTTTCTAAGAATTTGTCCATTTCTTCCAGGTTGTCCATTTTATTGGCATAGAGTTGCTTGCAGTACTCTCTTAAGATGCTTTGTATTTCTGTGGTGTCTGTTGTAACTTCTCATTTTTCATTTCTAATTTTATTGATTTGTGTCCTCTCTCTCTTTTTCTTGATGAGTCTGGCTAATGGTTTATCAATGTTGTTTATCTTTTCAAAGAACCAGCTTTCAGTTTTATTGATCTTTACCATTGTTTTCTTTGTTTCTATTTCATGTATTTCTGCTCTGATCTTTATGATTTCTTTCCTTCTGCTAACTTTGGGTTTTGTTCGTTCTTCATTCTCTAATTCCTTTAGGTGTAAGGTTATGTTGTTTACTTGAGATTTTGTTTCTTGAGGTAGGCTTGTATAGCTATAAACTCCCCTCTTAGAACTGCTTTTACGGTATCCCATAGGTTTTGGATCATCGTGTTTTCATTGTCATTTGTCTCTAGGTATTTTTTGATTTCCTCTTTGATTTCTTCAGTGATATCTTGGTTATTTAGTAACATATTGTTTACCCTCCATGTGTTTGTGTTTTTTACATTTTTTTCCCTGTAATTCATTTCTAATCTCCAAGCGTTGTGGTCAGAAAAGTTTCTCGATATGATTTCAATTTTCTTAAATTTACTGAGGCTAGATTTGTGACCCAAGATGTGATCTATCCTGGAGAATGTTCTGAGTGCACTTGAAAGTGTAATCTGCTATTTTTGGATTGAATGTCCTATAAATATCAATTAAATCTATCTGGTCTATTGTGTCAATTAAAGTTTTTGTTTCCTTATTTATTTTCATTTTGGATGATCTGTCCATTGGTGTAAGTGAGGTGTTAACATCCCCCACTATTATTGTGTTACTGTCAATTTCCCCTTTTATAGCTGTTAGCAGTTGTCTTATGTATTAATGTGCCCCTATGTTGGGTGCATATATATTTATAATTTTTACATCTTCTTGGATTGATCACTTGATCATTATGTAGTGTCCTTCCTTGTCTCTTATAACAGTCTTTATTTTAAAGCCTATTTTACCTGATATGAGTATTGCTACTCCAGCTTTCTTTTGATTTCCATTGGCATGGAATATATTTTTCCATCCCCTCACTTTCAGTCTGTATGTGTCCCTAGGTCTGAAGTGGGTATCTTGTTGACAGCGTATATATGGGTCTTGTTTTTGTATCCATTCAGCGAGGCTGTGTGTCTTAGTTGGAGAATTTAATCCATTCATGTTTAAGGTAATTATAGATATGTATGTTCCTATGACCATTTTCTTAATTGTTTTGGGTTTGTTATTGTAGGTCCTTTTCTTCTCTTGTGTTTCCCACTTAGAGAACTTCCTTTAACATTTTTTGTAGACCTGGTTTGGTGGTGCTGAATTCTCTTAGCTTTTGCTTGTCTGTTAAGCTTTTGATTTCTCCATCGAATCTGAATGAGATCCTTGCTGGGTAGAATAATCTTGGTTGTAGTTTCTTCCCTTTCATCACTTTAAGTATATCATGCCACTCCCTTCAGGCTTGTAGAGTTTCTGCTGGGAAATCAGCTGTTCACATTATGGGAGTTCCCTTGTATTTGTTGTGTTTCCCTTGCTGTTTTCAATAATTTTTATTTGTCTTTAATTTTTGCTAATTTCATTACTATGTGTCTTGGTGTGTTTCTCCTTGGGTTTATCCTGTATGGGATTTGCTGCACTTCCTGGACATGGGTGGCTATTTCCTTTCCCATGTTAAGGAATTTTTCAACTATAATCTCTTCACATATATTCTCTGATTCTTTCTCTCTCTCTTCTCCTTCTGGGACCCATATAATGCAAATGTTTGTGTGTTTAATGTTGTCCCAAAGGTCTCTTAGGCTGTCTTAATTTCTTTACATTCTTTGTTCTTTAGTCTGTTCCACAGCAGTGAATTCCACCATTCTGTCTTCCAGGTCACTTATCCATTCTTCTGCCTCAGTTATTCTGCTATTGATTCCTTCTAGTGTATTTTTTCATAACAGTTATTGTTTTGTTCATCTTTGTTTATGTGTTCTTTAATTCTTCTAGGTGTTTGTTCCTTAATTCTCCTAGGTCTTTGTTAAACATTTCTTGCATCTTCTTGATCTCTGCCTCCATTCTTTTTCTGAGGTCCTGGATCATCTTCACTATCATTATTCTGAACTCTTTTTCTGGAAGGTTGCCTATCTCCACTTCATTTAGTTGTTTTTCTGGGGTTTTATCTTGTTCCTTCATGTGGTATATAGCCCTCTGTATATTCATCTTGTCTACCTTTCTGTGAATGTGGTTTTTGTTCCACAGGCTGCAGGATTGTAGTTCTTCTTGCTTCTTCTGTTTGCCTTCTGGTTGTTTTCTTCATTTCTATTTCATTTATTCCTGCTCTGATCTTTATGATTTCTTTCCTTCTACTCTCTTTGGGTTTTGCTTATTCTTCTTTCTCTAGGTGGTTTTGGTGTAAGATTATGTTGTTTATTTGATATTTTTCTTGTTTCTTGAGGTAGGATTTTATTGCTATAAACTTCTTTCATAGAACTTCTTTTCCTGTATCCCATTGGTTTTGGGTCATCTTGTTTTTGTTGTCATTTATTTCTAGGTATTTTTTGATTTCTTCAGTGATCTTTTGGTTATATAGCAGGGTACTGTTTAGCCTCCATGTGTTTGTATTTGTTCCATTTCTTTTCCCTGTAATTGATTTCTCATCTTATAGTGTTGTGTACAGAAAAGATGCTTGATACAATTTCAATTTTCTTAAATTTCCTGAAGCTTGATTTGTGACCCAAGATATGATCTATTCTGGAGAATGTTTCATGAGCACTTGAGAAGAAAGTTTATTCTGCTGTTTTCAGTTGGAATGTCTTATAAATATCAGTTAAGTCTATTTGGTCTAATGTGTCATTGAAAGCTTGTGTTTCCTTATTAATTTTCTGTAAGGATGATATGTCCATTGGTCTTAAGTGGAGTGTTATAGTACCCCACTATTATTGTGTTACTGTTGATTTCTGCTTTTATGGCTGTTAGCATTTGCCTTATGTATTGAGGTGCTGCTATGTTGGGTGCATAAATATTTAGAATTGTTATATTTTCTTTTTGAATTTATCCCTTGATCATTATGTAGTGTCTGTCCTTGTCTCTTGTAACAGTCTTCATTTTAAAGTCTATTTTGTCTAATATGAGGATTGCTACTCCAGCTTTCTTTTGATTCCTGTTTTCATGAAATATCTTTTTCCATCCCCTCACTTTCAGTCTGTATGTTTCCCTATGTCTGAAGTGGGTCTCTTGTAGACAGCATGTATATGCGTCTTGTTTTTGTATCCATTCGTCTAGTCTGTGTCTTTTGGTGAATTATCTAATCCATTTACATTTAAGGTAATTATCAAAATGTATGTTCCGATTGCCATTGTCTTAATTGTTTTGTGTTTTATCTTGTATGTCTTTTTCTTCTCTTGTGTTTCCTGCCTAGAGAAGTTCCTTTATTATTTTTTGTAAAGCTTTTTTGGTGGTGCTGAATTCTATTAGCTTTTGCTTGTCGGTAAACCTTTTGATTTCCCCATAGAATCTGAATGAGATCCTTGCTGGGTAAAGTAGTCTTGGTTGTAGGTTTTTCATTTTCATCATTTTAAATATGTCCTGCTAGTCCATTCTGTCCTGCAGAGTTTTTGCTGAAAAATCAGCTGATAACCTTATGGGGATTCCCTTGTAGTTTATTTGTTGCTTTTCCCTTTTAATATTTTTTCTTTTCATTTAATTTTTGATAGTTTAAATAATATGTGTCTTGGAATGTTTCTCCTTGGGTTTATCCTGTATGGGATTCTGCACTTCCTGGACTTGGGTTTTTCTTTCCCTTCCCAAGTTAGGGAAGTTTTCGAGTATAATCTTTTAAACATTTTCCCAGGCCCTGTCCCATTCTCTTCTTCTGGATCTACTATAATTTGAATGTTTGTGCATTTAATATTGTCCCAGAAGTCTCTGAGACTGTCCTCATTTCTTTTCATTCTTTTTTCTTTATTCTACTCCTTGGCAGTTATTTCCACCCTTCTATCTTCCAGCTCATTATCTGTTCTTCTGCCTCAGTTATTATGCTATTGATTCCTTCTAGTGTACTTTTTTATTTCAGTTATTGTGTTGTTCATCACTGATTGTTTGTTCTTTAGTTCTTCTAGGTCCTTGTTAAACATTTCTTGTATCTTCTCGATCCATGCCTCCATTCTATTTCCTAGATCTTGGATCATCTTTATTATTATTAATCTGAATTCTTTTTCAGGTAGGTTGTCTATTTCCTCTTCATTTATTTGGTCTTGTGGTATTTTTCCTTGCTCCTTCATATGGAACATATTTCTTTATCATGTCATTTTGTCTAACCTACTGTTTTTACTTATGGTCTCCTTTCTGCAGGCTGCAGGGTCGTAGCTACTCTTGCTTCTGTTGTCTGTCTCCTGTCTAGTGGCTTGTGTAGGCTTCCTTGTGGAATGAACTGGTGCCTGCACTCTGGCAGAGGAGCTGAGTCTTTTCCCTCTGAATCACAGGGCAGCATTAGGTGGTGTGTTTTGGGGTATCTGTGAGCCTAGTATGACTTTAGGCAGTGTTTCTGCTCTTGGGTTGTGCTGTGCTCCTGTCTTGCTTGTTGTTTGGTGTGAGGTGTCTAGCACTGGAGCCTGCAGACAGTTGTGTGGGCCGTGTCTTGGTGCTCATATGGTTGCTTCTGGGAGTATGAATACTGATTAATATTCCCTGAGCCTGGGAATTCTCTGGCAGTCCAGCATCCTGAACTTGGCCCTCCTGCCCCAGTGGCCCACACCCAACCCCTGGCTGGGGAATCAAGGGCCCGCAAGCTTCACCATGTGGCCAGAGATAAAAGAAAGACAAGAAAATAGAAAAAAGAAAAGAATACAAACAAAAGCCAAGACAAATAGCAAAAACAACAGCAAACAAAGAGCAGCAACAACAATACAACACACACACAGAAGAAATATAAAAAAATAAGGGAAAAAAAAAACCAAGAGAACAAACAAGGAATTCAAAACTGAGAATAGTCAATAAGGGCTAAACTAACAGGAACAAAAAATGAAAAATAAAACAAAACCAGAAAGCAAACAAACAACAAAAATAGTGAAGAGATTATAAAAGAGAAACATAAAAACACTAAAAAAAATAAGAGAACAAAACCAAGAAAAAACACTAACAATAAAGCAAAGTAAAAATAGAAAAATAAAAATATATATATTAATTTTTTTAATAAAAATAGATAAAAAATAATAAAAGCAACAATACCAAGAACTGGACAAAATGAAACAAAGAAAAAAAGAATAATGGTAACAAGAATATTTTCCTGGGGCCTCCCCATCCATGTCCTTGCTCCCACAGTAAGCCAGAGCCAATCCCTGCCTCCCCAGGAGGCCTTCTAATACCTCTAGATAGCTCTCTGGACCTGCTGTGGGCACTGTGGTTCCAGCTCAGACTCTGACCTGGACTGACTCCCACTTGTATTTGCCCTCCACTGCTGCAAAGGGTAGACCCATCTCAATTGTGGGAACACTCATTGCCTATTCAGGTATTCCACAGATGCAGGATTTACCAACCTGATCTTGGGGATTTAATCTGTGGCTTGTGCAGCTGCACAGAAAGATTTTCATTCCTCTTCCTTAGTTGCACCACCCCTGGGGCTCAGCTTTGGTTTTGACCCCACCTCTGTGTGTGTGCCACCCTCAGGCATCTGTTCCTTGCCCAGGCAAGAGAGAGTGAAAGCAGCACCTGCTTGGGAGGACACTTACTCAGGCTAGGGAGGTATATGGTAACCACCGTTGGAGTGTGCGCAAGTTGCCTGAGGCAGCAAGTACCAGCAAGCAGTTGCAACAGACTGTGGTGCACTCATTCTGGTAGGAGTCCCTCTGAGTAACAGCAGAAGCAGGAGCTGATGTGTGTGGGTGGTGGCAGCCCCACCACCCATGAACCTCTTAACAATGCCTCCTCACTTTCCAGGCAGACCATGCTTCCTCTAAGGGCATTCCATGCATTCCTTCACTCCCATCCCCTCTGCTGTATCTGTGCAGCCAACAGCACTCCTCTCCCCAGATACATTCTCCCAACCCCACACTTTAGCACTCAGCACCTGCCAGCATTCGAGACTATCATCATAGGCAGGGGCATGGTTGATTCCCAAGGAGGTTTTGGGATTGGCAGCACTCAAGTCCCTGGAGCCCACGTGGGTGGAGAAAACTCCGGTCTGAGGGGCAGGTGGGCCTGCTCAGATGGGAGCCCCACCCATTGCTCACAGAGGCTGAATAAGCCAGTAGATTGGGTAAAGGGGTTGTAATGGTGGCTCCACCCCCTTGCACACCATTCAACAATGATGTCTTGCTTCTATAGTGTCCCGGGCTTTTTCACAGACTTTCCCAGTTGTGGAGATTCTTAATCCTGTCCCTTCTGGCTGTCTTTTCACAGCCAACAGCTCTCCACTCTCTGGGTCTGCACTCAAAACTCCATTTTCCAGCACCCCAACCCAGACCCCCTTTGAAACAGGCAACTCACCATTCAGGATGGAATGTTCAGAGCTGCTCTGTGCTCCATGTGTGCAGTTATTACTTTGTCCTGCCTTCCACAGACCATCTGCTGCATTCTCCCTTGATTCTCTGAAGGTCCTTTTCTTTCCCAGCTTATTTCACAACAGTGAGTGAGTTTTTCTGAGTACACAGCCCTCCCCTCACTTCAGCTTCCCACCATAGTTGCTGGTCCCTTTTTTGATTTCTCTTTTCTTTTTTTTCTTCTTTCTTTCATCCTACATGGTTGTGAGTGGATTTTTCTTGTCCTTTTAGGTGTCCAACATCTTCCGCTAATGTTCAGCAGTCTATGAGAACTGTTCCATTTGTAGATGTATTCATTTTATTTATTTATTTATTTTTTGGCTGTATTGGGTCTTCATTGCTGCGTATGGGCTTTCTCTAGTTGTAGTGAGTGAGGGCTACTCTTTATTGCAGTGCAAGAGCTTCTCATTGTGGTGGCTTCTCTTGTTGCAGAGCATGGGCTCTAGGCACATGGTCTTCCGTAGTTGTGGCTCATGGGCTCTGGAGCATAGGCTCAGTACTTGTGGTGCTCAGGCTTAGTTGGTCTGTGGCATGTGGTACCAGGTCTTAAAACCACGTCCCTTGCATCGGCAGGCATATTCTTAACCACTGCACCACCAGGGAAGCCCCTGTAGATGTATTCTTTATGTACCTGTGAGGAGTGACGAGTTCCACATCATCATATTCCACCATCTTGACTCCCCCTCAACAAATTTTTAAGTGTACAATACAATATTGCTAATCATGGACACTATGTTGAATTGAAGATTTCTAGAACTTATTCATCTTATTAACTGAAACTTTATAATTGAATGAATCCTTATTTCCTTTCCTCCTAGCTTCTGGCAACCACCATTCTATTCTCTCCTTCTATGACTTTGACAATTTTAGATACCTTATATAAGTGGAAGCATGCAATATTTGTCCTTTTACTTGCTAATTTTGCTTAGCATAACATCCTTCAGGTTAATATATATTATGGCATATGGTAGGATTGCCTTCTTTTTTTAAAACCAAGTAATATTTTATTGTGTGTATATACCACATTTTCTTTATCCATCAACCTGTTGATGATCATGTGGGATATTTGCTTATCTTGGCTATAATTCTGCATGGAAATATTAGTGCAGATATCTCTTCAAGATCCTAACTTCAATTCTTTGGATATATACCCAGAAGTGAGATTCCTGGGTCATATATCACTTCTATATTTATACAGTTTTTTGAGAAACTCCATACTGTTTTCCATAGCAGTTGCACCATTTTATATTCTCACCAACAAGAGAATGTAAAAAAATATAAAAAATGTACAAAGATTTCAACTTCTTCACATTATTGCCACCCATGTTATTTTTTGTTTTATCATAATAATTATCCTAACAGGTGTGACATAATGTCTCAATGAGGTTTTGATTTACATTTCACTGAAGGTTAGTGATGTTGACCACCTTTTCATATACCTGTTGGCCATTTTATGTTATGTGCTGCTTTTTAAATTTTTTTTAGAATTTTACTTTTTTTATACAACAGGTTCTTATTAGCTATCCATTTTATACATATTAGTGTCTATATGTCAATCCCAATCTCCCAATTCATCACACCAAACCCCCCTGCCACTTTCCCCCTTGGTGTACATACATTTGTTCTATGAGCTGCTTTTTACTCACAATATTTGACACCAAATGTGTGTAGGCTTTTTTCCCACACCAACCAATTCTCCAGACACCAACTGGTATCCTACAATTCAATTAAATTCTGACACAAACTACCAGGATTAGCACAGACTCCAAAAGTTAAGGGCTCAGAACCACAAGACTGTCCTCAATTTTGATGTCAATTACAAGTCATGAACTGCCAGAAATCAGGAATTCTCAAGACCTCATCTTGATAATTTGTTAGAATCACCCACAGAACTCAAGGAAACAGTTCACTTATTATTACCATTTTATTATTAAAGATCTAAATCAAGAAGAGCAAAGTGGAAGAGACACCTAGGGCAAGGTAATGGTGGGTACACAACAAGTTTCCATGCCTTCTCCAGGTATTCTCAATGTGTTCACTAACTCAAAAGCTCTAGGAAATCAGTAGTTTTGGAGATTTCATTATTAGACATGATTGAATCATTTACCATTGATACTCAACATTTATTCCCTCTCTCCTTCCTGGAAGTTGAGGGTTACGGCTGAATGTTTCAACCCTCTAATCATGCCTTGGTCTTCCCAGTGAACAACTCCCATTCCAAAGTGATCTAGGGGTCACAGCCACCAATCATCTTATTAGAATAGAAAAAGACACTTCTCACTCTGGAGGTTCCAAGTGTTTATAAACTCTTGTGTCAGGAACCAAAGACAAAGACCAAATATTATAACTAAAGATGTTCTTTTCACCCCTATTACTGGGGAAATTGCAAGGACTTTAGGAGTTCTGCCCAGGAACTAGAGATTATATATATATATATATATATATATATATATATATACACACACACACATAAATATATATATATGTGTCTTATTATAACACAATATCACATATACCTTCTTTGGTAAAATGTCTATTCGAGTTATTTACTTATTTTAAAAGCAGGTTATTTGTTTTTTGCTAGTTCCTTATATATATAGGATATTTTCTCCTATTCCACAGGTTGGGTGTTCACTGTTGATTTTTTCCTTTACTATGCAGAAGATTTTTGGTTTGATGTAGTTCCACTTGTCTGTTTTTGCTTTTGCTTTGTATGCTTTTCAAGTTATAACCAAGAAATTATTGCTGAGATCAATGTCAAGAATTTTTTCTTCTATACTTCCTTCTCGGAGTTTTACAGTTTCAGGTCTTACATTTAAGTCTTTAACACACAGTGATTTGTTTTTTGTGTATTATGGCCCAGTTTCATAATTTTGCATGTGTCTATTCAATACTGAAGAGATGATACTTTCCACATTGTATATTCTTGGCACCCTTGTCAAAGATTGGTTGACCATATATATGTGGGTTTGTTTTTGGTCCTTTAGTTCTATTTCATTTTTCTATATGCTAGCTTTTATGCCAGTGCCATGCTGTTTTAATTACTATAGTTTTGTAATACATTTTGAAATCATGAAGAGAAATGATCAATATGTCAATAGTGTTTTGGGTACTTGGGGTCATTTATGGTTTCATAGGATTAAAAAAAATTATAAGAAATGATAATGAGATTTGGATATGGACAGCATTGAATCTGTAGATAGCTTCTTTAAATGCTTGTTAGAATTCATGTGTGAAGCCATCTTGTCCAGGACTTACCTTTGTTGGGAGGTTTTGGATTACTGATTCAATTTCATTACATGAATCCGTCTTGGTAAGTTTTGTGTTTTTATGAATTTGTCTATTTCATCCAAGTTATCCAATTTGTTTCATACAATTGTTCATAGTGTTTTCTTAAAATCCTTTTTACTTCTGTAGAATTGGTAATGTCCCCACACTCATTTTTTATTTTAGAAGTTTATGTCTTTTCACTTTGTTTCTTACTCAATGTAGTTAAATGTTGTCAAATTTGTTGATCCTTTTGCATAACCAAACTTTGGTTTACTTGATTTCCTCTGTTGTTTTTTATTCTTCATTTTACCTACTGTGCTCTGTCTTTATTTCCTTCTTTCTCTTAGATTTGGGTTTAGTTTTTTCTTCCTTTATATTTCCAAAACATGTAAAGTTAGGTTGTTTATTTCAGATTTTTCTCTTTTTCTAATGTAAATGCTTACAAATATAAACATCTCTCTTAATGCTGCTTTTGCTAGGACCCATAAGTTTTCTATGTTATGTTTTCATTTTATCTGTCTCAAGATATTTTTCTTTTTTGTCGATTTTTAAAAACTGAAATAGAGTTGACATCATATTATGTTAATATTGGTTGTACTACATAATTATTTGAAATTTACATACATTATGGAATGGTCACCATGAAAAGTCTACTAAACATCTGTCCCCATATAAGGTTACTACCATATTACTGACCATATTCTTTATACTGTATATTATACACCCATTATTTATTTTTATATAACTGAAGGTTTGTACCTCTTAATCCTCTAAACCTATTTTGCCTACCCCACAACCCCCTCCCTCTGGCAACTAACTATTTGTTCTCTGTATGTCTGTTTTAATTTTGCAGTATATATTTGTTTTGTTTTTCATATCTCACATGTAATTGAGATCATGCAGAATTTGTCTTTCTTTGCCTTATTTCACTTAGCATAATACCATCTAGATCCACCCATGTTGTTGCAAATGTCAAGGTTTAATATTTTTTATGGCTCAATAACATCCAGTGTGCATTCAGTTCTGGGCTGTCTATTCTGTTCCTCTGATCAATGTGTTTGCTTTTGTGCCAGGACCACACTGTGTTGATGACCATTATTTTGCAATAGAGTTTGAAATCAGTGAGCATGATTCATCCAGTTTTGTTCTTCTTTCTCAAGACTGTTTTGGTTATTCAGATTCTTTTGTTTTTGCATAAAAATTTTCAGATTATTTGTTTTAATTCTGTAAAACATAACATTGGCATTTTGATAGGGTTTGCATTGAATCTGAAGGTTGCCTTGGGATGTATGGTCATTTTAACAATATAAATTCTTCCACATAGTATATCTTTCAATTTGTTTGTACTGACTTCAATTTCTTCTGGTAGTTTTCCAAGTACAAGTATTTTACCTCCTTGGTTAGGTTTATTCTTAGGTATTTTATTCTATTTTTTGATGTAATTACAAATGGGATTATTTCCTTTATTTCTCTCTCTGATAGTTTATTGTTAGTATATAGAAACACAACAGATTTCTGTATATTAATTTTGTCTCTCAACAGTTTACTGAATTAATATATTAGTTCTAATAACTTTTGGTGGCATCTTTAGGATTTCCTGTATATAGTATTTTGTCATCTGTGTACAGTGAAGGTTTTGCTTCTTTTCTAAATTGAATTCCTTTTATTAATTTTTTTTCTTGTTTGATTGCTTTTGCCAGAACTTCCAATACTATCTTGAATAAAATTGGTGAGAGTGGGCAACGTTATCTTGTCCCTGGTCTTATAGGCAGTGCTGTCAGCATTTCACAGTTGAGTATGACATTGGATGCAAGTTTGTGGTACACTGCCTTTATTATGTTGAGATATGTTCTCTCTCTACTCACTTTGTTGAGAGTTTTTATCATAAATGGATGTCGAATGTTGTCAACAGCTTTTTCTGCACCTAAGGAAACAATCTTATGAGTTTTAGTCTTCAATTGGTTAATGTGGTGTATCACAGTGATTGATTGGCAGATACTGAACCATTCTTGCATTCCTGGGATAAATTCCACTTGATCAAGGTGTATTTTTTTTAATGTATTGTTGAATTCAGTTTGTTAATAATTCGTTGAGAATTTTTACGTCTATGTTCATCAGTGACATTGGCCTGTAATTTTATTTTTTGTGTGTTGTCTTTGGCTTTGCTATCAAGGTTATGCTGGCCTTGTAGAATAATTTTAGAAGAATTTATTTCCCTTCAAAATTTTTAAATAGTTTGAGAAGGATAGATGTTATCTCCTCTTTAATTTTTTGGTAGAATTTACTTTTAAAGTTGTCTGATCCTGGACTGTTTGTTGTTGTTTGGGGGAGTTTTTTCTATTACTGATTCAATTTCATTACTAGTAACCTGTCTGTTCATATTTTCTATTTCTCCCTGATTCAGTTTTGAGAGATTGAACATTTATAGGAATTCATTAATTTCTTCTGGATTTCCATTTTCTTGGCATAATATTTTTTATAGAAGCATTTTATGATCCTTTGTATTTCTGTTTTGTTAGTTGTAATTTCTCCTCTTTCATTTCTGATCTAATTTGGGCCCACTTATTTTATTTTTTCTTGATGAGTCTGGTTGATGTTTTGTCAATTTTGTATATCCTTTCAAAAACCAGGTTTAGTCTCATTGATCTTTTCTATTGTTTCTAGTCTCTATGTCATTTATTTCTGTTTTGATCTTTGTTATTTATTTCCTCCTACTAACTTTGAGTTTTGTTTGTTTGTATTCTAGTACGTTCAGGTATAAAATACAATTGTTTTTTTGTTTTTGTTTTTATAATTTTTTTGTTTCCTAAGGTAGGCTACTAATGCTGTAAACTTTCACCTTAGAAATGTTTCTGTTAATTCCCATAGATTTTGGATTATTGTGTTTTCATTTTCGTCTGTCTCCAGGTAATTTTTGATTTAGTAGCATGTGGTTTAACATCCATGTGTTTTTCTTGTGTGTGTTTTTTCATTTTCTTCTTGTAGTAGAAATCTAATCTCATACATTTGTGGTCAGAAAATTTGTTTGATATGATTTTAATTTTATTAAACTTATCGATCTGTCAATTGATGTAAGTGGGGTGTTAAATACTCCTACTATTATTGTGCTATGTCAAATTCTCCCTTTATATTTGCTAATATTTGCTCTATATGTTTCAGTGCTGCTGCTTTGTGTGCATATATACATTTACACATATTGTATCTTTTTGTTGGATTGATTCCTTTATCATTATGTAGTGTCCTTTCTCTTCTGTTACAGTTTTTGTTTTAAAGTTTATTTTGCATGATATAATCATTGATACCCCAGCTTTCTTTTCATTGCCATTTGCATAGAATATCATTTTCATTGCCCTCACTTTCAGTCTGTTTGTGTCTTTAGATCTGAAGTGAGTCTCTTGTAGGCAGCATATGAATCTTGATTTTTTTAAAAATCTTTTTAGCCATTCTATGTTTTTTGCTTGAGCATTTAATCCATTTACATTTAAATTAATTATTAATAGGTTTATACCATTACAATTTGGTTAATCATTTTCTGTTTGTTTCTGTAGTTATTTTTTTAAAATTCCTTTCTTCTTTTGCTCTCTTTCTTTGTGATTTGATGACTATATTTAGTGTTATGTTTTGATTCATTTCTCTTTCTTGTGTGCATCTATTATAGATTTTTAATTTGTAATTACCATGAGGTTCATGCATATATATATATATATATATATATATATATATATATATATGCATAAACCTATATATATACACATGGACCACATGGTTAAATATATATATATTTGTGTATATATATATTAAGTTTGAATGCATTCTCACAACCCTGGATTTTTATCCTCCTCATGTTTAGTATTTTTGATATTATATTTTACATGGTTTTGCTTTGTGTATCCCTAAGACACTTATTATGGATATAGATGATTTTATTACTTTTGTGTTTTAACCTTCCTACTAATTTTATAAGTGGTTGATCTGCTACCTTTACTGTATTTTTCCTTTTGCCAATGAGATTTTTTTTCTTTTGTAATTTTCATATTTCTACTTGTGGTCTTTTCCACTTAGAGAAGTCCCTTTAACATTTATGGTTAAGCTCATTTACTTGTGCTGAACTCCTTTAGTTTTTGCTCACTAGTAGTGATTCTTTATTTTTAATTTTTCCTATTTTAATTATAATGTATTTTGGTGTAGACCTCTTTGGGTTCATCTTGTTTGGGACTCTCTTTGCTTTCTGGACCTGCTTATGTTTCCTTTTCCAGGTTAGGAAAGTTTTCAACTGTTATTTCTTCAAATAAATTCCCTCCCATTCTCTCTCTTCTCTTTCTGGAGTCCCAGTAATATGAATACTAGTATGCTTGCTGTCCCAAAGGTCTCTTAAAGTTTCCTCAGTTTTTAAAGTTCTTTTTTTCTGTTCAGCCTGCGTGATTTCCACTACTCTGTCTTCAGTTCACTAATCCATTTCTCTGTATCATCTAATCTACTGTTGATTTCTTCTAATGTATTTTTAAAATTTCAGTTATTTTATTCTTCAGCTCTATTTGTTTTTTTTTAATTTTCTAACTCTTTTTAAAAATTATCACTGTGTTAAAATTATCACTGTGCATATCCATTCTTAGCCCAATTTCATTGAGTATCTTTATGATCGATATCTTGAACAATTAATTGGATAGATTGCTTACCTCTACTTTGTTGGTTGTTTTTCTGAGGTTTTGCCTTGTTTCTTTGTTTGGAACATATTCCTCTGTCTCCTAATTTTGCCTAATTCTCTGTGTTTGCTTCTATGTATTTGATAGGTCAGTTACATTTCACAATATTGGAGGAGTGGTTCTATGTCAAAGATGTCCTGTGGGACTCAGCAACACTCTCTCTTCTCATCACCAGAGTTATAGCCTGGAGATAACCTCTATGTGGGCTATGTGCACCCTTCTGTTGTGGTTTGGCCAACTACTATGGGCACACTGATAGGCGGGACAGACCTCAAGTCTGGTTGGCTGCCAGATTCTTGTACAGTGGCTGTGGCTCACAGTTGGGTGGGGTTGGGTCTGAGCATAGCTAGCTGTGTGACCCAGGGGTTTCTGGGGCTTGTTTAGCCCTGTTGGTGGGCAGGGACAGATTCCCAAACCAGTGGATGCTGGGACTGGGGTTGGTACTTGTCCACTGGTGGGAGGGGCTAGTTTCTGAGGCAGCTGACCCAGGGGATCCAGAATTGTTGCCAGCCTGCTGTGGGAAAGACCAGGTCCCTTGGTGCCTGGCTGTGGGGCTAGGAAGGGCCAGAGCTGGTGCAGGCCCATGGGGTGAGACCCTATCCCTGCAAGCTGGCTGAACAGCCAGGGTGTTTCAAGATTTGTGCTGCCCCATTGCTTTGTAGGTAGGTCCCCAGCACTGAAAGGTTAGAGGGAGGACTCCAAAATGGTGCTAGACAGTACCAGTGTCCTCCTAGTAGAATGAGTTCACAAAACTGGCAGCTGCCAGTGTCTGTGTTCTCAGGGGGAGTCCCAGTTGTTGCCTGCCTCTCTGGGAAGCTCTCCAAGATCAGCAAGTGGGTCTGATGAAGTTCATTTCAAATTATTGCCTTTACATCTGGAGTTGAAGCATATAAGATTTTGTGTATGTCCTTTAAGAATCCTCAGTTTCTTACAGTCCTCTGACTCTTCCATATGCAAGCCCTGATGGTCTCAAAAGGCACACATTCTTGGGACTTACCTTCTTGGTGCAGGGCCCCTGGGAGTCTGATGTGGAGCTTTGATCCTATGGGAGGACCTCTGCAATTGTGATTATGGTCCTTTCTGTGGCTCACCTACTTGGGGCTGTGTGTCTTGACTAAATAAGTATGTCCCTGTTCTACCCATCTCATTGTGGTTCCTCTTTAGTGTGGAAAGTATTTTCTGCTAGTCTTCAGGTGGCTCTCACAGATAGCTTTTCTGTAAACATTTGCAATTTAGGTGTTCCCAGGGGAAAAGGTGAGCCAGGGTCTTCCTACTCTTCTATCTTGGTCACACTTTCCTGTCTAGATATTTTCTAACTCTCCAAATTCTTTATATCTAGTTTGTTTAGAGTGTTGTTTTAGCTTCTACATATTTGTAAGTTTTTTCTTTCTTTCTTTTTTTGCTTTCTTCTTCTTTTGATTTCTAATTTCATTCCAATGCAGTTAGTGTCATTTCTAATGTCAGTATGATACTCATTCTTATTTCTTTTCTTTCTCTTTATGGGGATTTTGAGATTATACTTTCCTTTTTATAGGCATTCAGAAATTATGTTAGGTTGTTTTCAATTTGTATACTTTAAAATTTATCTTTCTTATTACTTATAGGTCTACATTTTCATTCCATACTTTCATTCAATTCATTCCTTTTGCACTATTAAGATATGAAAACTGAAAACTATAGTTTTATTCTTTTATTAGTTTTCTTCAAATGCATGACAATTCTCGGTCATATATCAGTTTATGTATGTGAATTTTGGAACGTTGTTTAAACATTTTTTATGATAGCCTGGGTAACTTAAGAGATTGGGATTTTATTCTGGGAGAGAGGGGTTCCCTATGCCTCTTGGACTTCAATAGTTAACTCAGAAGAGTAGCTACCAACATAGGAATAGACATTGAATAAATTTAAGGGGAGAAATACTCCTGAAAGATAAACAGAAGTAAATTGAAGAAGGTGGAGTGAGTCTACACAGCCCAATGAACGTCCTACAATAATGAGTAGAAAGGTATGGTAGGGGGTTTGGGAGAGAAAATCAGACTGCAACACAGTTGTAAGAAAGGTTCAGCCGATTACATGGAGAGTCCTTTAGCCAATGTCATTTGTTGGAGGGGTCTTGCTTCAGTAACCAAAGAGGCAGGAAAGGGCCTGAGCTAGCATTCCTGCTATGCTCAGATATGGGCTGGAAGTAGTCCACAGAATGCATGCCGTCAACATGGACATGTTCATGGATTCAAAAAGTAACAGCAGGGCTCAGTCAACAGTGATTCCCACAGAAGGAGATCTGAGCAGCACATTCTCATGGCTACTACATCTGAGATAATGCTTATAGTCACCAGCCACAGGATACTTCCTGTTTCTTTGTCAGGAGCTCTTAGCTTGAGGAGCACTTATAAGTGACCAGTTCAACAGGTATCTGTCTCAGCTTATGCTTAGATTTGCAGTTATCCTCATTTTATATTTCATCGAATTTCATCTTTTAGGTACTTCACAAAAATTTTAGTTGATTGAGGTCAAAATTCTATATTTTTGCATACTTTTATAGATGTGTTGTTTTAAATTGTTACGATATATATTTCTTTGCTTTCATATAATAGAATTCCAATTGGGTATGCATGTATGCTCATACCAATATTTATTGAGCTTATGTCTGGGAGTAGTGCATAAAAAGAAATGTTCCTTTAAATCAATTGAGATATACTGCATATTTAGATATTCTGAATTAGTAACATATTCATGTTCTTACAGAGAAAGAAAAGATATTAGAATAATTTACTCAAATATCCTCAACCATTCTTTATCACTGTTTTCCACATTTCAGTTCTAATATTGAAATTAAATATTTGTTTTTTACATTTATAACTCATTCCGTTTTCAGTTAAACATTTAAAAATATTTCTTATCTGTGTGTGTATATGTGTGTGTAGATTTTCTTTAGTATTGCTGTATGCTAATCTTTTCAAAAAACATCTTTGGAGTTAATATTTTTCTGATTTTTATGAAATACTTTCTTTTTGCATTTTCTTCCTCTACTTTTCTTCTTATATACCCTTTGATAGCTATAATGTCTTTTAAGGTACTGCTTTAAGTACATCCCACAACTTTTGATGCCATATTTTGGTTTATTGTTTAAATCAAAGTTATTATAATTTACACTCTCCTGGTTAAATAAACCATGAGAAGTATATTAAATTCCAAATATTTGGAAAATTTTCTGGTTGTCTTTCATTAATTATTTTCTTAATTTACATTGTGTGGTAAGATAATGTATACCACATTGCTTAATACTTTGAAATTTGTAGTTAATAGCTTTATGGCACTTTATATTTTCCATTTTGGTAAATGTTCCAAGTATCCCTAAAAACATACATAAGCTGAATTTATTTGGTGTAGCATTCTATATAAGTAAATTAAATAAATTTGAATAATCTTATTCAAATCTTGTACTTTTTTTTTTTAATCTCTAAGGCCACTTTATTCTTTTAACTTGTGTGCTGAATTTTTTAAAAAATATATTTTATATTGGAGTATTGATTAACAATGTTGTGTTAGTTTCAGGTGTACGGCAAAGTGATTCATTTATACATATACATGTATCTATTCTTTTCCAAATTCTTTTCCCATTTAGGTTATTCCAGAATATTGAGCAGAGTTCCCTGTGCTATACAGTAGGTCCTTGTTGGTTATCTATTTTAAATATAGCATTGTGTACATGTCTATCCCAAACTCCCAATCTATCCCCCTGACTCTTCCTCCTTGGTAGCCATAAATTCGTTCTCTAAGTCTGAATCTCTTTCTGTTTTGTAAGTAAGTTCATTTGTGGTTTTTATTTTTTTTTTAGATTCTGCGTATAAGTGATGTCATATGATATTTACCTTTCTCTGTCTAACTTCACTTAGTATGATAATCTTCAGGCCCATCCATGTTCCTGCAAATGGCAATATTTCATTCTTTTTAATGGTTGAATAATATTCCATTGTATATTTGGACCACATCTTCTTTATCCATTCATCTGTCATTGGACTTTTTTAAAAAAATCATTTATTTTAATTTATTTTATTTTTGGCTGCTTTGGGTCTTCGTTGCTGTGTGTGGGCCTTCTCTAGTTGCAGTGAGTGGGAGCTACGCTTCATTGTGGTGTGTGGGCTTCTCATTTTGGTGGCTTCTCTTGTTGTGGAGCATGGGCTGTAGGCACACAGGCTTCAGTAGTTGTGGCTCATGGGCTCTAGAGTGCAGGCTCAGTAGTTGTGGCATACAGGCTTAGTTGCTCCATGGCATGTGAGATCTTCCCAGACCAGGGATCGAACCCATGTCTCCTGCATTGGCAGGCAGATTCTTAACCACTCTGCTACCAGGGAAGCCCGTGATGGACATTTAGATTTCTTCCATGTCTTGGTCAATTCTGGCACATTCTTAAAGATTCTTTTTCTGTCTGTTTACTTTGTCAGTTAGTGAATTGACATAAATTCCCAGTTATGATTTCTAGAAGATTATTTAATATTTCTATAAGATGTTAGTACTCAAATCAGGTTTAGAAATACTCTATTTATTGCCTATTCTTTTTCCTTATTTTAAGGTAGCCTCATAATTAGGATTTTGAATATTGTAGATTAAAAAAAAAAAAGCCTGGAGAGAGAGACTTTAGATGAATTTTCTTTTACCAAAGAGTCTTAAAATTTTGACTTAGCCTTTCTAGGGTCTGGCTATTATTTGTAGGAATCATCCTTTGTAGAGCCTCAAATAAAAGACAAGTGTACTTATCAAGCCCCAGCTGCTACATCAGCATTTCAACAATTTTCTCCCCACAGAATGTTCAACTTACTACCTAAATCTTTTAGCTTCCCAGATGGATTTTTCTGCCATGTTTTATGGAGGCTCGCTTTGCACATGCTGAACTTACAGCTTCTGTGGAACTTCTCTGCATTTCAGTCTTCTCAAGGATTTTGTCCTTTAATTCTAGCTACTTTATAATCCCCAAACTTTGATCTTTATTTTCTGATCCCAGAATGATTACTCTTTTCCACTTTGATTACCTTTCCCTTTGTGCTGATATTTGGAGAAAATTCTTTCAGAAAACAAAGAAAAAGTAGATGTGAAAATAGAGCTCATTCCATGTATTGCTTTTCTTTCATTGACCATGGCCCTCAAATCTTTCATGCCTTAATTTTTCTCCAGTGTTTTCATTGTTTTATATATTTTTATTATATGTGTTTTTCCCAAATGTTACTATGCTTCTGTGAGAAAGCTAGCCAGGTATAAGCTATTTCATTTTGTTCAGTGTCAAAAATATGTTTTAAAGGTATTTATCTACTGTCTTTCAATCAAAAATTTTCATACAACTGTAACTGACTCGTGAATGGCTTGAGGAAAGGGATTCATATTCAGTTTTCTTTACCTTGATAGTCAATTTTCCCAGCAGTGTTTCTTTTGAAATTCTTTCATGGATATATATCTACATCTTCCTTTTTCTTCTTAACTTCATTATGGAAATTGCCCTCATGATCTATATTCTTTATATTCTTTAAAATTGTTGATGACATTATAATATTCAATAGTATGGTTATACCATATATTTACCAATATCCTATTTTTAAGAATTTATGTGGTTTTACAAGTCCTTATACTATCAAACTATTTGACTTTTTATTTATAATGCTAAAATGCTCAAAAGAAATATTCAATTAGCTGTGTATGGAAATTACCTGTTTGTTTTCTGGGTATTATCTGTTTTTGGTTCTTCAGAAATTAGATAGGCAACAAAAAAATATTAAACTTGTAGTTACATTGTTTTTAATTGTGTAGTTAAATATATTTTAAAATGCTTAAAGATCTTACTCTGCTTCAAGTATAATTAATGATATAGTAGGAAATTATTACAAATAAGGAAGAAATAAATACATCTAATACACCAACTCTAAGTATATACTTGACCCACTATATTTTCAGAGACACATCTAGTTGAGAATTCCATTTATATGATAAATCTACATAGCATATTAGGTAAACCTTCTTACTCTCAGGGCTATTTCTGCTGCCAGTTACCATTGCTCATGTTCTGTCATCATTGGGTTCAGCTGTCAGTATCCATGGAACCACTCTGATTCAAATGATTTCCTCATTAGCTCCTGTTCTTAGTGTTTTGTGCAAGAAATCTTAATCCATTTGCTCAATCTTCCTTTATACCCCAAACTTCACATTTACCAATTAGATAGGAGTTTTGATATTAAATGTTTTTAAAAATTATAAAACATGTTACTTATTAAAGAGCATATATTTTTGTCATTCTGTATGTAACATCTGTCCTAACTTACTTTCATAATTTAACCTGCTATATCACTAAAATTTATATCTTGTTATAGTACAGTTTGTAAAGGCCCATAATCACCTATTTGCATTTTTTAAATACAAAGAAATATCTTAAGAAAATTCTGTTTAATTTGTTTTCAAAACTTATTTGATGACAAAACCTAATATGGAAAAATATGACTTATATTTTTTATTTTTTAAATGAGTGGTGATATTCATATGCTACAGAACAAATAATCTATTAAATTACAAGGTATTATTTCATATTCCACTGGAATTACAAGTGTATGGCACATGAATAGTACCACTTTTTAAAAAAGAAACTGAAAATTCAGAATTCTGAAAATTATTTGGCCCCAAGTGTTTCTAAAATAGTAGTGATTATCTATATTAACTATTTTTTCTTTCAAAGTGTTGGTAGTACCATTTACTGTGTGTGCAAATTTGAGTAAGTCACTTAAGTTTTACATTACTAAAGCTAATCATTTATAAAATTAGAATATCAGTGATTCCTACATCAGAAGATTGTTGTGAGGAAAAATAATGTACAGACTTCAAATAATTCATGGTGCATAAAAGTGTTTAAATCACATTTTTATTATTATAATCATTGTTCTTTCTCCTTTTCCTTCCAGTCCTCCCCTTCACTATTTGATGTCACATTTTATAAAAAAAAAAAAAAAAAAAAAAAAAAAAAAAAGTCAGTTCAATCAAGGATTTATCATTTTTTGTTACTCATGAGGTCTAAACTATATTTTTACTATCTCATACATGTTTATGCTTACAGAATGCCAATATAAACCAGAACTCCTTCCTATTAGCAAATTTTACAATTTCCAACTAATCAAGTTCATAATTTGCCAAATAATTGAGATTGTAAAAATGGGAAGGATTATGTGATTATGTAATTTAATTCATTTATTTCTAACTATAATTTTTAATAGATTTCTTGGCACATTTAATTTTTTAGGTACACTTAACTTTGTTATTGTTGAATTTCACTTAACCTATTATTTTATGAATGAAAGAATATGATGACAGTTAAGAGGTAATTTAAAAAACATTCCTCTACTAATTTTGTATTAAGTTTAATAAAGGAAGTTTTAAAATAACATAAAAATAATTAAAGTCTTTAAAGAATTATATGAGCATAAGAATATGTATGAGTCATATGTATGCATGACTTGGTTTTGCATCAGAAACTTCCTGTGGTAGCTGAGTATATTGAGAATTTTGATGACTGGAGATGGCATAAGGTAAAAGATCACAAGGGAAAATCCTTATATTAACACATAAATCAATAACCGTCTTAAATATGTCAAAATGTGAAAGTAGAAATCCATTCCAATTGCTCCAGGGAGCATTTAACCTCCATTGGTAGAATTTTACAAAAGTCAAATCATAACTAAACTTGAAAAAAATTGGTAATGCTGTCAATAATCATAAAGGTTATCAAGAAAATTTTTCAGAAAGCTCTTTCAGATAAAGATCCAGAATATTATTCAAGTAGTCACAGGAAGATGAAGAAAAGCCATTCAAGATGACAGAAGAAATATAATATTTGCCTATTTTTAACTAGTCATTATACTGTTATAAAAGAAGTCACTTAAAAGAATGAGAGAGAGGAGAGAGAGAGAGAGAGAGAGAGACAAGGAGAGAGGGAGAGAGAGAATGGTATTAGACTCTGATGGGACTAAATGTCTTTGAGCTTTCTCTTCTCCTAAATGCAGAACTCCTGCTCAAAGAGTTATTCTTCCTTTGCGTGATAAACTACTCTAAAAAAAAAAAATCACCTTTATAGGCCAACATCTTTGAAATTTATGCTTCTCAGTTTTATTTCCCAGAAATCTGAACTGAGTCCTTGTTGAAGCAGTTTTCACATAAAACTTACATGCCATCTTTACGTAGTAGATGTTAGATTTAGTTGCTGGCTAAAGTGCAAGGTCATCAGACACATGTAGAGAATAAAACCAGGTAAATAATTTACAGATCCCAGTGTAAAAATGATTACTCAGGGCACCTGATTCTGATTATGAACTTCAGGACAGTGACAGATGAGCCTTAAATTAAGCTAGAGGCCCCTCTAAGGGGCCTTCTAAAGACCTGTGGGATTGCATATTCATGAAGCACATTCACAAAACAGATCCCATTCAGGAGACATCTCCCTGACATAGGGGTTCAACTGAAAACATCTATAACCATGCCATACTATATGGAAGCCATTAGCCACGTGTGTACCAAGCCACTGAGCACTTGAAATGAGGCTACTGCAACTGAGAATGCTAACCTTTAATTCAATTTAAATTTACATTTATAAAGCAGAGAAGTATATTTTTTTCTGTTAAATACAATTTTATTGTTTTGGCAGGATTGTATTTTATTTTAATAATTGAAAATTTAATGTGTAAATTGAGATGTGATGTTGAAGGTAAAAACATACTGTGTTTCACAGACTGTAATATGTAAAATGAAAAACGGAAGATAAAATATCTCAATACATTAAAAAAAATAATTCCATGTTGTAATGACAAAATTTTCTATACATAGAATTAAATAAAATATTTTTAAAAATTAATTTAACTTTAAAAATTTTACTTTTAAAATATAACTAGAAAATATAAAATTGAGTATGTGTCATGTATTATATTTCTATCTGACGGCGTTGATCTAGAGATCTAAAGACCTCAGGGAGCCTCAGGTTTATAATTCCTTACCTGTGTATTTCCTAGAAATTTTACTTTACTAAGCAATCTTACATTTGAGAGGACAGCTGGTGAAATTCAATGTACACTGAAACTCGCTAGACATGAAATCCGGGAGGCTTTATATTCTGAATAGCTGATCAGTGAGAATGTTACTGTATATCCAGCACTTGACTTAAAAACAAATTCGTCCAAGTAATATTCAACAGCCTTACATTTTATATTTTATTAACTCAGATTTTAGATTTTAGAAAACTGTCATTGTACTGACAGAGAGCTGAGATTTATAATTTCTTGATATCCTGATGAAATAAAGTCTGCAAGGAGAAAAAGAATGAAGAGAGAAAATAATCAGAGGGTATGGATCTGAAGAGAAATTAAAAGAGTATAAGGAGTAAGAGAAATGGAAAATTTTGGAACAATTTATTTACTGAGCCTGGGGAGCATCCACAGAAAGCTTGGTCTGAGTTAGTGAAAACATTTTCATACCAGATTTAGATTTCCTTGTGCTTATTCTCCAAGCAGGCACAGCATTAGAGCCTAGACTTTTGAGAAAGCAGGTACTTAATTCAATAACAGTAATGAATTCTGTATTATTCAGTTGGATATGATGCAATTATTGGGAAGCCAGACTGTATTTGATACATAAAAATCACTTTTAAAACTGGAGTCTGGTGCAACCTGAAATGCAAGGGTTTAACCAGGCAGACAACATATTCAACTTTAGTGATCAATATTAAACTTAAAAATAAGCATCTGTATTCTCCTTGGAAAAAGGACTAGGGAAGCGTGAGGGGCACAGTTCTTCCTAGTATCACCCTGGTATTTCATAGCAAAAGATATTCCCAGTGAGAATGCAAACTGCTATTTTTAAAAGAATAGTTTGTCTCCTGCCATTCTGAATCCTCAAAGACTGTGTCTTCTAAATGTAACTATCAGCATAAGCAGTGGTCAATGAATATGAACTCTGACCTGTAAAATGAGAACATATTTTAAAATGTTTTAAAAATAGTTTCATAGGGTTTATTGCATCCTTCTGTTGTGTTTATTACTGTTATAATCATTGTCATCATCATCATTGATATTATTTTCTGAGTTTTTAATGGCCAATTAATGATGTTGGCATTAATAGTTCATAACCAAAAATATATGAATAATGTTAGATATTTATTTGGGGATAATACTGTTTCCTTTTTCCTTTGATAACATATTCCTTTAACCTTCTAATTTATTTTTCTTGACATAGCATTAGAACACATAATTTTACAGTAAAAGTAGCAGTACTAGTGGTAAGTGGATAAAAAATAGTTTTTAAGACTCTTAGAATTATTTTTATCCACTTCCAGATATTGCCGAATTCTTTAGTATTGATTTAGGTTGAAAAAATTTCATTTGTAATAATATTTTTTCTTTCATTCTTAAATTTTACGTTCTGTATGTTTCTATGTAAACTGAACAGTACAAATGGGAAATAAAACATAAACCAGTTATTTTTTTTTCTTGTATCAGTGACTTCTCTAAAAAATAAATAAATTGAGAAGAAAGTTAAATTCTTGGCTAAAACTATCAAATTTTTAATTTAAAATTTTAATTATTAGTAATTTTTCTAACTCCTAATGGGGTATAACTGCACTTTCTGAATTTTCATACCATATATCTAAAGGTAAAAGAATTTGTTCTACACTGCTGCTACACTTAACTTATCCCTACATCCAGAAGGAAAGTAAACATCTATCTAAAAAGGAAGTAACATCTAGGGACTTCCCTGGTGGTGCAGTGGTTAAGAATCTGCCTGCCAATGCAGGGGACATGGGTTCGAGCCCTGGTCCAGGAAGATCTCACATGCCGTGAAGCAACAAACCCCGTGAGCCACAACTACTGAGGCTGCGTGCCACGACTATTGAAGCCAGTGCGCCTTGAATCAGTGCTCCACAACGAGAGAAGCCACCGCAACGAAAAGCTGTGCACTGAAATGAAGAGTAGACTCCACTTGCCGCAACTAAAGAAAGCCCACACATAGCAATGAAAACCCAACACAGCCAAAAAGGTAATTTAAAATAAATAAATAAATAAAAGGAAGTGACACCTAAATATTGGTATATAAGAAAATTTGAATTTGTATATGCTGAAAAAATTCATTTTAAATAATTAACCTGAATTTCAGTATTACTTTTCACTGACTGAGGCAACTATGTTTTTTGGCTTCTGTGTAATCCACAAACCAAACTAATGTTCTATTTTTCACTTCATTATTCCAGTAGAAATATTATATTCCAATCTTTGAAGTGCAAAACAATTTTGGTTTAAAGAAATTGGATAGTAGAATAAATGACAAGAATTCTGGGAAGACACTGTGATTCAGAATCAGTAGGATATGTGTTAGGAGAGACAGGATTGAGATTAGGTAGGAATAGAAAAATCTAAGAAGTGTAGGAAATCTTAATCAGAAACTTTGCCAGTACCAAGTGTCAATCCATCTAAATTTATGGACCACAACAGATCACTTCACCATGGTATATGAAGCAATGTTGGAAAAGTAGATCAAAGTTTATTAAAGAGGGAGACTATTCCAAGTACAATGAAAAACAAGAAAATCTAATGTAGTTAGCACTTCATCTTCAATATGTGAATAGTTTCTTACAAACTTTTAATTTTAGTGTAGTTTCAAATGTCACCTAATAAATTTGGTTAGCGTTCAGATGGAAATGTTGAGTTAGTCGCCATATTGAAATAAAGTGGTAATTACAAAGAAACTGAAGAACATTTTACTGCCAATAAATGCTGGGTTCATCATTTCAGAAGTCTGAGCTTGCATAGTGATTTTTATTATCCGTACAAAGTGAGGACTGCCTGTATATGGAAAAGTTGACATGTATAATCATTCAATTTAAACTAATTGACATTTATAGATTAATCCACCTCAAAACAGCAGATTACACATTCAGTTCAAGTGCACACAAAGAATTTGCCAAGACAGACCATATTCTGGCAATACAACAATGTTGATGTATTTAAAAGGATTCAAGGCATGCAATGTATGACTGACCTTAATGGAATTAATGTGAAGTTCACAACAAAATTAATTCTGAATAAACTTAATATTAGGAAACCAAATAACATGTGTCCAAATAGCCTATGGGTCAAAAAGAAATCAAAATGAAACTACAAAATATTTTGAGGTTGTTAAGGGATGGGAATGTTTACAGATTCCTGGTGGGATATAAATGGATAAAACCATTTGGGATAATGGGTTGTCAATTTCTTAAAAAGTTACACATAGATCTATCATAAGGGCCAGCCAATCAATCCTCTGTATTTGCCCAAGATCACACATGTCCATGCAGATTTGCACATGAATATTTATATTTGCTTTATTTGTAGTGGTCCAAAACTGGAAGCAACCAAGTGTCCATCAGCAAGTGAATGGATAAACAGATGCGTAAATCCATGTCATAGAATACTGTCTAGCTTACAAAGGAATGATCTATTGGTACAGAGAGTACCACCAGTGAATCACAAAATAATTATTCTAAGTGAAAAAACAAAACAAAAGGAACATATACTCTCATTCAATTTCTATAAAATTCTAGCAATGATAAATTAACATATAGAAATATCAGGTCAAGTTTTGCTTTAGGATGAAGGAGTGTGGGTAAGATGAGAAGCAGGAAGTAATTACCACAAGAAATGGAAATATTTGAGGATGATATATATTTTTATAATCTTTACTGTGGCAATGACTTCATGGTTGTGTGTGTATGTAAAAACATATCATATTGCACACTTTAAATAAATGTAGCTTATTGCATTTCAATTACAACTCAAAATTGTTTTTAGAAAGGAAAAGAAATGTAGGTTTTTCCAATTGCTATATTTACTACAGGAGAATAATATGCATGCTACTAGCCAACACCCAAAAAAGCCATGCTTAATACCATGAATTTCACAGGGAACTTTCACAGAAAACATGTCTAAGCTGGTTTTTGAAAGACTAGGCAAAGTGTTTGGTATAGAAAGGATATTTTATTGGGAGCTGCCCAGAAGTGAGGGAAGCCATGGTTACTTAATAAATATTCAAAAATGAGAGATGGACAAGATAAATGTAAAACTGTTTGCTTCTATAAAGTCCATAAGTAAGGGGGAACTTACACTGGCTGGCATAAACAACTTCAAAGTAGTACCCAATAGGGGGAAACAGACAGAAAAATTTCTAGATATAATCATGCACAAAGAAGAGGACCACCATTTTTTCACCATTTTCCTTTCTCTACAAGGCTTTGAACAGGGTATTTAAAAATGGTCAAAGGAGTCAACTTCACTGTTTATGATTTGCCACAGGATGTGGAGATATCTGTGGCTTCCAGAGAAACTAAAAATGATGGCCAATACTAAGATCTTGGAGATATTACCAAGATATTACCAAGGAGATATGCTCTAGCTATGGGAAGTGCACTTATAGACAAGATTTTGAACTAGCAAAATTTTGTGAGTTACATACTAAACTTTCTAAATGATTAAAAATGTTTATTGCTGTTAATTCTTACAGCTCTCTGGTAAGATCTCTTTTCACTTTTTTCATGCATACTGGAATGAAGTGTTTATTATTATTATTATGAATATCAGAATGTAAATAGTTGGATTACATATTAAAATTTCATATCTATATATATTCATATACATACAAATATAATATATATAATGTAAAATGAACAATATTTTACAAAAGTTGTGTCTGTTACAATATATACATATAGATTCTTATACATTTGCACATACATATGTAAATATATATTTTAATATAAGATCTCAGATATGAGTGTACATAGATGTACAACTTACTGTGAATATTCACCCAGACATAAGAAAAAAGACATCAGAACTATGAAATTTTGAACAGAAAACTGTACCAATAAAATAAGCACATTATCACCATGGTTGTAGTCTAAGAATAGCACTGGGAATCATTAACAAATGATTACAATCATTCAAAAGTGTTTTTTTTTTTAATTTATTTTTTAGTATCTATTTCAAAATCTCATTTGCATGCATTTCATTAAAATGTAATATTTTTTATTCATCTTGAGAGCCCTGAAAAGTATTCATATATTTGTGAGCTCTAAGGAACGCAGAAAAATAAATGTAATATAAACTATCACACAAAAATAAGTAAAATTTTTATTTCAATCTTCTACTCCCTGTCATATTTTGTTTTGGCAGACCACCTGTTTCTCACAGTACCAGAAATGTATTATCTAGAGCTATTGTCTCAACAAAGTCAAGAGTTTCAAGGTGAACTAGATTTCTCAAACTAGG
>NW_006778770.1:378705-400951 GCF_000442215.2 Lipotes vexillifer
GGGAAAGAGGTGGAGGTGACAGTTTAATAATAAAGGAGTTGTGAAATTTAGCAGCTAAATTGTACAGAATCACAGACATCTAAGAAACCTCTTGAGTACTTGCCTATAAGCAAACATGCACATATTTTACTTAAATGAACATGTATTTTTGTCATAACTTATGGCACTAATAATAAGTCTATGACTTTCCCTAAAACTAGTTTGATTTCTTTTAACTTGAAGTTTTCTCCTTCCAGAATATTTAGAAATATCATTTCCATTGAGAAAGGTCAGCATAAAGAAGTTTTGACCATTAACTGAGCTGAGATGACTCCCCAGTGAACAGTCCTAAAGAGGAGAGTTTTATTTTTATATTCTATTTAACTCAGTCCTTTGTTTAATTCTAATTATAAAATATGATATCATCCAATAAATTTTTAAGTTCCTACTAATCACTATCTGACTATAAAAATGGGATGCGGAGAGAGGGGGAAGATGGTGGAAGAGTAAGATGTGGAGATGACCTTCTGTCCCACAGATACACCAGAAATACATGTACATGTGGAACAACTCCTACAGAACACCTACTGAACGCTGGCAGAAGACTTCAGACCTCCCAAGAGGCAAGAAACCCCCCACGTACCTGGGTAGGGCAAAAGAAAAAAGAATAAACAGAGACAAAAGAATAGGGATGGGACTTGCACCAGTGGGAGGGAGCCATGAAGGATGAAAGGTTTCCACACACTAGGAAGCCCCTTCACGGGTGGAGACTGCGGGTGAGGGAGTGGGGGAGCTTCAGAGCCGCGGAGGAGAGCACAGCAACAAGGGTGCAGAGGGCAAAGCAGAGAGATTTCCACACAGAGGATCAGGGCCGACCAGCACTCACCAGCCCGAGAGGCTTGTCTGCTCACCCGCCGGGGCAGGCGGGGCTGGGAGCTGAGGCTTGAGCTTCGGTCAGAGTGCAGGGAGAGGACAGGAGGTGTGAACACAGACTGAAGGGGTTAGTGCACCACGGCTAGCTGGGAGGGAGTCCGGGAAAATGTCTGGACCTGTTGAAGAGGCAAGAGACTTTTTCTTCCTTCTTTTTTTCCTGGTGCACGAGGAGAGGGGATTAAGAGCGCTGCTTAAAGGAGCTCCAGAGATGGACGCCAGCTGCAGCTAACAGCATGGACCTCAGAGACAGGCATGAGACTCTAAGGCTGCTGCTGCCGCCACCAAGAATCCTGTGTGCGAGCACAGGTCACTATCCACACCCACCTTCTGGGGAGCCTGTGCAGCCCGCCACTGCCAGGGTCCCAGGATCCAGGAGAAACATCCCCAGGAGAACACATGGCACACCTCAGGCTGGTGCAACATCATGCCAGCCTCTGCTGCCACACGTTCGCCCTGCACTCCGTTCCCCTCCCCATCGCCTGAGTGAGCCAGAGCCCCCGAATCAGCAGCTCCTTTAACCCCATCCTGTCTGAGTGAAGAACAGATGTCCTCCAGCAACCTACACACAGAGGCAGGGCCAAATCCAAAGCTGAATCCTGGGAGCTATGTGAAAAAAGAAGAGAAAGGGAAATCTCTCCCAGCAGCCTCAGGAGCAGCGGATTAAATCTCCACAATCAACTTGATGTACCATGCATCTGTGGAATACTTGAAGAGACAACAAATCATCCCAAATTAAGGAGGTGGACTTTGAGAGCAAGATTTATTATTTTTCCCCTTTTCTTCTTTTTGTGAGTGTTTATGTGTATGTTTCTGTGTGAGATTTTGTCTGTATAGCTTTGCTTTCACCATTTGTCCTAGGGTTCTATCTGTCCATTTTTTTCTTTGTTTGTTTGTTTTCACTTAAAAAAAAATCTTTTTTCTTAATAATAATTTTTTATTCTAATAATTTTATTTTACCTTACTTTATTTTATTTTATTTTATCCTCTTTCTTTCCTTCTTTCTTTGTTTCTTTCTTCCTTCCTTTCTTTCTACTTTTTCTCCCTTTTATTCTGACCCTTGTGGACGAAAGGCTCATGGTGCTGCAGCCGGAAGTCTGTGCTGTGAGTCTGAGGTGGGAGAGCCAACTTCAGGACACTGGTCCACATGAGACCTCCCAGCTCCACGTAATATAAAATGGCAAAAATCTCCCAGAGATCTTCATCTAAACACCAACACCCAGCTTCACTCAATGACGAGCAAGCTACAGTGCTATACTCTGTGTGCCAAACAACTAGCAAGACAGGAAAACTACTCTACACATTAGCAGAGAGGCTACCTAAAATCACACCAACAGACGTGGACCTGCCCACCAGAAAGACAAGATCCAGCCTCATCCACCAGAACACAGGCACTAGTCCCCTCCACCAGGAAGCCTACACAACCCACTGAATGAACCATAGGCACTGTGGACAGACACCAGAAACAATGGGACCTACCAACCTGCAGCCTGCAAAAAAGAGACCCCAAACACAGTAAGATAAACAAAATGAGAAGACAGAAAAACACACAGCAGATGAAGGAGCAAGTTAAAAACCCACAAGGCCTAATAAATGAAGAGGAAATAGGCACTCTACCTGAAAAAGAATTCAGAATAGTGATAGTAAAGATGATCCAAAATCCTGGAAGTACAATAGAGAAAATGCAAGAAGCATTTAACAAGGACACAGAAGAACTGAAGAGAAAACAAGCAATGATGAACAACTCAATAAATGAAATTAAAAATACTCTAGAAGGTATCAATGGCAGAATAACTGAGGCAGAAGAACGGATAAGTGACCTGAAAGATAAAATAGTGGAAATAACTACTGCACAGCAGAATAAAGAAAAAAGAATGAAAAGAATTGAGGACAGTTTCACAGACCAATGGGACAACATTAAACACACCAACATTCGAATTATAGGGGTTCCAGAAGAAGAAGAGAAAAAGAAAGGGACTGAGAAAATTTTGAAGAGATTATAGTTGAAAACTTCCCTAATATGGGAAAGGAAATAGTTAATCAAGCCCAGGAGGCACAGAGAGTCCCATATAGGATAAATGCAAGGAGAAACATGCCAAGACACATATTAATCAAACTGTCAAAAATTAAATATAAAGAAAACATATTAAAAGCAGCAAGGGAAAATCAACAAATAGCACACAAGGGAATCCCCATAAGGTTAACAGCTGATCTTTCAGCAGAAACTCTGCAAGCCAGAAGGGACTGGCAGGACATATTTAAAGTGATGAAGGAGAAAAACCTACAATCAAGATTACTCTACCCAGCAAGGATCTCATTCAGATTTGATGGAGAAATTAAAAACATTACAGACAAGCAAAAGCTGAGAGAGTTCAGCACCACCAAACCAGCTTTACAACAAATGCTAAAGGATCTGCTCTAGGCAAGAAACACAAGAGAAGGAAAAGACATGTAATAACAAACACAAAACAATTAACAAAATGGGAATAGAAACATACATATCGATAATTACCTTTGATGTAAATGGATTAAATGCTGCCACCAAAAGACACAGATTGGATGAATGGATACAAAAAAAGACCCATATATATGCTGTCTACAAGAGACCCACTTCAGACCTAGAGACACATACAGACTGAAAGTGAGGGGATGGAAAAAGATATTCCATGCAAATGGAAATCAAAAGAAAGCTGGAGTAGCAATTCTCATATCAGACAAAATAGACTTTAAAATAAAGACTATTAGGAGAGACAAAGAAGCACCCTACATAATGATCAAGGGATCGATCAAAGAAGAAGATATAACAATTGTAAATATTTATGCACCAAACATAGGAGCACCTCAATACATAAGGCAAATACTAACAGCCATAAAAGGGGAAACCGACAGTATCACATTCATAGTATGGGACTTTAACAACCCACTTTCACCAATGGACAGATCATCCAAAATGAAAATAAATAAGGAAACACAAGCTTTAAATGATACATTAAACAAGATGGACTTAATTGATATTTATAGGACACTCCATCCAAAAACAACAGAATACACATTTTCCTCAAGTGCTCATGGAACATTCTCCAGGATAGATCATATCTTGGGTCACAAATCAAGCCTTGGTAAGTTTAAGAAAATTGAAATTGTATCAAATAACTTTTCCGACCACAACACTATGAGATTAGATATCAATTACAGGAAAAGGTCTCTAAAAAATACAAACACATGGAGGCTAAACAAAACACTACTTAATAACGAAGTGATCACTGAAGAAATCAAAGAGGAAATTAAAAAATACCTAGACACAAATGAAAATGGAGATACAACGACCCAAAACCTATGGGATGCAGCAAGAGCAGTCCTAAGAAGGAAGTTTATAGCAATAAAATCCTACATTAAGAAACAGGAAACATCTCAACTAAACAACCTAACCTTGCACTTAAAGCAATTAGAGAAAGAAGAACAAAAATACCACAAGGTTAGCAGAAGGAAAGAAATCATAAAGATGAGATCAGAAATAAATGAAAAAGAAATGAAGGAAACCAGAGCAAACATCAATAAAACTAAAAGCTGATTCTTTGAGAAGATAAACAAAATTGAGGAACCATTAGCCAGACTCATCAAGAAAAAAAGGGAGAAGACTCAAATCAATAGAATTAGAAATGAAAAAGGAGAAGTAACAACAGACACAGCAGAAATACAAAAGATCATGAGAGATAACTACAAGCAACTCTATGCCAATAAAATGGATAACCTGGAAGAAATGGACAAATTCTTAGAAATGCGCAACCTGCCAAGACTGAACCAGAATGGAATAGAAAATATGAACAGACCAATCACAAATACTGAAATTGAAACTGTGATTAAAAATCTTCCAACAAACAAAAGTCCAGGACCAGATGGCTTCACAGGTGAAATCTATGAAACATTTAGAGAACAGTTAACACTTATCCTTCCCAAACTCTTCTAAAATATAGCAGAGGGAGGAACACTCCCAAAATCATTCTATGAGGTCACCATCACCCTGATACCAAAACCAGACAAAGATTTCACAAAGAAAGAAAAGTACAGGCCAATATCACTGATGAACATAGATGCAAAAATCCTCAACAAAATATTAGCAAACAGAATCCAACAGGACATTAAAAGGATCATACACCATGTTCAAGTGGGTTTTATCCCAGGAATGCATGGATTCTTCAATATACGCAAATCAATCAATGTGATACACCATATTAAAAAAATGAAGAAGTAAAACCATATGATCAACTCAACAGATGCAGGGAAAACTTTCAACAAAATTCACCACCAATTTATGATAAAAATCCTCCAGATAGTAGGCATAGAGGGAACTTTCCTCAACATAATAAAGGCCATGTATGACAAACCCACAGCCAACATTGTCCTCAATGGTGAAAAGCTGAAAGCATTTCCACTAAGATCAGGAGAAAGACAAGGTTGCCCACTCTCACCACCCTTATGCAGCATAGTTTTGAAAGTTTTTGCCCAGTAATCAGAGAAGAAAAGGAAATACAAGGAATTCAAATCAGAAAAGAAGTTAAGCTGTCACTGTTTGCAGATGACATGATACTATACATAGAGAAACGTAAAGATGCTATCAGAAAACTACTAGAGTTAATCAATGAATTTCGTAAAGTAGCAGGATACAAAATTAAGGCACAGAAATCTCTGGCATTCCTATACACTAATGATGAAAGATCTGAAGGTGAAGTCAAGAAAACACTCCCATTTACCACTGCAACAAAAAGAATAAAATATCTAGGAATAAACCTACCTAAGGAGACAAAAGACCTGTATACAGAAAATAATAAGACACTAATGAAAGAAATTAAAGATGATAAAAATAGATAGAGATATACCATGTTCTGGGATTGGAAGAATCAATATTGTGAAAATGACTCTACTACCCAAAGCAATCTACAGACTCAATGCAATCTCTATCAAACTATCACTGACATTTTTCACAGAACTAGAACAAAAATTTTCACAATTTGTATGGAAACACGAAAGACCCCAAATAGCCAAAGTAATCTTGAGAATGAAAAACGGAGCTGGAGGAATCAGGCTCCTTGACTTCAGACTATACTACAAAGCTACAGTAATCAAGACAGTATGGTACTGGCACAAATACAGGAATATAAATCAATGGAAAAGAACAGAAAGCCCAGAGATAAACCCACACACATATGGTCACCTTATCTTTGATAAAGGAGGCAGGAATGTACAGTGGAGAAAGGACTGCCTCTTCACTAAGTGCTGCTGGGAAAACTGGACAGGTACATTTAAAAGTATGAGATTAGATCACTCCCTAACACCATACACAAAAATAAGCTCAAAATGGATTAAAGACCTAAATGTAAGGCCAGCAACTATCAAACTCTTAGAGGAAAACATAGGCAGAACACTCTATGACATAAATCACAGCAAGATCCTTCTTGACCCATCTCCTAGAGTAATGGAGATAAAAACAAAAATAAACAAATGGGACCTAATGAAACTTCAAAGCTTTTGCACAGCAAAGGAAACCATAAACAAGACCAAAAGACAACCCTCAGAATGGGAGAAAATATTTGCAAATGAATCAACTGACAAAGGATTAATCTCCAAAATTTACAGGCAGCTCATGCAGCTCAATAACAAAAAAATAAACAACCCAATCCAAAAATGGGCAGAAGACCTAAATAGACATTTCTCCAAAGAAGATATACAGACTGCCAACAAACACATGAAAGAATGCTCAACATCATTAATCATTAGAGAAATGCAAATCAAAACTACAATGAGATATCATCTCACACCAGTCAGAATGGCCATCATCAAAAAATCTAGAAACAATAAATGCTGGAGAGGGTGTGGAGAAAAGGGAACACTCTTGCACTGCTGGTGGGAATGTGAATTGGTTCAGCCACTATGGAGAACAGTATGGAGGTTCCTTAAAAAACTACAAATAGAACTACCATATGACCCAGCAATCCCACTACTAGGTATATACCCTGAGGAAACCAGAATTCAGAAAGAGTCATGTACCAAAATGTTCATTGCAGCTCTATTTACAATAGCCCGGAGATGGAAACAACCTAAGTGCCCGTCGTCGGATGAATGGATAAAGAAGATGTGGCACATATATACAATGGAATATTACTCAGCCATAAAAAGAAACGAAATTGAGCTATTTGTAATGAGGTGGATAGATCTAGAGTCTGTCATACAGAGTGAAGTAAGTCAGAAAGAGAAGGACAAATACCGTATGCTAACACATATATATGGAATTAAGGAAAAAAAAATGTTATGAAGAATCTAGGCATAAAACAGGAATAAAGACACAGACCTACTGGAGAACAGACTTGAAGATATGGGGAGGGGGAAGGGTGAGCTGTGATAGGGCGAGAGAGAGACATGGACATATTTATACTAACAAACGTAAGGTAGATAGCCAGTGGGAAGCAGTCGCATGGCACAGGGTTACAGGCTCAGTTCTTTGTGGCTGTCTGGAGGGGTGGGATAGGGAGGGTGGGAGAGAGGGAGACAAAGAGGGAAGAGATATGGGAACATATAAACCCAATCCAAAAATGGGCAGAAGATCTAAATAGACATTTCTCCAAAGAAGATATACAGACTGCCAACAAACACATGAAAGAATGCTCAACATCATTTATCATTAGAGAAATGCAAATCAAAACTACAATGAGATGTCATCTCACACCAGTCAGAATGGCCATCATCAAAAAATCTAGAAACAATAAATCCTGGAGAGGGTATGGAGGAAAGGGAACACTCTTGCACTGCTGGTGAGAATGTCAATTGGTACAGCCTCTATGGAAAACAGTATGGAGGTTCCTTAAAAATCTACAAATAGAACTACTATATGACCCAGAAATCCCACTACTGGGCATATACCCTGAGAAAACCATAATTCAAAAAGTCATGTACCAAAATGTTCATTGCAGCTCTATTTACAATAGCCAGGAGATGGAAACAACTTAAGTGTCCATCATTGGATGAATGGATAAAGATGTGGCACATATATACAATGGAATATTACTCAGTCATTAGAAAGAAACGAAATTGAGCTATTTGTAATGAGGTGGATGGACCTAGAGTCTGTCAAACAGAGTGAAGTAAGTCAGAAAGAGAAAGACAAATACTGTATGATTACACATATATATGGAATTTAAGAAAAAAAATGTCATGATGAACCTAGGTGTAAGACAGGAATAAAGACACAGACCTACTAAAGAATGGACATGAGGATATGGGAAGGGGGAAGGGTAAACTGTGACAAAGTGAGAGAATGGCATGGACATATATACACTACCAAACGTAAAATAGCTAGCTAGTGGGAAGTAGCCGCATAGCACAGGGAGATCAGCTAGTTGCTTTGTGACCACCTAGTGGGGTGGGATAGGGAGGGTGAGAGGGAGGGAGATGCAAGAGGGAAGAGTTATGGGAACATATGTATATGTATAACTGATTCACTTTGTTATAAAGCAGAAACTAACAAACCATTGTAAAGCAATTATACTTCAATAAAGATGTTAAAAAAAAAAAGTCCCAACACAGCCAAAAATAAATAAATAAATTAACTTAAAAAAAGGATGCTATTCAGTATATGCACTGGCATAATTTGTTAAGTTTGCAGATCATTTATTCAAATACAGTAAGTGAAGAATCAGACTGTAATCCCACCAGAAGTCTTAAACGTTAATTATTTAAAATAATGAGTGTGGTTTCTCATATGTCAATTTGTGTTTTTATCCCCTCATAGATTGATAATGATAGATAATAATCCTTTTACATTAATAAACGAGCAAATATGAATTGTGATTTAATTCATTATAAAAGACAATAGTAATTGATTGAATTAACTCTTGGATGTTCTTTGATTGTTTTTGTACCTATGTATTATATTCGTGTGTGCGAATACCGACATGTTATGTACTTGGTTGTTTTTGTTTTCTGTCACTCTATCCCATCAAATCTAAGGATTATACATTATGTCCTACTTTTTGAATGTGACATGCCCATTCATGTAGTTCCATAACTTTGTTCATGCTTCTCCCTGTGCATAGAATTTTCTTATCTCTTTCAATATTTAAAAGTGTATTCATATTTCAAAGCCCAGCACAAGTGTTATCTCCATTGGGAAGCCTTCAAAATACTACTGGTATTGACTTGATCCCTTCCTTGAGGATATATTTAAAACCCACTATATTTGTTCATATACCTCTTATAAGACTTTGATTTTATCTATAAAAATAGTTTTAAGTCAACCTTAGTAGTAAAATCATTTAATTTTTTTTTAGTAAATGAGAATTAAGATTAATTTTTTCTTTGCCTCTTTTGCTGTATTATATCATTATTTCAAATAACACTAGTTTTTTTTGTTGTTGTTTGTTTGTGTTGGCTTTCATAAAACCACATTTTAGACTGTTAGGTCATAGTGTAAGAGAAAAAGCAAAGAAAGATTTCTGGCCTGAGTTATGTTAACTCAACCAAACTTTATAACTTTACTGAGTACATATCTAAGCTACTTTCACACACAGTTCTTCTTTCAAAACCTATAAACCAATTAAGTATTGTGATCCCTAGTTTCCAGATCATGTGATTGAGGTAGATAATATTAAGAAATTTGGCCTAAGTCATTCAGGTGTAAGTGGCAAAGGCAAGAGTCAAGTAGGTTTCATTAAATCACAACTGAAGTAAAAATAGAGTCACAAAAGAGTCATAAATAGCTATACTATTGTGTATAGCTATTGTATCATCTTCATCTGTATTTAAGTTACAGTCTTTATTTTTTAAAATTTACCTGAAAGTTAGAATTTGCTAAGAGGAAAATTAAAACAAGTTTTACACTTACTGAAGTAATACACCCTCCTCCCCACCTACATATTCAAATAAACTCTGATGGTTTAATATGTGTCCCAAGAATATATATCTATACCTTGTTTTCTGTATTTCTTGGAATGGACATCATTTGATAGATCATACTCTGACAGCACTTAAATAGTTAATGCATGACTTGCTATTATAATCTGTCAAGTTATAAAATCTTTTTAAAAAAGACTGTGTAACTTTAATTATCATAACTGGAAATTGTTTAATTGTTTTAAAGTGAGGTTGGTTTTTGGTCTTTCTCTAAGTGATAGTGCCAGAGTAAAGGGACAAAGTAGGTGATTAAATAGTTATTCCTTCTAAGGGATCGTAAATTAAAAAAAAAAAAAAAATGAGAGACCCCTGTAAGTTAATAAGACTCAAGAAAGCAGGCTCTCCTAACAACAAAACCAAACAGGTTTGCTTAGCATCAAAACCATGCAACAGAAGCATGAGACATGCCCCAAAACAATAAAGCAGTGGTGGAGTGAGACCCATATGCTGCCCAGTGAGGTCAGTAAGTCAATGATTCCTGGGACATGTTCCTCTGTGTGCACTAAAAACAAAAATACAAGAAAAAGCTAACATTATACTAAAACCTGAAATGATTTACCATATTTTAGTATATGTTACTGCTTTCTGCTCATTTCCATTGTGCCATGATAGTCCTAGTTTGACCATGTAGGGACAAGAAAACTCCCCCACCTGACATGGAGGAGGAACTGAGGATGAAAGCTTGATGTCTACTGAAGAATGAGGTAGAATGTGGTCTTTTCCCCCTCCCCACATTTCCTTTGATTGTAAAACTGTAGCCCACTAAGTTTTCAGGGTGGCACCTTCTTGCCTATCTGCTTGTAGACTTCACAAGCATCCTATTCTAATAAATCACTTCTAATCTATCATTTTGTCTCTCATTGAATTCTTTCTTCATGAGACATAAAGAACTGGAGCTCCTCAGAGCCCCCTAAGACACATCTCTGCAGTTTCACAAGGTGTAATTAGCATCAACATCTAACAACTTCTGTAAAGGGATTCAAACTGTAATTCAAAAATAAAATACATATTGGTAACTCTGTAGATATTTTCTTGGTAATAAATTGTTACTTCTTGGCACAGCATTCCCAGTGACATCTTATCATAAAATAAAAGCATAATTGTTAACTATCACTTTTGACAATTTAAAGTTGAGCTAAAGAAAAGATAAGTGTAAGAGCCAGAACTGGTTTTAAATTCCATGATCATTTCCATATTATTATAGGACAAATTCACAATAAAATTTTAGAGTGCCTATTCTTCACTTTAATTCAATGAGATATGAATTCTCCCTGGAGCATCAATCTCTTCGAACAGAAACCACAGAAGACAATTCATAGTATAGCACCTGGTGCCAGTAATGAAACTATAAAGAAAATATAACAAATATGAGCTCTGTTATACACACCTTTAAAAATTGGGTATAGTTTTGGAAACAATTCTTAGGTCATAACCATCTTTCTCCAGAAATGAGATTTAAAATCAATTCGGTCTTAAATTTTAGCCTCATGAAAAAGTTTAGCCATTATGAATCTTTCCATTAAGTTGGAAATTAGTCTATCCACTGATGGGGCAAGCTGGTGAAAAGTAGGAATTTCATAACCACAAATTGCACTCTGAACAAAGAACTGGTTGAAAACAGATAATCCTTTTTGGGGAACTCAAAATCCTTCATTAAATTAATGTTTTGGGGCAGGAGATTACTCAGTGATCAAATGGTCAAAGGGATAAATAAGATTTAAAATTTTCATTTTAAAAGTGGAGAGAAATGATAGGGTTACTAGAATTCCCCAATAACCTGGAAAAATATAACAAAATATTTGGGTAAAGTACTCTTGAAGAGCATTATTTTGGAGCCCATACAAAGATAAGATCCAAAGTATGACATATTTCTAAATAGACCAGGTACCATCTTCCCTGCACAATGAAAATTATCGGTCTGTACACTTCAAGTGCAGAATCCATGCAATTCATGTTTCTGAAATTAATTAAATGACTTCTGATTATTCAATGGTTTATGTCTATTGGGTGACTAAATAAAAAAAGATATTTTCCTCAATAGTAAAAAATGCATATGCATTGAATGAAAATGATGGTTATTTGTATATCAACACATTAACCAATTATAGGTGAAACAATTTCCTATTTAACACAATCATTGAGGTCCAAGTATTTCAACTCCCAAAACTCTAGATCTCATTTTATTTGTTTTATTATTCTCTTCCCTTTACTTCAGTTTTCATAACAAACTTTCCTGAAGATATCATCTTCTCTTTGCACATTAAAGTTTAAAGGAAGATTTGGAAAAAATGTAATGTTTTAACCTGATTCCATTTTTTTAAACTGAAGTAGAATGAGAATTCAAAAATGTAACTACTATTGCTAAATGTCACCCAGTTTCAAAAGATGTCTGAATATTTGGCAGCTGATATGAAATTCACATTTGTCCTCAGAGAATTTAAATAAAAGAAGCTAATTACATGCAAAGCTAAGAAGTGAAGTATTTATATTTCCACATTTTGGTAAGGAAAAAGCAGATGGCTTGTGGAACACTCTGGAAATGTAAAAAAGTTGTGCTGTTTAATAGTTTAGCAAGTATAGAAAGTAAAGGGGTTAACAATGTGAGAAGTGGGCTCCAATAAAGAAGTTCATCAAACCACTTGTATCTCCCAATTCTTCATGATAATGATGGCAGGACAATTTGTGCAGAGTAAATATGAGAAAAAATGAATGTTATCATAATGGATTACCCGTTCAAAAAGGACTTGGTAAAGAGCTGAATCCACAGTTGTCCTGAATTTATCTGCCTATACTCCATGTCATTTTCTACTTTCTTTGCATTCCTCAAAGGAGACTAAACACATAATATCACTTAGCTGGTACTTTTAGGTTTGTTGACAACAGGAAAGTTTGCTTAGCAAAAAATGTATCGACAGATATAACTGGGATGATAAATTCTTTCAATATATTTCTTCTCCAGAGAGAGAGTTGTCAAAATTTGCATTTGGCAGTTAATATCCACCTTGCACTAAACCTGTCTGAGAACTGCATAATTTTTAACCAAAATTATTGTATATTTTGCCACAATAACAGTAGGTTTTACTATTTTTTTCTTTGAATGAGGAAGATTTTGAAATTAAAAATCAGGGAAAAAGATATATAAAAATCATATACCTGTGATTTATATCCAATTTTATAGCATATTTACTCCTTTTACTGTTCAGTCTTAATTGATAGTATATCTTTGGTAACACTATGATGGAAACACTAACAGCCTTCCTTACAGGTTTAGCTAATAAGAAATCAAATAATGCATATTGAGAGTGGAAAAGAAACATACTCATATGGTACATCCATAGTGGTTTAAATCAAGTGACTGCTTACAAAACTAAATCATACTGGAAAATAGTTTTTCTTCTTTATGTAATTGTTTAATCTAAAGAATTAAAAATAATAAAGTAATTTAGCTTCTTAAATATGTGTTTCTTTAGTTCAATTAAGAAGTCGTGGGAGTGGTGGAAAGATGGAGGAGGAGTAAGATGCGGAGATCACCTTCCTCCCCACAAATACACCAGAAATACATCTACATGTGGAACAACTCCTACACAACACCTACTGAATGCTGGCAGAAGACCTCAGACCTCCCAAAAGGCAAGAAACTCCCCACGTACCTGGGTAGGGCAAAAGAAAAAATTAATTAAAAACAGAGACAAAAGAATAGGGACGGCACCTGCACCAGTGGGAGGGAGCTGTGGAAGAGGAAAGGTCTCCACACCCGAGGAAGCCCCTTCGCGGGCAGAGATTGCGGGAGGCGGAGCGGGGAGCTTCAGGGCCGCGGAGGAGAGCGCAGCCACAGGGGTGCGGAGGGCAAAGCGGAGAGATTCCCGCACAGAGGATCGGTGCCGACCGGCACTCACCAGCCCGAGAGGCTTGTGTGCTCACCCGCCGGGACAGGCGGGACTGGGAGCCGAGGCTCGGGTTTCGGTCGGAGCTCAGGGAGAGGACTGGGGTTGGCGACTTGAACATAGCCCGAAGGGGTTAGTGCGCCACTTGCTAGCCGGGAGGGAGTCCGGGGAAAAGTCTGCACCTGCTGAGGAGGCAAGAGACTTTTTCTTCCCTCTTTGCTTCCTGAGGCGTGAGGAGAGGGGTTTTAAGAGCGCTGCTTAAAGAAACTCCAGAAACGGGCATGAGCCACGGCTAAAAGCACGGACCCCAGAGACGGGCACGAGCCGCGGCTGAAAGAGCGGACCTCAGAGACGGGCGCAAGCTGCGGCTAAAAGCTCGGAAACCAGAGACGGGCGGGAGACGCTAAGGCTGCTGCTGCCGCCACCAAGGGGCCTGTGTGCGAGCACAGGTCACTATCCACACCCCTCTTCCGGGGAGCCTGTGCAGCCCACCACTGCCAGGTTCCCGGGATCCAGGGACAACTTCTCAGGGAGAACACACGACGGGCCTCAGGCTGGTGCAACGTCACGACGACTTCTGCCGCTGCAGGCCCGCCCCTCACTCCGTGCCCCTCCCTGCCCCTGGCCTGAGTGCGCCAGAGCCCCCGAGTCAGCGGCTCCTTTAACCCCGTCCTGTCTGAGCAAAAAACAGACGCCCTCCAGCGACCTACACACAGAGGCAGGGCCAAATCGAAAGCTGAGCCCCTGTGAGCTGTGAGAACAAAGAAGAAAAAGGGAAATCTCTCCCAGCAGCCTCAGAAACAGCGGATTAAAGCTACACAATCAATTTGATGTACCCTGCCTCTGTGGAATACATGAATAGACAGCGAATCATCCCAAATTGAGGAGGCGGACTTCTAGAGCAAGATCTATGAATTTTTTCCCCTTTTCCTCTTTTTGTGAATGTGTATGTGTATGCTTCTGTGTGAGATCCTGTCTGTATAGGTTTGCTTTCACCATTTGTCTTAGCGTTCTATCCGTCCATTGTTTTTTTTTTTTAATCTTTTTCTTAATAATTAATTTTAATTTAAAGAACTCTATTATACTTTACCTTCTTTCTATCTTTCCTTCCTTCCTTCCCTCTTTTAGACAACGAATCATCCCAAATTGAGGAGGTGGACTTGGAGAGCAAGTTTTATGGTTTTGTCCCCTTTACCTCTTTTTGTGACGGTATATGTGTATGCTTCTATGTAACATTTTGTCTCTATAACTTTGCTTCCACCATTTGTCCTAAGGTTCTATTCGTCCCTTTTTTTTTTTCTCTAAATAATTATTTTTTTAATTCATTAACTTTATTATACTTTACTTTATTTTACTGTATCTTCTTTCTTTCTGTATTTTTTCCTTCCTTCCCTCATTCTTTCCTTCCTTCCCTCCTCCCTCCCTCCCTCCTCCTTTCTTTCTTTCTTGCCTTCTTCCTTTCTTTTCTTCTTTCTTTATTTCTTCCTTCCCTCCTTCCTTCCTTCCCTCCTTTCTTTCTTTCTTTCTTTCTTTCTTTCTTTCCTATTTCCTCCTACTTCTACTAATTCCCTCTACTTTCTCTCCCTTTTATTCTGAGCCGAGTGGATGAAAGGCTCTTGCTGCTCCAGCCAGGAATCAGGACTCTGCCTCTGAGGTGGGAGAGCCAACTTCAGAACAATCGTCAACAAGAGACCTCCCAGCCCCACATTATATCAAATGGCGAAAATCTCCGAGAGATCTCCATCTCAACACCAGCACCGAGCTTCACTCAGTGACCAGCAAGCTACACTGATGGACAACCTATGCCAACCATATAGCAAGACAGGAACACAAACCCACCCACTAGCAGAGAGGCTGCCTAAAATCATAATAAGTCCACAGACACCCCAAAACACACCACCAGACGTGGACCTGCCCACTAGAGAGACAAGATCTAGCCTCATACACCACAACACAGGCACTAGTCCCCTCCACCAGGAAGCCTACACAACGCACTGAACCAACCTTAGCCACTGGAGACAGACATCAAAAACAACGGGAGCTACGAACTTGCAGCCTGCAAAAAGGTGAACCCAATCACAGTAAGATAAGCAAAATGAGAAGACAGAAAAACACACAGCAGATGAAGGAGCAGGATAAAAACCCACCAGACCTAACAAATGAAGAGGAAATAGGCAGTCTACCTGAAAAAGAGTTCAGAATAATGATAGTAAAGATGATCCAAAATCTTGGAAATAGAATGGACAAAATGCAAGAAGCAGTTAACAAGGACCTAGAAGAAATAAAGATGAAACAGACAATGATGAACAACACAATAAATGAAATGAAAAATACTCTAGATGGGATCAATAGCAGAATAAATGAGGCAGAAGAACGGATAAGTGACCTGGAAGATAAAATAGTGGAAATAACTACTGCAGAGCAGAATAAAGAAAAAAGAATGAAAAGAACTGAGGACAGTCTCAGAGACCTCTGGGACAACATTAAACGCACCAACATTCGAATTATAGGGGTTCCAGAAGAAGAAGAGAAAAAGAAAGGGACTGAGAAAATATTTGAAGAGATTATAGTTGAAAACTTCCCTAATATGGGAAAGGAAATCGTTAATCAAGTCCAGGAAGCACAGAGAGTCCCATACAGGATAAATTCAAGGAGAAATACGCCAAGACACATATTAATCAAACTGTCAAAAACTAAATACAAAGAAAGCATATTAAAAGCAGCAAGGGAAAAACAACAAATAACACACAAGGGAATCCCCATAAGGTTAACAGCTGATCTCTCAGCAGAAACTCTACAAGCCAGAAGGGAGTGGCAGGACATACTGAAAGTGATGAAGGAGAAAAACCTGCAACCAAGATTACTCTACCCAGCAAGGATCTCATTCAGATTTGATGGAGAAATTAAAACCTTTACAGACAAGCAAAAGCTGAGAGAGTTCAGCACCACCAAACCAGCTTTACAACAAATGCTAAAGGAACTTCTCTAGACAAAAACACAAGAGAAGGAAAAGTCCTATAATAACGAACCCAAAACAATTTAGAAAATGGGAATAGGAACATACATATCGATAATTACCTTAAATGTAAATGGACTAAATGCTCCCACCAAAAGACACAGATTGGCTGAATGGATACAAAAACAAGACCCATATATATGCTGTCTACAAGAGACCCACTTCAGACCTAGAGACACATACAGACTGAAAGTAAGGGGATGGAAAAAGATATTCCATGCAAATGGAAACCAAAAGAAAGCTGGAGTAGCAATTCTCATATCAGACAAAATAGACTTTAAAATAAGGACTATCAGAAGAGACAAAGAAGGACACTACATAATGATTAAGGGATCGATCCAAGAAGAAGATATAACAATTGTAAATATTTATGCACCCAACATAGGAGCACCTCAATACATAAGGCAAAAACTAGCAGCCATAAAAGGGGAAATCGACAGTAACACATTCATAGTAGGGGACTTCAACACCCCACTTTCACCAATGGACAGATCATCCAAAATGAAAATAAATAAGGAAACACAAGCTTTAAATGATACATTAAACAAGATGGACTTAATTGATATTTATAGGACACTCCATCCAAAAACAACAGAATACACATTTTTCTCAAGTGCTCATGGAACATTCTCCAGGATAGATCATATCTTGGGTCACAAATCAAGCCTTGGTAAATTTAAGAAAATTGAAATTGTATCAAGTATCTTTTCCGACCACAACGCCATGAGACTAGATATCAATTATAGGAAAAGATCTGTAAAAAATACAAACACATGGAGGCTAAACAATACACTACTTAATAACGAAGTGATCACTGAAGAAATCAAAGAGGAAATTAAAAAATACCTAGAAACAAATGACAATGGAGATACAACGACCCAAAACCTATGGGATGCAGCAAAAGCAGTTCTAAGAGGGAAGTTTATAGCAATACAAGCCCACCTTAAGAAGCAGGAAACATCTCGAATAAACAACCTAACCTTGCACCTCAAGCAATTAGAGAAAGAAGAACAAAAAAACCCCAGAGTTAGCAGAAGGAAAGAAATCATAAAAATCAGATCAGAAATAAATGAAAAAGAAATGAAGGAAACAATAGCAAAGATCAATAAAACTAAAAGCTGGTTCTTTGAGAAGATAAACAAAATTGATAAACCATTAGCCAGACTCATCAAGAAAAAAAGGGAGAAGACTCAAATCAATAGAATTAGAAATGAAAAAGGAGAAGTAACAACTGACACTGCAGAAATAAAAAAAATCATGAGGGATTACTACAAGCAACTCTATGCCAATAAAATGGACAATCTGGAAGAAATGGACAAATTCTTAGAAATGCACAAACTGCCAAGACTGAATCAGGAAGAAATAGAAAATATGAACAGACCAATCACAAGCACTGAAATTGAAACTGTGATTAAAAATCTTCCAACAAACAAAAGCCCAGGACCAGATGGCTTCACAGGCGAATTCTATCAAACATTTAGAGAAGAGCTAACACCTATCCTTCTCAAACTCTTCCAAAATATAGCAGAGGGAGGAACACTCCCAAACTCATTCTACGAGGCCACCATCACCTTGATACCAAAACCAGACAAGGATGTCACAAAGAAAGAAAACTACAGGCCAATATCACTGATGAACATAGATGCAAAAATCCTCAACAAAATACTAGCAAACAGAATCCAACAGCACATTAAAAGGATCATACACCATGATCAAGTGGGGTTTATTCCAGGAATGCAAGGATTCTTCAATATACGCAAATCTATCAATGTGATTAACCATATTAACAAATTGAAGGAGAAAAACCATATGATCATCTCAATAGATGCAGAGAAAGCTTTTGACAAAATTCAACACCCATTTATGATAAAAACCCTGCAGAAAGTAGGTGTAGAGGGAACTTTCCTCAATATAATAAAGGCCGTATATGACAAGCCCACAGCCAACATCATCCTCAATGGCGAAAAACTGAAAGCATTTCCACTAAGGTCAGGAACAAGACAAGGTTGCCCACTCTCACCACTCTTATTCAACATAGTTTTGGAAGTTTTAGCCACAGCAATCAGAGAAGAAAAGGAAATAAAAGGAATCCAAATCGGAAAAGAAGAAGTAAAGCTGTCACTGTTTGCAGATGACATGATACTATACATAGAGAATCCTAAAGATGCTACCAGAAAACTACTAGAGCTAATCAATGAATTTGGTAAAGTAGCAGGATACAAAATTAAGGCACAGAAATCTCTGGCATTCGTATATACTAATGATGAAAAATCTGAAAATGAAATCAAGAAAACACTCCCATTTACCATTGCAACAAAAAGAATAAAATATCTAAGAATAGACCTACCTAAGGAGACAAAAGACCTGTATACAGAAAATTATAAGACACTGATGAAAGAAGTTAAAGATGATAAAAATAGATGGAGAGATATACCATGTTCTGTGATTGGAAGAATCAACATTGTGAAAATGACTCTGCTACCCAAAGCAATCTACAGATTCAATGCAATCTCTATCAAACTATCACTGACATTTTTCACAGAACTAGAACAAAAATTTTCACAATTTGTATGGAAACACAAAAGACCCCAAATAGCCAAAGTAATCTTGAGAATGAAAAACGGAGCTGGAGGAATCAGGCTCCTTGACTTCAGACTATACTACAAAGCTACAGTAATCAAGACAGTATGATCCTGGCACAAATACAGACATATAAATCAATGGAAAAGAACAGAAAGCCCAGAGATAAACCCACACACATATGGTCAGCTTATCTTTGATAAAGGAGGCAGGAATGTACAGTGGAGAAAGGGCGGCCTCTTCACTAAGTGCTGCTGGGAAAACTGGACAGGTACATTTAAAAGTATGAGATTAGATCACTCCCTAACACCATACACAAAAATAAGGTCAAAATGGATTAAAGACCTAAATGTAAGGCCAGCAACTATCAAACTCTTAGAGGAAAACATAGGCAGAACACTCTATGACATAAATCACAGCAAGATCCTTCTTGACCCATCTCCTAGAGTAATGGAGATAAAAACAAAAATAAACAAATGGGACCTAATGAAACTTCAAAGCTTTTGCACAGCAAAGGAAACCATAAACAAGACCAAAAGACAACCCTCAGAATGGGAGAAAATATTTGCAAATGAATCAACTGACAAAGGATTAATCTCCAAAATTTACAGGCAGCTCATGCAGCTCAATAACAAAAAAATAAACAACCCAATCCAAAAATGGGCAGAAGACCTAAATAGACATTTCTCCAAAGAAGATATACAGACTGCCAACAAACACATGAAAGAATGCTCAACATCATTAATCATTAGAGAAATGCAAATCAAAACTACAATGAGATATCATCTCACACCAGTCAGAATGGCCATCATCAAAAAATCTAGAAACAATAAATGCTGGAGAGGGTGTGGAGAAAAGGGAACACTCTTGCACTGCTGGTGGGAATGTGAATTGGTTCAGCCACTATGGAGAACAGTATGGAGGTTCCTTAAAAAACTACAAATAGAACTACCATATGACCCAGCAATCCCACTACTAGGTATATACCCTGAGGAAACCAGAATTCAGAAAGAGTCATGTACCAAAATGTTCATTGCAGCTCTATTTACAATAGCCCGGAGATGGAAACAACCTAAGTGCCCGTCGTCGGATGAATGGATAAAGAAGATGTGGCACATATATACAATGGAATATTACTCAGCCATAAAAAGAAACGAAATTGAGCTATTTGTAATGAGGTGGATAGATCTAGAGTCTGTCATACAGAGTGAAGTAAGTCAGAAAGAGAAGGACAAATACCGTATGCTAACACATATATATGGAATTTAAGAAAAAAAAATGTTATGAAGAACCTAGGGGTAAAACAGGAATAAAGACAGAGACCTACTGGAGAACAGACTTGAGGATATGGGGAGGGGGAAGGGTGAGGTGTGTTAGGGCGAGAGAGAGACATGGACATATATATACTAACAAACGTAAGGTAGATAGCCAGTGGGAAGCAGCCGCATGGCACAGGGAAACCGGCTCGGTTCTTTGTGGCTGTCTGGAGGGGTGGGATAGGGAGGGTGGGAGGGAGGGAGACAAAGAGGGAAGAGATATGGGAACATATATATATGTATAACTGACTCACTCTGTTATAAAGCAGAAACTAACACACCATTGTAAAGCAATTATACCCCAATAAAGATGTTAAAAAAAAAAAAAAGAAGAAGAAGAAGAAGAAGAAATCATGAGCTTCACTGAAAAATAAAGTCTTGGCACAATAATGACCAATACCAATCATTGATGGCATGTGCTCTCTGTCCATCATGCCTTTAAGAAAACTTGCACAGGCCACAATAGAGCATATGCAGATAAACTGCTAAGATTCAGATTAAATATCCACTGGAAAAAAGATATCTCTGAGAATTTCCCTACCAGGGTTGTCCACAGTAAGAACCTAAAGTGAGATTTCTGGGCTCTGAATCCTGGTTCTTCCACTTTCTTGCCATGGGAACCTGAGCAAATAATTTAACCTCTTTATGCCTCATTTCACCCGCTATTAAATGGGGGAAATAATATCTATCTCATAGGGTTGATATAAGGATTAAATGAGCTAATATCTGTAAAATTATTACAATAGAGCCTGGGACATGTTAAGCAGTATGTAATTGTTGGCTAAATACAGAAACATTTGTTAAAGTTGGAATTATTTTTTCAAGTAAAAGCAACAGGTGTGGTTGTGTGTGCATATGTGTGTGTGTGTGTGTGTGTGTGCACATGTAGTCAAGTTTATAATGCTGTTTTCCTTGCCAATATATTTAAGCTGGAATATTTGAACTAGCAAGACATACTCATTTGAATCATTTGAATAATTTTTGGGATAGAAGTAAAAAGTAATGCTGTATTAAACAACTCTAACACATGATATAGAATGTGTTATAATACAATAAAATACATATATGTTGTATATACATTACTATGGAACATTATATTTGAAATATACTTTCTGACAAAAATCTTGTTTTTTATGGTTAACCTGAAGTTTTCTTTCTTCTTTCTTTTTCTTTCTTTTCTTTCTTTCTTTCTTTCTTTCTTTCTTGCTTTCTTGCTTTCTTGCTTTCTTGCTTTCTTTCTTTCTCTTTCTTTCTTTCCTTCTTTATCTTTCTTCCTTTTCTTCTTTCTTTTCTCTTTCCTTCCTCTCACAAAGGCTATCATTTCCTTCTTTCCTTTTGTGTGTGTGTGTGTGTGTGTGTGTGTGTGTGTGTGATGAGAATGCTTAAGATTTATCCTTTTGGCAAATTTCAAGTATACAATTGAGTTTTGTTAATTATAGTCACATTTCTGTACCTTAGATCTCCAGAACTTAATTATCTTGCATAACAGAAACTTTGTACCCTTTAACCAACATCTCATCTCTTCCCCAGCCCCTGGCAACTATCATTCTACCCTGCTTCTATGAGTTTGACTATTTTTTTTTTTTTTTTTTTTTTTT
>NW_006778770.1:401100-420147 GCF_000442215.2 Lipotes vexillifer
CCCCTGCATCGGCAGGCGGACTCTCAACCACTGCGCCACCAGGGAGGCCCGAGTTTGACTATTTTTGATTCCACATATAAATCAGATTTCTTTTCTGCATCTGGATCATTCTACCTAACATAATTTTTTCCAGGTTAATGACATTGTTTCTAGTTTGACTATAATCACAATCTCTGTTTCCACTGATTATTTTTTAACACCTATACATTAACACCATCATTTTCCAGATTATTTTCCCTGAAAGAGTGACTAAAGATACTGATTTGGGTATTTTCAGAACAGGTGTCTTTGAAAGTTAAATTTATTCTTTGCCTTAACCTTCTATACAAGTTTAAATAATATGCTCAAGACCAAATTACAGCAGGCAGAGAACAGAGACTACATATCATTTTTCACTGACAGCATTATTTCAAAAAGTTAATTAAAAAAATTGTTTCTTACCTGTGTAAGTTAGTCACTCCAACCTTATATCTCTGGATTGTAAGTTTACTTGTCTTACTGTGCCTAGTACTTTGTAAGTAGAATTTTAAATAAAATTACAGTGATTTGATTTAGATCTGCCACAAAAGTAGTTTTTATTACTCTCTAGATTTTATCTCTTCACCAAGCATCTCTTGACTAAGTCCATCTCATTCACCTTAAGTTAATAGACCAAATTATGCATTTTCCAAATTGCTTTGCCTTGCCAAAATTGGGGCAAAGCTTTATTTTATCACACTGTAATAAATTCGTGACAGACTTGGGCAGACCCTTCAGTTTTGGAACAGATAATTTAACGTTTGAGATTTTTAGCAGGGAAATGTTGATATGATTTACCAGCCTCTTTCACAGTGCTGAAAAGTAAAGCTAAGAACTACTCAAAAATTCTATATCTATGTCGAGTTGTCAAACCACAAAATGACACAATGAGAAATAAAAATCCAAATCAAGAAGGGGAGTGTGTCCCTTGGAAACAAGCATCCAGTGTAGCCTTCACACTCTCAGTGGAACTGAATGTGCTAACCTCTCAGAGAATGAAAAACACAAGCACCTCAATGCATCTTGTTTCCTTTCTAAATGTAATAGACATATTAAAATGTTCAGTTCTCATCCCATATAATTTTTCTTTAAAATGCATTTTTAGAAAATAACCTCTAGCTACAACACAATATAGTAGAATAGGTTTTATTTCATTACAATTTGAACGGGACTAAATGATGGTAACATTCTTCTTGGGCACGTTTCTAGTTTCTATAGAAGGGAATTAACAAGTTCTTGTTTATATCCTTGGTGGAAAAAAGTACCAACTCAGAAAGGGCTTTTCAAGCAGGTGTTTCAGCATGTAAAAAGTAGAATTACATCTAATAGCTATATTCCAATATAACTTTTTATTGTTGTAAGGTAGTTCTCCCTAAGGATAATAATGCCAGGCAAAGACTGCTGCTAAGCTTTATTTATTTATTTTCTAAAGCTAACCAGTTTCTGGTTTACATCATTGTAACTGAATTTGTTGCCTGTGACATATACAGATAATGACAAGTGCATTAAAATGATGTTCTCTGGAGGGCTGCACTGTTGCTGTCTACTGGAATCCTATAATCTGCTGTATGACAGTAACATAGCTTGCACTGATTTGTTTATCTGTATCTCATTAATCTCTTACTTCTCTGTGTTGATTTTACAAATGAGTTTATTTTCATATATAGTATTCAATTAAATATCTACAATTCCATGTCAGTGTTAGTCTTTTCCAATATATTGTAGACTCCATGAAAGTAGGTACCATTGTTTTCTTTTTCTTTTTTTTTTTTAATTTTTAAAAATTTTGTCTTAACATCTTTATTGGAGTCTAATTGCTTTACAATGGTGTGTTATTTTCTGTTTTTATAACAAACTGAATCAGTTATACATATACATATGTTCCCATATCTCTTCCCTGTTGCATCACCCTCCCTCACACCCTTCCTATCCCATCTCTCTAGGTGGTCACAAAGCACAAAGCTGATCTCCCTCTGCTATGTGGCTGCTTCCCACTAGATAACTATTTTACGTTTGGTACTGTATATATGTCCACGCCACTCTCTCACTTTTTCTAAGCTTACCCTTTCCCCTCCCCATATCCTGAAGTCCATTCTCTAGTAGGTCTGTGTCTTTATTCCGGTCTTACCCCTAGGTTCTTCATGGCATTTTTTTTTTAATTCCATATATATGTGTTAGCATACAGTATTTGTTTTTCTCTTTCTGACTTACTTCACTCTGTACAACAGACTCTAGGTCCATCCACCTCATTACAAATACCTAAATTTCATTTCTTTTTATGGCTGAGTAATATTCCACTGTATATATGTGCCACATCTTCTTTATCCATTTATCTGTTGATAGACACTTAGGTTGCTTCCATGTCCTGGCTATTGTAAATAGAGCTGCAATGAAAATTTTGGTACATGATACTTTTTGAATTTTGGTTTTCTCAGGGTATATGCCCAGTAGTGGGATTGCTGGGTTGTATGGTAGGTATATTTTTAGTTTTTTAAGGAAACTCCATACTGTTCTCCATAGTGGTTGTATCAGTTGACATTCCCACCAACCATGCAAGAGGGCTCCCTTTTCTCCACACCCTCTCCAGCATTTATTGTTTGTAGATTTTTTGATGATGGCCATTCTGACCAGTGTGAGATTTTTCATCATTAGTATATAGGAATGCTAGAGATTTCTGTGCATTAGTTTTGTATCCTGCTACTTTACCAAATTCATTGATTAGCTCTAGTAGTTTTCTGGTAGCCTCTTTAGGATTCTCTATGTATAATATCATGTTATCTGCAAACAGTAACAGCTTTACTTCTTCTTGTCTGATTTGGATTCCTTTTATTTATTTTTCTTGTATTATTGCTGTGGCTACCGCTTACAAAACTATGTTGAATGATAGTGGTGAGAGTGGGCAACCTTGTCTTGTTCCTGAAGATAGTGGAAATGGTTTCATTTTTTCACCATTGAGGATGATGCTGGCTGTGGGTTTGTCATATATGGCTTTTATTATGTTAAGGAAAGTTCCCTCTACGCCTACTATCTGGAGGATTTTTATCATAAATAGGTGGTGAATTTTGTCAAAAGATTTCTCTGCATCTGTTGAGATGATCATATGGCTTTTCTCCTTCAATTTGTTAATATGGTATATCATGTTGATTGATTTGCGTGTATTGAAGAATCCTTACATTCCTGGGATAAACCCCACTTGATCATGGTGTATTATCCTTTTAATGTGCTATTGGATTATCTTTGATAGTATTTTGTTGAGGATTTTTGCATCTATGTACACCATTGTTATTACCCTGTAATTTTCTTTCTTTGTGACATGTTTGTGTGGTTTTGGTATCAGAGTGTTTGTGCCCACGTAGAATGAGTTTGGGAGTGTTCCTCTCTCTGCTATATTTTGGAAGAGTTTGAGAAGGTTATGTGTTAGCTCTTCTCTAAATGTTTGATAGAATTCCCCTGTGAAACCATCTGGTCCTGGGCTTTTGCTTTTTGGCAGATTTTTAGTCACAGTTTCAATTTCAGTGCTTGTGATTGGTCTGTTGATATTTTCTATTTCTTCTTGGTTTAACCTCAGAAGGTTGTTCATGTCTAAGAATTTGTCCATTTCTTCCAGATTTTCCATTTTATTGGAATAGAGGTGCTTGTAGTAATCTCTCATGATCCTTTGTATTTCTGCAGTTTCAGTTGTTATTTCTCCTTTTTCATTTCTAATTCTACTGATATGAGTCTTCTCCCTTTTTTTTTTTTTTAAGTTTGGCTAATGGTTTATCAATTTTGTTTATCTTCTCAAATAACCAGCTTTTACTTTTATTGTTCTTTGCTATCTTTTCCTTCATTTCTTTTGCATGTAATTCTGATCTGATGTTTATGATCTTTCCTTCTGCTAACTTAGGGTTTTTATCTTTCTCTAATTGCTTTAGGTGTAAGGTTAGGTTGTTTATTTGAGATGTTTCTTGTTTCTTAAGGTAGGATTGTATTGCTTTACTCATCCCTCTTAGAATTGCTTTTGCTGCAACCCATAGGTTTTGCATCATTGTGTTTTCATTATCATTTCTTTTTAGGTATTTTTTGATTTCCTCTTTGATTTCTTCAGTGATCTCTCGGTTATTAAGTAGTGTGTTGTTTAGCCTCCATGTGTTTGTATTTCTTACAGATATTTTCCTGTAATTGATATCTATTCTCATAGTGTTGTGGTCAGAAAAGATACTTGATATGATTTCAATTTTCTTAAATTTACCAAGGCTTGATTTGTGACCCAAGATAGGATCTTTCTTGGAGAATGTTCCATGAGCACTTGAGAAGAATGTGTATTCTGTTATTTTTGGATGGAATATCCTATAAATATCAATTAAGTCTATCTTGTTTAATGTATCATTTAAAACCTGTGTTTCCTTATTTATTTTCATATTGGATGATTTGTGAAGGTGGGCTATTAACGTCCCCTGCTATGATTGTGTTACTGTCGATTTCCCCTTTTATGGCTGTTAGTATTTGCCTTATGTATTGAGGTGCTTCTATGTTGGGTGCGTAAATGTTTACAATTGTTATATCTTCTTCCTGGATTGATCCCTTGATCATTATGTAGTGTCCTTCTTTGTCCCTTCTAATAGTCTTTGTTTTAAAGTCTATTTTCCCTGATATGAGAATTGCTACTCCTGCTTTCTTTTGATTTCCATTTGTATGGAATATTTTTTTCCATCCCATTCCTTTCAGTCTGTATTTTTCCCTAGGTCTGAAGTGGGTCTCTTCTAGACAGCACGTGCACAAGTCTTGTTTTTGTATCCATTCAGCCAGTCTGTGTCTTTTGGTTGGAGCATTTAATCCATTTACAGTTAAGGTAATTATTGATATATATATTCCTATTACTATTTTCTTAATTGTTTTGGGTGTGTTATTATAGATCTTTTCCTTCTCTTGTGTTTCCTGCCTAGAGAAGTTCCTTTAGCATTTGTTGTAAATCTGGTTTAGTGGTTCTGAATTCTCTTACATTTTGATTGTCTATAAGGCTTTTAATTTCTCCGTCAAATCTGAATGAGTTCCTTGCTGGGTAGAGTAATCTTGGTTGTGCGTTTTTCTCCTTCATCACTTTAAATATGTACTGCCACTCCCTTCTGGTTTGCAGAGTTTCTGCTGAAAGGTCAGCTGTTAATCTTATGGGGGTTCCCTTATGTGTTATTTGTTGCTTTTCCCTTGCTGCTTTTAATATTTGTTCTTTGTAGTTAACTTTTGATAGTTTGATTAATATGTGTCTTGTCAGGTTTCTCCTTGGATATATCCTTTATGTGATTCACTGCGTTTCCTGGACATCATTAACTATTTCCTTTCCCATATTAGGGAAGTTTTCAACTATAATCTCTTCAAATATTTTCTCAATCCCTTTCTTTTTCTCTTTTTCTTCTGAGACCCCTATAATTTGATCGTTTGTGTGTTTAATGTTGTCCCAGAGATCTCTGAGACTGTCCTTTTCTTTTCATTCTTTTTTCTTTATTCTGCTGTGCAGTAGTTACTTCCACTATTTTATCTTCCAGGTCACTTATTTGTTCTTCTGCCTCAGTTATTCTGCTATTGGTCCCTTTTAGATAATTTTGAATTTCGTTTATTGTGTTGCTCATCACTGTTTGTTTGCTCTTTAGTTCTTCTAGGTCCTTGTTAAACGTTTCTTGTATTTTCTTCATTCTATTTCCAAGATTTTGGATCATCTTTACTATTATTATTCCAAATTCTTTTTCAGGTAGACTGCCTATTTCCTCTTCATTTGTTAGGTCTGGTGGGTTTTTGCATTGCTCCTTCATTGCTGTGTGTTTCTCTCTCTTCTCATTTTGCTTAACTTACTCTGTTTGGGGACTCCTTTTCACAGGCTGCATGTTTGTACTTCCCATTGTTTTTGGTGTTTGTTCCCAGTGGCTAAGGTTTGTTCAGTGGGTTGTGTAGGCCTCCTGGTGGAGGGGACTAGTGTCTGTGTACTGGTGGATGAGGCTGGATCTTGTCTTTCTGTTGTGCAAGTCCACATCTCGTGGTGTGTTTTGGGGGTGTCTGTGGCTTTATTATGATTTTAGGCAGCCTCTGTGCTAATGGATGGTCTTGTATTCCTATCTTGCTAGTTGTTTGGAGTAGGATGTCCAGCACTGTAGCTTGTTGGTCATTGAGTGAAGCTGTGTCTTGGTGTTGAGTTGGAGATCTCTGGAAGATTTTTACCATTTGATATTACATGGAGCTGGGAGGTCTCTTGTGGACCAGTGTCTTGAACTTGGCTCTCCCACCTCAGTGGCACATCCCTGACACCTGGCTGGAACACCAAGAGCCTGTCCTCCACATGGCTCAGAATAAAAGTGAGAAAGAAAAGAAAGAAAGAAAAAAAGATATAATTAAATAAAGTAAAATAAAATAAAGTCATTAAAATAAAAAATAATTATTAAGAAAAAAAATAAGTAATAAAAAAAAAGAAAAGAGGACAGACAGAACCCTAGGACAAATGGTAAAAACTAAGCCATACAGACGAAATCACACACAGAAGCATGCACATACAGAGTCACAGAAAGAGAAGAAGGAAAAATATATGTATATATCATTGCTCCCAAAGTTCACATCCTCATATTGGGATGATTCATTGTCTATTCAGGTATTCCACTGATGCAGGATACATATAGTTGATTGTGGAGATTTAATCTTCTGCTCCTGAGGCTTCTGGGAGAAATTTCCCTTTCTCTGTTCGCACAGCTCCAGGGGTTCAGCTTTGGATTTGGACCCGCTTCTGCATGTAGGTTGCCTGAGGGCGTCTGTTCTTCGCTTAGACAGGACAGGGTTAAAGGAGCAGCTGATTCGAAAGCTGTGCCTCACTCAGGGAGAGGTACAGTTGCAGGGTGAGCCTGTGGCAGCAGAGGCCTGTGTGACTTTGCACCAGTCTGAGGTGCCCTTTGCATTCTCCTGGGGAAGTTGTCCCTAGATCACAGGATGCTGGCAGTGGCGGGCTGCACAGGCTTCTGGGAGGGGAAGTGTGGAGAGTGACCTGTGGTTGCACACAAGCTTCTTGGTGGCTGCAACAGCAGCCTTAGCATCTCGTGCTCGTCTCTGGGGTCTGTGCTGATAGCCGCGGCTCACGCCAGTCTCTGGAGGTCCTTTAAGCAGCATTCTTAGTCCCCTCTACTTGCCCACCAGGAAACAAAGAGGCAAGAAAAAGTCTCTTGTCTCTTCGGCAGCTCCAGACTTTTTCCCTGACTCCCTCCCTCGGTAGCTGTGGTGCACTAGCCCCCTTCCGGCTGTGTTTATGCAGCCAACCCCAGTCCTCTCCCTGGGATCTGACCTCCTGAAATCCGAGCCTGATGTCCCAGCCCCCGCCCGCCCCGTCGGGTGGGTGAACCGACAAGTCCCTCGGGCTGGTGAATGCTGGTCGGCACTGATCCTCTGTGCGGGAATCTGACCGCTTTTCCCTCTGCACCCCTGTTGCTGTGCTCTCCTCCGTGGCTCAGAAGCTTCCCCCCTCCACCACCTGCAGTCTCCGCTGGCGAAGGGCCTTCCTAGTGTGTGGAAACCTTTCCTCCTTCACAGCTCCCTCCCACTGGTGCAGGTCCCGTCCCTATTCTTTTTTCTCTGTTTTTTTTTTTTTTTTATTTCTGCCCTACCCAGGTACGTGCAGAGTTTCTTGCCTTTTGGGGAGGTCTGAAGTCTTCTGCCAGCGTGCATTAGGTGTGCTGTAGGAGTTGTTCCACATGTAGATGTATTTCTGATATATTTGTGGGGAGGAAGGTGATCTCCGTATCTTACTCTTCCACCATCTTGAAGTTCCTCCTTGTTTTCTTATTCACTACATTATTCGCTGACTTTTCCGTGAGCCTGATACACAGCAGGATTTAGAAGAAAAAATATTCTCTGAATACTACACTAATGCATAAGAGAAATTCTTTCTCTTGAGTCACTATGAAAACATCAAAAAGTTTTGTTGAGAATAACTACATCCCACTCACTAAAATAAAAGCTATATTTATTTCATTATACATATTTATATTCAATATACATGGAAGAATAGAAAGTTTGATTCTGATATCAGTGGCCAGATCTTTCTCACTAAAATACTGGTGAGCTAATGGCTTCTCTGTTGGTTCTATTTGGATCTCCTTCTGTATGTCATATCTAGTTCTTGTGTCTCACTGTTGAGGAGTCTCCATTTGCTACAGGATCCTTATTATTAGTCCTCCTTGCTGGTCACAGAGAATACTTGGACCATGCTGATATATCCAATACAATACACAGGCTTCAAATATTGTGAATTTTATCTGGTGCTGGGTAATTGTCAATTCCTGTAAAATATTCTTAAACTCCTTTCTGGAATATAGATAAGTCACTTGGAAACGTTTTGATCCTTCAGATCTTGCTTTTAAAATTTGTTACTAAGAAATAGAGATGTTCCCAGTCTGTTGTAAATTGTTCCCTATTGACTGAGGTGAGACTCTACCTAGTGACCTGTGAATCATAAGGTGTTTCTGCCTCTCTGGTGAGAACCAGCACTATTCCCAGTCCTGTATGAAAGGTTGGCACTGTTTCTTCTTTTAGGAAATTCTTTTCCTAGCCTTGAGTCATTTTCTCTCATGCCTGTGATAATCAGTGCTCTGCTGAATAGTCAAGGGAGATCTTCTGTGAAGCTCTCTCCCTTCTACATATGTCCTACAAATTCTCTCCTTCCAGGTCTTCTCATCTCTTGGCAACATTACTCAACTCAGAGAGTCCTTCAGGCTCCACTTGGGCTCCCCCTCCCAATGATTTGGAAATGCTCTCAGTGCAGTAAACTGTGACAATCTATAAATCAGAACTCATATAGTTTGTTTCTACCTCGAAAGAATCACTCACCTCTAAAGAATCACTTTCCTCTGTTACTTGATGCCCTAAGTCCTTAAAATTGTTGCCATATTTATTTGTTGTCATAGTTGTTTGTATTTTTGACACACTTTTTTATAGAGCAGTTTTATGATCACAGTAAAATTGAACAGAAAGTACAAAGAGTTCTCACACACTCACTACCCCACTCCAGACATGGCTTCCCCCAATATCAACATTCTGCACCATAGTAGTAATTTGTTACAGTCTATGACCCTACATGGACATGTCATTATTACCCAAAGTCTGTTGTTTACATTAATGTTCACTCTTGGTGTTGTATATTCTATGGGTTTTTGCAAATGTATAATGACATGTATCCACAATTACAGTATGACACAGAATACTTTTAATTCCCTAAAAATTCTCTGTACTCTTCCTGTTCACCTCTCCCTCCCCCATAACCATGGCAACCACAGATCTTTTTTTTAACATCTTTATTGGATTATAATTGCTTTACAGTTGTGTGTTAGTTTCTGCTTTATAACAAAGTGAATCAGCTATATATATATATATATATATATATATCCCCATATCTTCTCCCTCTTGTCTCTCCCTACCACCTTACATAGCCCACCACTCTAGGTGGTCACAAAGCCCTGAACTGATCTCCCTGCGCTTTGTGGCTGCTTCCCACTAGCTATCTACTTTACATTTGGTACTGTGCATATGTCCATGCTACTCTCTCACTTCATCCCAGCTTACACTTCACCCTCCCCGTGTCCTCAAGTCCATTCTCTATGTCTGCATCTTTATTCCTGTCTTGCTCCTAGGTTCTTCAATGGCTTTTTTTTTTTTTTTTTTTTTTTAGATACCATATATATGTGTTAGCGTACGGTGTTTGTTTTTCTCTTTCTGAATTATTTCACTCACTCTGTATGACAGACTCGAGGTCCATCCTTCTCACTATAAAAAAATGAATTTCATTCCTTTTTATGGCTGAGTAATATTCCATTGTTTATATGTGCCACAACTTCTTTATCCATTCATCTGTTGATGGACACTTAGGTTGCTTCCATGTCCTAGCTATTGTAAATAGAGCTGCGATGAGCATTGTGGTACATGACTGTTTATGAATTATGGTTTTCTCAGTGTATATGCGCAGTAGTGGGATTTCTGGGTCATATGGTAGGTCTATTTTTAGTTTTTTAAGGAACCTTCATACTGTTCTCCATAGTGGCTATATCAATTTACATTCCCACCAACAGTGCAAGAGGGTTCTCTTTTCTCCATACCCACTCCAGTATTTATTGTTTGTAGATTTTTTGATAATGGCCATTCTGACCGGTGTGAGATGATATTTTAATGTAGTTTTGATTTGCATTTCTCTAATGATTAATGATGTTGAGCATTCTTTCATGTATTTGTTGGCAATCTGTATATCTTCTTTGGAGAAATGTCTGTTTAGGTCTTCTGCCCATTTGGGCTGGGGTTGTTTCATTTTTTGATATTGAGCTGCATGAGTGGTTTATAAATATTGGAGATTAATCCTTTTTCAGTTGCTTCATTTGCAAATGATTTTTCCCATCCTGAGGGTTGCCTTTTTGTCTTGTTTGTGGTTCCCTTTGCTGTGCAAAAGATTTGAAGTTTCATTAAGTACCATTTGTGTTTTTATTTCCATTTCTCTAGGAGGTGGGTCAAAAAGGATCTTGCTGTGATCTATGTCATAAAGTGTTTGGCTTATGTTTTCCTCAAAGAGTTTTATAGTGTCCAGACTTACATTTAGGTCTTTAATCCATTTTGAGTTTATTTTTGTCTATGGTGTTAGGGAGTGCTCTCATTTCATTCTTTTACAAGTAGCTGTCCAGTTTTCCCAGCACCAATTATTGAAGGGCTGTCTTTTCTGCATTGTATATTATTGCCTCCTTTATCAAAGATAAGGTGACCATATGTGTGTGGGTTTAGCTCTGGGCTTTCTATCCAGTTCCACCAATCTATATTTCACTCTTTGTGCCAGTACCATACTGTTGTTTACTGTTGCTTTGTAATATACTCTGAAGTCAAGCAGCCTGATTTCTCCAGCTTCATTTTTCTTTTTCAAGATTGCTTTTGTTATTTGGGGTCTCTTGTGTATCCATACAAATTTTGGCATTTTTTGTTCTCATTCTCTGAAAAATGCCAGTGGTAGTTTGATAGGGATTGCATTGAATCTGTAGATTGCTTTGGGTTGTATAGTCATTTTCACAAGGTTGATTCTTCCAGTCCAAGAACATAGTATATCTATTCATCTGTTTGTATCATCTGTAATTTCTTTCATCAGTGTCTTATAATTTTCTGCATACAGGTTTTTCTAGGTATTTTTTTTCTTTTTGTTGCAGTGGTAAATGTGAGTGTTTCCTTAATTTCTCTATCAGATTTTTCATCATTAGTTTATAGGAATGAAAGAGATTTCTGTACATTAATTTTGTATCCTGCCACTTTACCAGATTCATTGTTTAGCTCTAGTAGTTTTCTGGTAGCATCTTTAGGATTCTCTATGTATAGTATGTCATCTACAAATAGTGACAGTTTTACTTCTTCTTTTCCAATTTGGATTCCTTTTATTTCTTTTCTTCTCTGATTCTTGTGGTGAAAACTTCCAAAACTATGTTGAATAATAGTGGTGAGATTGGGAAACCTTGTCTTCTTCCTGATATTAGTGGAAATAGTTCCATTTTTTCACCATTGAGAACAATGTTGGCTGTGGGATTGTCATATATGGCCTTTATTATGTTGAGGTAAGTTCCCTCTATGCCTACTTTCTTGAAGATTTTTCTCATAAATGGGTGTTGAATTTTGTTGAAAGCTTTCTCTGCATCAATTAAGTTTTTATCCTTCAGTTGGTTAATATGGTTTACCACAGTGATTGATTTGCATATAATGAAGAATCCTTGTATTCCTGGGATAAACCCTAATTGATCATGGTGTATGATCTTTTAAATATGCTGTTGGATTCTGTTTACTAGCATTTTGTTGAGGATTTTTGCATCTATGTTCATCAGTGATTTTGGCCTGTAGGTTCATTTTTTTGTGACCTATTTGTCTGGTTTTTGTGACAGAGTTGTGATGGGCTTGTCAAATGAGTTTGGGAGTGTTCATCCCTCTGCTATATTTTGGAAGAGTTTGAGAAGGATAGGTGTCAGCTCTTCTCTAAATGTTTGATAGAATTCGCCTGTGAAGCCAACTGTTCCTGGGCTTTTTTTTGTTGGAAGATTTTCAATCACAGTCTCAATTTCTGTGCTTTTGATTGGTCTTTTTATTTATTTATATTATTATTTTATTTTGTGGTATACTGGCCTCTCACTGTTGTGGCCTCTCCTGTTGTGGAGCACAGGCTCTGGATGCGCAGGCCCAGCAGCCATGGCTCACGGGCCTAGCTGCTCCGTGGCATGTGGGATCTTCCTGGACTGGGGCACAAGCCCGTGTCCCCTGTATCGGCAGGCAGTCTCTCAACCACTGCACCACCAGGGAAGCCCTGATTGGTCTTTTTATGTTTTCTATTTCTTCCTGGTTCAGTCTCAGAAGGTTGTGCATTTCTAAGAATTTGTCCATTTCTTCCAGGTTGTCCATGTTATTGGCATATAGTTGCTTGTAATAATCTCTCATGATTCCCTGTATTTCTGCAGTGTCAGTTGTTACTTCTCCTTTTTCATTTCTAATTCTATTGATTTGAGTCTTCTCTTTTTTTTTTATGAGTCTGGCTAATGGGTTATCAATTTTGTTTATCTTCTCAAAGAACCTTTTTTTAGTTTTATTGATCTTTGCTATCATTTCCTTCATTTTTTTCTTTTATTTTTGTTATGATTTTTCTTATTTATTTCCTTCTGCCAACTTTGGTGTTTTTTCGTTCTTCTTTCTCTAATTCCTTTAGGTGTAAGATTAGGTTGTTTATTTGAGATGTTTCTTGTTTCTTGAGGTAGGATTTTATTGTTATAAACTTCCCTCAGAACTGCTTTTGCTGCATCCCATAGGTTTTGGGTCATAATGCTTTCATTGTCATTTGTTTCTAGATATTTTTTGACTTCCTCTTTGATTTCTTCAGTGATCTCTTAGTTAGTTTGTTGTGTATTGTGTAGCCTCCATGTGTTTGTATGTCTTACAGACTTTTTCCTGTAATTGATATCTAGTCTCATAGCATTGTGGTTGGAAAATATACATGAGATGATTTCAATTTTTTTAAATTTACCAAGGCTTGATTTGAACACAAAATATGATCTATCCTGGAGAATGTTCTATGAACATTTCAGAAGAAAGTGTATTCTGCTATTTTTGAATGGAATGTCCTGTAAATATCTATTAAGTCCATCTTGTTTAATATATCGTTTAAAGCTTGTGTTTTCTTATTTATTTTCATTTTGGATGATCTGTCCTTTGGTGAAAATGGGGTGTTAAAGTCCCCTGCTATGATTGTGTTACTGTCGATTTCCCCTTTTATGGCTGTTAGCATTTGCCTTATGTATTGAGGTGCTCCTATGTTGGGTGCATAAATATTTACAATTTTTATACCTCCTCTTGGATTGATCCTTGATCATTATGTAGTGTCCTTCCTTGTCTCTTGTAACAGTCTTTATTTTAAAGGCAATTTTGTCTGATATGAGAATTGCTACTCCAGCTTTCTTTTTATTTCCATTTGCATAGAATATATTTTTTTCATCCCCTCACTTTCAGTCTGCATGTGTCCCTAGTTTTGAAGTGGGTCTCTTGTAGAATGCATATATCTGGGTCTTGTTTTTGTATCCATTCAGCCAGTCTATGTCTTTTGGTTGGAGCATTTAATCCATTTACTTTTAAGGTAGTTATCAATATGTATGTTCTTGTTACTATGTTCTTAATTGTTTTGGGTTGGTTATTGTAGGTCTTTTCTTTCTCTTGTGTTTCCTGCCTAGAGAAGTTCCTTTAGCATTTGTTATAAAGGAATGCTGAATTCTCTTTGATTTTTCTTGTCTGCAAAGTTTTTAATTTCTCCATTGAATCTTAATTAGACCCTTGCTGGGTAGAGTAATCTTGGTTGTAGGTTTTTCCCTTTCATCACTTTAAACATGTGCTGCCACTCCCTTCTGGCTTGCAGAGTTTCTGCTGAAAGACCAGCTGTTAAGCCTATGGGGATCCCCTTGTATATTATTTGTTGCTTTACCCTTGCTGTTTTTAATATTTTTTCTTTGTATTAAATTTTTGATAGGTTGATTAATATGTGTCCTGACGTGTTTCTCCTTGGATTTATCCTGTTAGGGGCTCTCTGCACCTCTTAGAATTGTTTGACTATTTCTTTTCCCATATTAGGGAAGTTTTCATCTGTAATCTCTTCAAATATTTTCTCAGTCCCTTTCTTTTTCTCTTCTTCTTCTGGGACCCCTATAATTTGAATGTTGGTGCATTTAAAATGTCCCAGAGTTCTCTGAGACTGTCCTCAATTCTTTTTCTTCTTTTTTTCTTTATTCTGCTTTGTGGTAGTTATTTCCACTATATTATCTTCCAGGTCACTTATCTGTTCTTCTGCCTCAGTTATTCTGCTATTGATCCCTTCTAGAGTATTTTTAATTTCATTTATTGTGTTGTTCCTCATTTTTTGTTTGCTTGCTCTTTTGTTCTTCTGGGTCCTTGTTAAACGTTTCCTGTATTTTCTCCATTCTATTTCCAAGATTTTGGATCATCTTTACTATCATAACTCTGAATTCTTTTTCAGGTAGACCTCCTATTTCCTCTTCATTTGTTTGGTCTGCTGGATTTTTATCTTGCTCCTTATTCTGCTGTTTATTTCTCTGTCTTCTCATTTTGCTTAACTTACAGTGTTTTGGGTCTACTTTTCACAGGCTGCATATTTGTAGTTCCCATTGTTTTTGGTCTATGCCCCTGGTTGCTAAGGTTGGTTCAGTAGGTTGTGTAGGCCTCTTGGTGGAGGGGATGGGTGTCTTTGTTTTGTTGGATGAGGCTGGACTTATCTTTCTGTTGGGCAGTACCACATCTTGTGGTTTGTATTGGGGTGTTTGTGAATTTAATATGATTTTAGGCAGCCTCTCTGCTATTGGGTGGAGTTGAGTTCCTGTCTGGCTTGTTGTTTGGCATGGGTGTCCAGCACTGGAGCTTGCTGGTCATTGAGTGTAGCTGTGTATTAGCATTGAGATGGAGATCTCTGGGAGAGCTCTCACCAATTAATATAGTGAGGGGCCGGGAGGTCTCTGGTGGACTAATGTCCTGAAGTTTGCTCTCCCACCTCAGAGGCTCAGGCCTGATACCAGGCTGGAGCACCAAGACCCTGTCAGCCAGACAGCTGAGAAGAAAAGTGAAAAAAATATAAAAAGAAGAAAGAAAAAAATAAAATAAAGTTATTAAAATAAAAAAATATTAAAATAAAGAATTAAAATGTATTTAAAAAAAAGAAAAGAGCAATCAAACCAGTAAACAAATCCATCAATGATAACAAGCACTAAATCTGTGCTAAAAAAATCAGAAAGAACCCTAGTACAAATGGTAAAAGCTAACCTATACATACAAAATCCCACAAAGAAGCATACGCATACACACTCACAAAAAGGAAAAAATATATATACATATATAATAATATATAAAGAAAACAAAGGAAGAGATCATCCAAATTAATAAACAAATCTACCAATGATAATAAGCTCTAAATACTAATAAGTTAAGATAAACATAAAACTAGAAACAAATTAGACACAGAAAGTAAACCCCAAGTCTACAGTTGCTCCCAAAGTCCACTGCCTCAAGTTTGGAATGATTTTTTGTCTCTTCAGAAATTCCAGAGATGCAGGGTACATCAAGCTGATTGTGGAGATTTAATCCACTGTTCCTGAAGCTGCACAGAGAGATTTCCCTTTCTCTTCTTTGTTCGCACAGCTCCCAGGGTTCAGCTTTGGAATTGGACCCACCTCTGCATGTAGGTCATGCTCTGGCATCTCTTCTTCACCCAGATAGGAAGGGGTTAAAAGACTCGCTGATTCAGGGGCTTTGGCTCACTTATGTCACGGGGAGGGAGGGGTACGGAATGCAGGGCGAACCTGCAGAGGCGAAGGCCAGTGTGACTTTGCAGAAGCCTGAGGTGTGCCATGTTTCTCCCAAAGAAATTTTCCCTGGATCACGGGACCCTGGCAGTGGTGGCCTGCACAGGCTTGTGGGAGGGCAGATGTAGATAGTGACCTGTGCTTGCACACAAGATTCTTGGTGGCTGCAGCAGCAATATTAGCATTTCATGCCCGTCTCTGGTGTCCACGCTGATAGCCATCACTCGTGCCCGTCTCTGGAGCTCATTTAGGCGGCGTTCTGAATCCACTCTCCTCGTGAATCCCAAAACAATGGTCTCTTGCCTCTTAAGCAGTTCCAGACTTTTTCCTGGACTCCCTCCTGGCTAGCTGTGGTGTGCTAGCCCCCTACAGGCTGTGTGAGCACAGCCTACCCCAGTCCTCTCTCTGGGATCTGACCTCCAAAGCCGAGCCTCAGCTCCCAGCCCCCACCTGCCTCGGCGGGTGAGAAGACAGGCCTCTCAAGCTGGTGAGTGCTCATCATCACGAATATTCTGTGCGGGAATCTGTCTGCTTTGCCCTCTGCACCTGTGTTGCTGCTCTCTCCTCCATTGCTCTGAAGCTTCCCCCCCTGCCACCGACACCCTCCACCCTGCCGTCTCCACCAGTGAAGGGGATTTCTAGTGTGTGGAAATTTTTCTTCCTTCACAGCTCCCTCCCAGAGGTTCAGGTCCCATTCCTATTCTTTTGTCTCTGTTTATTCGTTTTCTTTTGCCCTACCCAGGTATGTGGGGAGTTTCTTGCCTTTTAGGAAGACTGAGGTCTTCTGCCAGTATTCAGTAGGTGTTCTGTAGGAGTTGTTCCATATGTAGATGTATTTTTGATGTATTTGTGGGAGGAAAGTTACCTCCACGTCTTACTCCCCCACCACCTTGAAGGTCCAACCATTGATCTTTTTATTGTCTCTATGCTTTTGCCTCCTCCAGAATATTTTGAAATTCTAGAATATCATATATTTAGAATTATACAGTATGCAATCTTTTCAGATAGGCTTCTTTCACTGAGTCATATGTCTTTAAGGTTGATCCATGTCTTTTCATGGCTTGATAGCTCATTTCTTTTTAGTGCAGAATAATATGCCATGGTCTCAATGTACTGCAGTTTTTATCCATTCACCTACTGAAGGACATCTTTGTTTCTTCTAAGTTTTGGCAGTTATGAATAAAGAGTCTCAAATTTCCATGTGCATGTTTTACGTGAATGTAAGTCTTCAACTCCTTTGGGTAAATAACAAACAGAGTGATTGTTGGATCACTGGATTGTAAGAGTAGCTTTAGTCTTGTAAGAGATTGCCAAACTGTCTTACCAAATGGCTGTACTATTTTGCATTTCTATCAGCAGTGAATGAGAGCTTCTGTTTCTCTACCTCCTTGTCAGTATTTGATGTTGTGTTTTGGATTTTGCTCATTCCAATAAATATGTACTAGTATCTCATTGTTTTAATTTGCAGTTGCCTATTGACTTAGAATGTGGACCTTTTTTCATATGCTTATTTGCCAACTGCTTATCTTCTTTGGCGAAGTCAGGTCTTTAAACATTTTTTAATCAGGTTTTTTGTGTTATACAATCTATGAGTTTTGCAAAAATTTTCTTTCAGTCTATGGCTTATCCTTTTATTCATTTAACATTGTCTTTCACAAAACAGAAGTTTTAAATATTATTTAGCTATGAACCCAGATTATCAACCTTTTTAAAAATGCTTTTTGTGTTATATCAAAAAAAAAAAAAATCACCAAGCCCAAAGTCATGTAGATTTGCTCCAATGTTTTCTTCTAAGAGTGTTATATTTTTGTGTTTTACGTTTAGGGCTATCATTTTGAGTTAATTTTTTGTGAAAGGTGTTAGATCCCTGTCTAGGTTTATTTCTTTGCATGTGGTTGTCCAGTTGTTCCATCACCATTCGTTGCTTCATTGAATTGCATTTGCTCTTTTTTCAAAGGCCTATTGACTATACTTGTGTTGTTCTATTTCTAAGCTGTCTTCTGTTCCATTGATACATTTGTCTATTCTTTTACAAATAGCACACTCTCTTGATTATTGTAGCTTTATAATAGGTCTTAAAGTAGGTTAACGTTACTCTTTCAACTTTGTTTTTCTTCTTCAATATTGTGTTGGTTTTTCTGAATCTTTTAGATTAAAAAAATATTATCAATATGAATTATTTCATACTCAGGAATAGTCATCTATCTATTACTCCAATTTCCATTTGTTCATTCATTTCTTCACACCTCACTTGCTATTTTGCCTCAAGAGTTTTTGGAATTTTTATATGTAAGATATTTACATAAGCAAACATAATCAAATACATTATTACTAGTATTTTGAAGAAAATGTTAACTTTTCCATTAAGAATAAGAAAATTAAAATTTCTATTTTACCTTCACTTTTTTCTGCTTTGTTGCTCTTCCTTTCTTTATGTAGTTTTGAGTTTCTGACATAAATCATTATCTTTCTTTCTAAAGAACTTTTAAAAATCATTTCTTGCAAAACAGATCTACTGGAAATAAATTCTTTCATTTTTGTTTGTCTAAGAAATTATTTCTCTTTCACTTTTGAAGAATGCTTTTACAGGGACAGAATTTTGTTTTGTTTTGTTTGTTTCCCTCTCTACACTCTAAATACTTCACTTTACTCTCCAGTTGCATGGTTTCTGAGCAGAGGTAGAACATAATTCTTTTTTTGCTCCTCTATAGGTAAGGCATTCTCTTTCCCCTTTGGATTCTTCCAGGATTTTTTATTTATGTTTGATTTTCTATAGTTTGAAAATGATATGCCTTGGTATATCAACTGTTTGTGGCATTTATCCTGCTTGGTGTTCTCTAAGGTTTCTGAATCTGTGTATGACATTTATTTCAGTAAAATATGTCATTATTGTTTCAAAACTTTCTCCTGTTTCTTTTCTTTCTTCTTCTGCGATTCTTATTACACCTATATTACACCTTTCGTAGTTATCTCACAGTCTCTGGATATACTGTTCTGTTATTTTTTAGAGTTTTTATTCTCTTTGCTTTTCAGTATTCACATGTTTCTATTGTTATATCCTCAAGCTCAAATTCTCTTTTCAGCCAATCCTGTGTATTAATAAGTCCATCAAAGGCATTATTCAGTTCTCTCACAGTGTTTTTTTTTTTTTTTTTTTTTTTTTTTTTTT
>NW_006778770.1:422061-428248 GCF_000442215.2 Lipotes vexillifer
GAATGCCTTGATTGAAGTTTACAGCTGGAGATAATGAAGAGCACTTGGCTGAAACAGAGAATGGGCAGAAGGGAGGTGCTTCCTGACAGCTGTATTTTAGCTTTGTGGACAAGTTTCCATTTTGGAATTTTATAAACCACTATCAAGAATGCAAAGCACATAATGAGTATCTAGCCATGTTTACTATGCTGTCTCACTTATATTTTTAAAATAAATAATTTTCAGAGTAAATTTACTTTGTTGTTATACAATATTTTCAAAATTTTAAGGCTTTGTTTAAAAACTATCTGAATACCTTGACAACTTTGCTTAAATGCTTTCTCTGTAGTTTAAGAATATTTTGAGATTTCTGCTCATAGAAAAACACCTGTAGTTGTAAATTGTTAGCATCGTATGCAATTAGCCTGTTTTATCATAGCTCCCTTGCTAATTGTCCACCAAAGACTGGCAGAAGCTTTTGGTAACTTTTCTGTAAGTCAGCAGTTAAGACAAGATTTCCCATAGGCTAGTACAATAAGGAGTCCCTTGTCTTCTATAACAAAATCCATATTGACAACTTGCCATAAGCCTGAGGGCTAAACCTAATTAGCAGAGTTTCATTTCCCAAAATAAATTAATTCAATCTAAACTTGGCTTAAAATGACTGAACTCTTACAGAACACTTTAAAAATATATAATTACAAATGAGTGACTTTAATTACATACCCTTGTCAGGTTTTCTTGTACTTAGGAATTATCCAAGAAGCAAGACAGTCTGTTTAAACACTTCTAATCTGATTTCCCTTTGCATGACACACAATGTTCACATACTCTGACCCTTACCTCACTGTACAAGTTCATCTCCCACTTTTCCACACAGGACAAAACTAAATTTTGACAGGATGTATATGTGTATATTTGTATGCCTAATTACATACTATCTCCTCTGTTTGAAATGCTCTTTCCTGACTAGTATTTGGAAGTCATATTATTGTCTCAAATCTCCACTCTGGATAGATGTCTTCTGAAAGTATTACTTATCCCACTAGTAGAGTTTGAAGTTTTTACCCTTGTATTTAACCTTGTATTATAACTACTGTCTTACATCAATGTCATTGTTTATGGTCGTCTATCCATTAGAATCCAAGTTCCTAAAAATCAAGGATATTGCTATATTTCCCTTCATTTCCAGAAAACTTATTAAATAAATGTTTAATAAGTATTTGCAGAATGAATGAGTGAAATGAGGCCAAAAACTTTTCAGCACATTGCAAGTAAATGGGACTACAGTAGCACACACACATAGTACTGTGCCTCAAGGCATATAATGTCACTCTGAGGGTGGATAGGGATAAAATCTAGCAGACAACATTAGATTAAGTCCCAATTATAATGTGAATGACACCTGTAATGATATAAGTTTACTAGACAGATTTAACGTCAATATTCCTCACTTAGATGCTCTTCCAAAATATTTGCTTCATCTATATAAAAGTGTTTTCAGGTTATAAGGGGATATTTTCAAATACAGTATAGCTGTGGAAAGTTTAGGGATCAAGACATGAGGTCTTTCCATAGTGTGCACCAAACCCCCTCACCAAGATGACCACTGAGAATTGGGAATAAAATTATATTTCTGTTATTCTAAATAAAATTAAAAAGTAAAGATTTACAAGTGTTTTATTTAGATTTACTATGATACCTTGATGTAACCTCTATGTCAGATGATTCAATGTCTTTTAAGCATAGTGCCTCGTACAAAGTATGTGTTCAATAATGTTGCTCAGTATAAATTATCATGCAATAAATTATAACTCATTATTATTGGTGGAAACATATTTTATTTATTTTTATCTTTGAAATAGTATTTTATAGTATTTTTTCTTATAACAGTGAATTAACACTTTTATTAATTTAAAGTGAAATAGACATTGTTTTAGACCAAATGTTTGTGTTCCCCCCTGCAAATTCATATGTTGAAATCCTAACCCATGATACAATGGTATTAGGAGATGGAACCTTTGGGAGGTGATTTGGTCATGTGAGTGGAGCCCTCAAAAATGTAATTAGTACCTTTATGAGTGTTCTTTCTGTTCTCCCATATGAGGTTATATGGAGAAAGCTATCTGCAACTGAGGAAGAGAGCCCTTAAGAAAAATCTAATCATGCTGGCCTTCATCTCAAACTTCCAGCCTCTAGTATTATAAGAAATAATTTCACTGTTAATAGACTGCTCACTTTATTGTATTTTTTAATAGCAGCCTGAACTGGCATTAAGTGGCTCTATAAATTTTTTTCATTTCACTCAAAATACTCATTCACAAATCATATACTAAGCATTTATAATCAAGCACTGCCAAACAAAAGAACCAAGACCTCCTTCTTAAGGAAGTTATATTCTAACAGAGAAGAATAAGTAACAATTATATTAGTAAATCATACGACACATAAAAATGATAATGAAAACTATGTTACGTATGGGATTGAAGAGCAAGGTAGAAACATTCACTGGGAATGGAGCAGGTTGTAATATCAAATTTGGTAGTATTTTCTTGCTGCTTTTATTGACACTAAAAATGTCCAAAGATATGGCTAAAGTTGTTAAACATTATTTTTAAATTGAGATAATCTTAATAATAACAGTTCTATATTTCTATGTCTATAGAGAAGAAAACAACTGCTTTTATTGTCTTTTGTTGAGATCCTTATTTGAAATACATGTTAGTTGAATTGACCAAATCAGATAGTCCTTACAAAATGGTTTTGAAAACCTTGTATCCCATGATCAACTTTGTGAGCAGATATAAGACCAGAGACAGTTTAGTTTATACATTAAGAAAAGAAGCCCCATCACTTTAACAATTTTACAATAACAAGCAGAAATGAAATTACTGTTTAGTGAACAATTCATGTGAGGATGGTTATCCACTTTATTCATTTACTTTTTGGGAGGCTGTCTCTTTTCTTCCTTCTTTGTAAATTGAAGTATAATTGAATTACAGTATTATAATAGTTTCAGATGTTCAACATAGTGATTTGACATTTTTACACATTATAAAACGCTCACCGCAATAAGTCTAGTTACCTTCTATCGCGATACAAAGTTATTACAATATTATTAACTATATTCCTTATGCTGTATATTTTATCTCAGTGACTTATTTATTTTATAATTGAAAGTTTGTACCTCTTAATTCCACCCACCTATTTGAACCGTCCCTTCCCCCTTTTCCTTCTGGCAACTAGCAGTTTGTTCTCTGTATCTATGTCTGTTTCTGCTTTGCTTTGTTTGTTCCTTTGTTTGGTTTTTAAGTTTCCACATATAAGTGAAATCAAATGGGATCCTCTTTATAGAGTTTATCTTATTTAATTCTTCAGAACCACCATAAGGTAATTATTTTATAATTCTTTTACAGTTGAGCGAATCAGCGTTCAGAGGAGTGAAAGAAATATTTAGAATTATACCAAGATCAAATAACAAAACTAGAACATAAATCCAGTCTGACTCCAAAGTTAATGGCCTTTTCACTATAGCTTCAAATATTTTTTATCTTTTCTACAATCTTCTTTTAATGCTAATGGCAACTCAAATAGGCCTTAAACAGAATGAAAGCCTGATCTTGACATATCTGTACTATTCTCATTTTCACACTTTAGTTTCTTATGTAGGGCAAAGATAAAAATTCAATTTTCCTTGAACTCTTGTAACAGCTGAATCATTTTTATACGTAAAGAACTTTCCTAAAATTAAAAAAAAAAGTGCCCATTTCTGTTACTATTCTTTTGTGGTGTCACAGACTTGCTAATTAGCTCTATGAACTCCTGTGGCATTTTATTCTGACTTGGGTTACAATGACTCACACATGAGAATCAATTATTGAAATGATGATGCATAACAAGGATGAGCAGTGATGAAATGCAATAGTGTTCTTATTTTCAAAACAGTTGAATAATATAAATCCTATCTGCATTAATTCTCCAGTGTTATTATCTTTAGAATGAATCACCTGTCATGGCCCGTAAGTTAAAATCGGTTATTTTACTGAAAGCTACATTCATCTATAATTGATGTAACTAAATGTGGGGTAGAAGGATCAAAACTTACACAATACCATTAATTATATGCCTTGTTGGCAACAACAAAAATAATAGAAACTGCTATTTATCAGGCATTTTCTATATGCCAGGTACTGTGTTTATATGAGTGCATTTGTTTGTAGTCTCATTTTATTCTCACATCATCCCTTAAAATTTGTTTTAGCCATTAGGGAAAAGCAACAGATAGAATTTAGTAATTTGCCTAAAGTCATAGATCTACTGAGTAACATGGCAAGAATTCAAACCTAGATTGTTTTGACTGTCAATTTATTGTCTATTATACTGTATTCTTTCTGGAAGTAGTAGAAGCTTCTTCTCAGCATTTAGTCAAAGTGCAGATTTCTTCTGTATGATTATTACCACAGAAGGTAACTTAATGTGATTACACTAGACAAGTAGTTTTCAAAGTATTGTCCACAGACTTCTAGGCAGGTCAGAGAAGCTTCCAGGAGACAGCAAAGACAGAACAATTTTCATAATGATACTAAGATATTATTTACCTTTTCCATTGTGCTGGCTTGTGCAATGATGGTGCAAAAGCAATGGTTGTACAACTATTGGTTCTTTGGCATGATTCAAGGTTGTGGAATTAAGCTATATTTATCATTGTATTCCTCAATCCGCATTCACGGAAAAAAACTTAAAAAACAATAAATAACTACAAAAAGAAATAAACAAGCACAAAACAGTTTTACTGAAGGTTGTCCCTGATAAAGCAGGAAAGATGTTTTAATTGTACCAAGTATTCAGCCTTGAGCATGTATTTTTTTGACATTCTGTGTGAGAAATGACTTGTAGAGAAAGCATTTCTCCTGTGCACCAAAGTACATTATGTCCACGTAAAGCACTTGTATGTTTGTTGTGAGCTGAATTAGCTGTTTTTTCCATGCAACCTCATCTAATTTAAAACAATAGCTGACAGATAAACCATAGCTATTCACGCTTTTGTATTTTGAGGTATTTTTTGTATTTTAATATATTTTTGGTATTTTATGTATTTTAATGTAACAAGGTTAAAATAATTCACTGCTACTGTTTCAGAATCCACATTTTAACTAACTTTTAAGAAAGTATTAAGAAAGTTGCTGAGTTTTGGTGTAGTAACAAAGAAAAATATCCATCATGCTCTGAAAGAGTTAACAAAATATTCCTATTTTTCCAACTACATATCTGTATTTTCTATATATATTTCAACTAAGGCAGTATAATGGAACAGATTTTACATAGAAATTTATGAGTCCAGCTGCCCTCTATTAAACCTAATATTAAAGTTTTTCAAAAATTAAAAAAAATTGATGCAACTCTCCTTGTTATTTTTTTGTTTTGAAAAAAAATTATTATTTAACATATATGTTAAGTTAATGTGTAATATGTTTTTATTTAAAAAATATTGAATATATATCTTTAAAGTTTCCCATTTTTAATTTCCAATATGGTAAATATTGTAGATATAGCCCACATAGGAAAAAAAGAAAAGGTATTTATGTTCTCAATATTTAAGAGCATACAGATGTTCTGAGACCCAAAAGTTTGACAGCCTAGCAATAGACATGAGGTTCTTTAAAAAGGCTTTATTTTCCTCTTTCTTTTCATCCTTCTCTTCCTCTTATTCCCTCTCTTTCCTCCTCCTCCTCCACCGTCACTTCTTCCTCCTCCTCCTCCTCCTCCTCCTCTTCTTCTTCTTCTTCTTCTTCTTCTTCTTCTTCTTCTTCTTCTTCTTCTTCTTCTTCTTCTTCTTCTTCTTCTTCTTCTTCTTCTTCTTCTTCTTCTTCTTCTTCTTTCTTCTCCTCCTTCTTTTTCAACTTCTTTTTACTTGCTGTATCTGTCATGGTACTGGAAAATTGTAAAAGTCAATGAATATTGAATAGAAACATAAATATTATACACATTATAAATCTGTTTTTAATGACTTTGCTTTTCTACATAAGATTAGTTGATCCATTTCTTTAATGAGTTTCTGGGCAAGGTCATGATTATGCTGATGTATTCCAAATGTATTAAATATAGACCTAATGGAGAGGTATACATGCACAACTATATTTGCTTGTGTGTGTACCACATGTGCTGACATAGGTAAACGTTCTAAATGTAGGAGCCTGGGAATAGGGAA
>NW_006778770.1:428258-490689 GCF_000442215.2 Lipotes vexillifer
GACAAGACTGTTAATAGCAACCATGCACATTATTCTAATTTAAAGATATACTTAATGTATCAAGAGGAGATTAAGTCACTAACTCTATAGGGCTCATAAAACTTCATATAGAAGAAATGCTTCCTTCCAGCCATGACAGCATGAATGAACCTAGAGAGCCTCATAATAAGTGAAATAACAAATACTGAATGATTACATTTATATGAGGTATCTAAAATACTCAAAATCTTGACATATACACACTGCTACATGTGAAATAGGTAACTAATAAGGACCTATTTTATAGCACAGGAAACTCAATACTCAATGATAACCTATATGGGAAGAGAATCTAAAAAAGAGTTTATATATATAAATATATAACCAATTCACTTTACTATACAGCAGAAACTAATAACACATTTTAAATCAACTGTAGTCCAATAAAATATTTTTTAAAAATAAAATAATCAAAAACTCATAGAAAGAGAGAACAGAAGGTGGTTACCAGGAGCAGGGATGAGGTGGAAATAAGAGTTACTGTTCAATGGGCACAAAGTTTTGTAACCAACTAATGCCAAAAGAATCGTACCATAACAAAATTATAGATGTATCTAAAACCAACATATATATGTGTATATTTATATATGTGCATATATGTGTATGTGTATATATATATATATATATGTGTGTGTGTGTGTGTGTGTGTGTGTGTGTGTGTGTGTGTGTGTGTGTGTATCTCATATATATATGACACAGGAGAAAAGAAATGCTTCAAGTTTTCAGGCTATGCAACTACATCATTTCCACTTATTAAAAGTTTCTTCATCACAACTCTGGAATATGGTAGGTGCTAAATAAATAGTATTTATTTGTAGATACCTGAATAAAACTCCTGGAATCTGTACCAGTGAGATTAACTCTTTTCCTACACTATAACCCACTTACATTTGGTTTGTACTTTTCAGTCTGCTTTCCAGGATATTTGTTACATATCTTTCTCCACCATTAGCTTGTGAACACCTGTGTTCAAGGACTCCAACTTTTTCATCTTTGTATCCTACATCCAATAGACTGCTTTGCACTTTTGTTGTTATTTATGTTTTCACTTGCTTGACTTAGAAGCCCTAAGAGATCAGGTTTAAAATATCAAAATTTGAGAAGGCTAATAAATGGATAGGATGTGAGACTGACTTCCAAAATATTTAATTTCTCCCCAGTATTGTCTTTTATTTCAGTAATTCTGTGTACCAAACTAAAGTCAGACATCTCTGAAGAGCCGGGAGGGTGCCAGAAAGATAGCAAAGTAGGTGGAAGGCTGATTATATCTTCTCTGGCTACTCCAGTAAGGGCTGTAACATCAAGATCAATATTTCACAATGAAATTCCAAGAATCAATAGTGACAAAACAAAAGCAAAACCTTGTTTTTCTGAGGATTTAGCCTGGACTTAAGCTGTATCCACAGTGGAACAGAGACAGTCTAGGCCAACCTCCATGAGAAAACTCTTTCTAAAGGAGGAACGTTAAGCATTTCAAACATGACAGAAACACATTTTGTTAGTGTGAGATAAGGGCCATTCTGGACACAGCATGTGATGTGCTCTTCAGATTAGTCTCATTTCCAGTCCCAATGTAATTATGCTGAATCCCACTGCACTAAAGAGAGCTGGACTGGGAATTTAAATAAAATTGAAAGTTCTGTTTCACTAAAAATTATTTGAAGTATCAATTAAGACACACATAGCACTGTTTTATTTACAGTCAACACAATATAATAAAAAGTGGGGAGAAGCATTCTCTCCCACGTGGTAACTCAGTACATTAGAGTTTTGGCAGTTTGAGGATTCCAATGTTCCAAAGCATCTTAAGCTAGAAAAAGAGTTGTCTTGTGGATCTAGTAGAATATAGCAGCAGTGTCCAAAAAACCCTCTAATACCAAGTAAATGAAGTGGCGACCCATAGGAAGTGAAGTGACACATGAGAAGAGAGCATAAGTGGCAATACTACATAAAACCTGAAAAAAGTTGTTCATAATCATTATTAAACATATCTTGTGCTTCCTAAAATTAGTCACAAGGGACTTTCCTGTAGGTAAGTGATTGCAAGTGGGAACAACAGCAGTCATAAATAGATTATATGTAAATAATTTCATAAATTTGTTTTATATCTGTTCACCTTTTATTCCCCATTGTAATCTCATTCATTTGAAAAGATAAATGTAGGCATCTATTAAATCTCTTCATCTACAGCTCCCAGTGAGTAATTCATATATATTTGACTAGCTAGTATTGGGATGAAATGGGCTGGCCCATAGATGGCACATCCTTCTATTAGTAAAACCCAGTTGTTAGTAAAACACTTAAATGTCCCCCAAAGAGGGGAAAAAACATTCAAACAAACAACTAACAACAAAAACAAAACAACTAATGCACTGCTACTTTGAGTTTGAATTATGATCACTCAACAAAGCTGTAAACACCCCTAAAATTATGCTGACAAACCTGTTTTTAAATAAAAAGAAAAAATGTTGCCTTAGAGCTAAATGATTTAATTGGCTCAGACACTTACTCTCCTGTAGTCTTGAACAGTTCTTTTGCACACTTGTTTTCCTCAAACCTACCACATTTCCTTGCATTGCCTTTATATCAGCTGGTGCTTTGCTTTCAATTTTGCAGATAGAAGAGAAACAATCAGAAGAGAACTTCTAGACTTCCATCATACTTTGATCTTTTTTAGTCATTATGCCATATTTTCTTTTTAATTTCAATGGGTAAAATACCCCTGTTCTCATGAACTACTCCCATTCACTCTACCCTACTGAAAAAAACCAAAAAAAAACAAAAAACAAAACCACTTAAGTAGTCTCTCCTGCATCATCAATTTTTCCTTTCTCTTAAATTATTTCAGACTACAATATGTAGTAATGTCTATCATCTTAAAAAAAAAATCCCTTGAATTCTTATTCTCTTTCAAGTAATGTTTATTTTTCTTCCCCCCTTTTCAGCAAAAATTCTCAAGTTATTTATACTCAGTGCCTGCACATTGTTTTCTCTCTCTCTTTCAAGAATAATTATTTAAATTTGATATATACAAAAGAACTATTTTTATTTGCATGGGTTGTAAAACAAAAGATGCACTCATGGACTTAGCATTCAACCTATCAGGTTTTTATTAATAACATTGAATCTGTTATTCTGTTGCTATGTGTAGCATCACTTCATTAATTTTTGCCTATTGTGTGATGCTGTGTGGTGCAAATGGATCATTCTGTATTGATTGTCTGCATTTTTGATTTTCCTCTTTATTATTTTTGCTCTTACTAACAATTTGCAATGAACATTCTTGTATATGTCTCCCTATCTATAAAAGCATGGCTTTCCTTAAGATACTTAGAAGTATAATTGCCAGGACATAGGATATATGCATATTAACTTCAGCCTATGCCCATTTATCCAAGGTTGTTGTACCATGTTGTCCTTCCACAAGTAGTAGATAAGAGTTATTGTTGCTCCAATTTTGCCAACAGTTGGTAATCTCTGATTTCCTTAATTTCAAATAAACTGAGTGCCAGCATATCATCTCAATTTGCCTTAACTTGTATTCCCTTGATCACCTATTAGGCTGAAACACATGACTTGTGTTTATGGGCAATTGCCTTTTATTTACGTTTTTCCTCTTATGTAAAATGACTTATTAATTAATTTATTTATTTTTGCTGTGTTGTGTCTTCATTTCTGTGCGAAGGCTTTCTCTAGCAAGTGGGGGCCACTCTTCATCGCGGTGTGCAGGCCTCTCAGTATCGCGGCCTCTCTTGTCGGTGGAGCACAGGCTCCAGACGTGCAGACTCACCAGTTGTGGCTCACGGGCCTAGTTGCTCCGCAGCATGTGGGATCCTCCCAGACCAGGGCTGGAACCCGTATCCCCTGCATTAGCAGGCAGATTCTCAACCACTGCACCACCAGGGAAGCCCCCCAAATGACTTATTTATGTATATTTTTGCACATATTTCCACTGGACTGTTGGAGTTTTGCTTATTGATTTGTAGGGCTTTGTTACATATTCTGTATATAAACTTATTGTTAGTAATGCGTGTTATAAGATCTCTTTCCATTTTTTTAACTTGAGTTATAATTTACACACCATCAAATTCCTTATTTTAGAGTGTACAGTTCATTTTTAGTATAGTCACAAAGAAGTACAACCATATTTTGATTGCCTGCTCTTCATCTCATTAATGAGAGAGGGAGTCTCACCCTAGAGTTATGGAGATGGCCAAACACATGAAACCTGACACTGAGCAGATGAAATTGATATATGTTATTAATCATACATACTCAAACTCCCACGGGAGGTCACAGCATGCCACACAAGGCCACACAGAAGTTGTGCTCATAAACACAGTGGAGGAGCAGGGGCTGTGGGAGGCAAGGTTTGAAGTATCAGGAAGGTGGAGTGATCCTTGGTTCCCACAAAAAGATGTTTTTGGTTTGTTTGAATAATTCCATAGACTGGCAGGGAACTAAAACCTGCTAGTTAGTGATAAGCAGGAATTTTGCCCTGTGTCTGTGATAATGGGTATTGTTTATGTAGGGGACCTTATCCATAGGAGTAGACTGGGGAGGATGGCTTACAGTTCAGCTATTAGATTCCATAACATCCTCTTCATTTCCAATGCCAAAGCACCACATAATATTGAACCTTCATAGTACTGATCCACAATCATGACCACTTTCCATTTTTAGAACATCTTAATCACCCCCCAAAGAATGGCCATACCCATTAACAGTCACTCCACATCCTTTCTTTCCCCAGACAGGCAACCACAAATCCACTTTCTATCTCTGTGAGTTTGCCTATTCTGAACATTTCATATAAATGGGATAATACAATAAATGAAGCTTTGTGTCTGTTTTTCTCATTTGACATGTTTTCAAGGTTCATCTAATTGTAATGTGTATCAGTATTCCATTCTTTTTATGGCTGAATAATATTCCATTGTAAAGATATACCACTTTTGTTTGCCCATTCATCAGTTGATGGATAATTGTGACACTTTTTGGATATTATGAATAATAATTCTATGAATATTCATACAAGTTTTTACGTGGATGTATATTTTCAACTTGCTTGTGTATATATGCAGGAGTGGAATTGCTCGGTCAGATGGTAAGCCTGTGTTTAAATTTTTGAGGGACAACTAAAATGATTTTCTAAATCAGCTGTGCCTACTTTACATTTTGCTTTACTGCACCAACAAATATGAGGATTTGAGGGTTTGAATTTCTTCACATTTTTGCCAACATTTGATATTTTCTATATTTTTTTATTATAGCCATCTTGTCTTGTGGTGAGAACTTTTAAGTTATAAGTTAATATTGACTTTTTACTTTTATGTCTTTCTTCCATGTGAAATTGATTTATTTGCATAGCATGTTATAAACATCATTTTTTTTCAATATTGATAACTTATTGTCCTAGAAACCTTTATCTATTAGCCCCTTTACTTTTAGTAATCTAGAATCACACTTGATATAAATTAAATTTCTAGGTTTCTCTATCTTGTTCTATTTTTCAGTATGTGTATACTTTATCTTCATGTTATGATTTTGAAAAAAAATCTTGACATCTAAGAGGAGAAGATCTACTTTCTGTTCCTTTGAAAGTGATCTGGCTATTTCTTGTCCTTTTGTCTTTCATTTGAGTTCAAAATTAGTTTATCATATTTTTCAAATAACTCTTCTAAGATTTTAATTGGAATTGCTTTGAGTTGACAAATCAGCATGGAGAGTATTGACAGATTCATGTTTGTGAATCTTGCCTATCATGTGTATAATATATTGCTTCATTATTATAAGACCCACATGTAGGTACCAGTTTCCATTCATGTAATAGCTGCATAATGAGCAAATTGAGGTTGTATTTTAATTTATTATAATTCCAGTTACTAAACATATCTTAAAGACAACAGACCTGGCTGTCCAAATCTTCCTTTTTATTTAAATAATGCACTTTAATACCCTCAGGTTTGCAGTAGCTTTTTCAACTCCAGTCTTGACATTCAAGCATGTTAATGACTTTTTACAGGCCCAAAATAAAGGAACTAACTGAAATACTCTTCTACTTCAGTGCTTAGTTCCAAAAAAAAAAAAAAAAAAAAAAAAGAATTCAACAAATGCCCAAGCTGATGTAACATTAGATAGAAAAGAATGTGAAATCAAATGGATATTACCAAAATGGAAGAGAAAATCACAGGAAAGGACATTATACAGCATTACAAGTTTTCAAAAGGAAACTAAACCCAATTAGCACAAAGATACATCTCTTTCAGCTAAATGTTGAAAGCCTCTTTAGGGTATTTATTTCATATATCACTTTTAAGTAGATTGGAAAATAAAGGTTTCTAACGGCAATGGATTTAAATTCAAAGGCTGGAGTCACACTCATCCAAATCAGAGATCTTACCAAGTAGCACATTTTACTAAATATTTCAATGCATACATAACCTGAGGCACAAATATGCTGGAGACTTCAGGGATTGTCAACTCGACTGTGCTTCTTGCTACTTTGGATGTCTCTTGCCCACCTTGAATAGGAGACCCCCTAATTACTGTGTGCAGCTTCATTAGTGACCAAAAAAGATATTTGTTTTGATCATTAAAATCTCCATTTTATACTCAGAGAGTCACATAGAATAAGTGACAGCTTTTTGAAAGCCATGCACTAGAAATCCATTGATTGTAGATTTGTTTACTATACACATTGCTAGATAGTCTAGGTACATCTTTCTAAAGCATTCTATAGATAAGGAATCTCCCGGTAATAAATATCATTAGTTTGATTTCTAGCAGGTTTATCATTAACATTAGCATTATAAGTTTGACTAGCTTACTTGCCTTCTTTCCTGGACTACCCACATGTAACAGGAGAAAATGAATTCTAGACCTGCAGCTTAACAATTTACTTCACAATATTTATAAAATTTGAATTGCATTAAACAGAATTCATAGGATAGACAATATTCAAACATAATTTTAGATTTATTTATGGATCATTTTTAAAGGTATAGAATTAAAATAATGGTTTTTGAATTCAGAATAAGTTTTTGAAATATTAAAATTTATGCAAAATGTTTTAATAGCAAACACATCATTTGTAACTTATTGTTTAAAAAACATATTAACATAACTTTAAAATAATGTAAAATGTGGAGGCAGAAGATTTTAAGTGTAAATATCTGCATGATAGGAAAAGTGGCATGAACTAATTTGTCCTTACATAAGTTTGTGAAGAAAAGGAACAGTAGAGTTACATTACAAATTCTTTATCATCATCCTTTACAAATTATAACCCAAGAATTTCTGAACTGGAAAATCTACCAGAGATTTGGAACCATATCTAAGCCTGTCTTTTCAACTTAAATCACCATTAGCTTTGAATTGCAATTTATTAAACAGCCAAAGAAAAGAAGGCCCAGTACCACTGTCTGGCCCCACCATGGCTTTTCAGTGCTATTTTTTTGCTCTAGAGGACTCATGCAATAAGCACATTGGCTGGAACTGAAATCAGACTTGTATGATGGTTCAGTAGTAAATTGGCATCCTGCAAATAATTTAAATTTCACAGTCTCTGCATTTTTCATTTAATAATTTTGTACTTAATGTGATTTGGTAATACATCTTCTATCTGCTGGATTGTAAACTGTATGCATGTAAGACTGCCTCCTACCCAACACACACACACACACACACACACACACACACACACACACCCCTACATTAGAAATGATATTAGAAATGATAAGAACCATTTTAAGTATTGACAAATGTATGTTTACATTATTAATATTAGAAACAGAAAATTGTAAACTAGAAACATTGATAGAGCTCCAAAATAAGTACACAAGTGGAAATTCTTACAGATAAGACCAAAACCCCATCACCTAAGGTTTTTTGAACTTAAATTTGATGACAAAATCAAGGATTAGAGCCTGAGCCATACTTTTCATGCTGTGTAAATTTTCTGGAGCTGTGCAAAACCCAAAGTTGAAGTCATTCTTCAGATAGGAAGCAGGATCCAGAAATGGGTCAAAGCTCAATATTGGGAATGGGACACTGATCTGAATGAGGTGAAGCTATAAAATTACTAGGCCAAACATATTTCTCTTTGTTTCATTGAGGATCCCACTTCTTTATCTCTGATAAATAGATGATTGTGTTTCCTTTCTAGGCACCCTCTCCTTTCTCTCTGGTGACTTAAAAACTATCAGTTGTTGACAAAAGCTAAAACACCTCCTTTGATTCTACTGCCTTTTTTCTTTTTCTGGTTAGAATTTACTGCATCAACATTGAACATATTCACTCAGCATACTTATATCTTACTCAGAATATTTAACAAACATGATACTCACTGAAGTACAATTAAAGCATATCATCTGCAGAGAATATATATTTATTTATATATGTAAAAACAAATATTTACTTTGTGAAAGTAATTGCTTATATTTTTAAAAGAGATGTCATAAAATAATGTTGAATATTATCAAATACCACTTCAACCTTTCAATGTGCAATTATAATTCCCTTTGATTTATAAATATGTTGAATATTAGCAATCCATTAGTAAATATAAAATGTGGCTTACTTTCTTGAGTTAGTCACATTATATTCTTTAGATAACCTATTCAAATCTATTTGCTAATATATTTGTTTTTTTACACCAATGCAATATACAACTTGGGGCTGGTGCTTTTCTTTTTCTTCCAGTGGTTTTGTTAACAATTTGTTTACATAGAAATTATAGTTTAATTTTTTCCATTTCATCCTATGTGAATTTCAGTGTTTTGTTTCCTTTTTTTCTCCAAAGTTTTTTTTTTTTATCTCTAAAAATGCCTTGATTTAGTCCAGCTGTTTAACTTATGTTTTAAAAATATAGAATTTTACTGAAAATCATCTTTTTTTTTTTTTTTTTTTTGGGGGTCCGCGGGCCTCTCACTGTTGTGGCCTCTCCCATTGCGGAGCACAGGCTCAGGTTGCGCAAGCTCAGTGGCCATGGCTCACGGGCCTAGCCACTCCGTGGCATGTGGGATCTTCCTGGACTGGGGCACGAACCTGTGTCCCCTGCATCGGCTGGCGGACTCTCAACCACTGTGCCACCAGGGAAGCCCAAAATGATCTTTTTAAAAAATTTCTTATATCTGTGATTATTTCATCCCTCCTTAAAATGACCTAAAATATGAAAAAAGATTATTTACTATGTGCTCTCTAATTAATGAAGTTTCCTTAAGGTAAAAAAAAAAAAAAAAAAAAAAAAAACTGTCTTAAATGTTGATTCTGTTTAAATAAAATGTTAAAAATCTAAAATATATTCTATTTCTATTTTTCAGCTTATTCATACAAGTCTCCAAAACACTGTTTATACAGTTAAATGATTCCTCCATTTCCATGGTAATAAGTCTTATATCCTGCTTATAATTGGTGAACGATTATCTAAAAATAAGTATTTGTTAAATTGACAAAAATAGATGAATACAAGTATAATTGACACTTCAGAAATTTTACAGTAACTATAAATATCAAAGTACTTTTAAAGTAAGTATGCTTGATTCTGTATTTTCAATATCTTTTGAATTTTACTGAACAAGATAGCTTGGCATGCATTTCTATGTTATAAACTGGTGAACCAGTAAACTCTTCAACCAGTTGTTTGAAAATTTACCCTTATTCAGTAGAACTGTAGTAATCATAAGAAAGAAAAGTGACTGACGAGGATGGAATTGTGAAATAAACATCTCAGAAATTTAGTCCTGCATATCTTGATCACAATTATGTCCCCCATTGGAGCTCTGTCATAGTGACCCTATTTCATTCCTGTAGCCCATCCCCTCAAGTACCTTACAGAAAACAGCAGAATTAAGACCCCATTTCAAAATGAGTAACATCATAAGGAAACTAGCTTAGGAATTCATTTATAACAAAAGTCTCTCAAATAATACTTACAATATAAATTATACAAGGAATTATAAAAATATGTTTTAAAACATGAATTTTATAAAATCAAAGAAAATAGTGGTATTTCCTAAACTAGAGTACAAAAAAGAAATACTAGCCTTCAAAAAGATTATAATACCACAGAAGGAGATGAAATGTAAGCTGGTAGAACTCAGGAAAGAAATGAAAGTGAAAAATAAGATATTGCATAAATTAGAGCCTCATTGAAAGTGTTGATTCTCCCCTGATTACCCTAGTGAGTAATCTGCTGCCAGCTTTGTACTACGCCAAGACCCCCTCAATCACTGCAACAACATATTGTTGCATGCTGAAAAGGAAGAGTGATAATCCTGTATTTTGGACAAGTTCCTGTTCCGGGGCTATAATTACACATTGACAACTTTCATTTCCTCTTCCTATAGCTGCTTCTTCTGAGGAGGAACTTCAAATGTATCACCCCACCAAGAGTGCTTTCTGCTGCTCTCTGTGCTCATTGAGAATTCAGGGAGGAGGGATCATGAAATGCTGAGATTTACAGCACTGTGGTTCACAGATGACACACTGAAAAAGTCTCAGCCTCAACCCTCAAGCCAGCAGGCTCCCAGCCATCCTTAGGCTTGTCTGAAGCAGAAGCTCTAATGAAAACCCCTTGTCAGATGCACAATAAAAATAAACAAGGAAATAATGCTTTTGAGGGAAAGACTTTGAGGAAATGCCAGGATGCCATCTTACTTTTGGCTAGAAAATTTCCCTCTTAAACTATTTGTCTACTTGATATTACCACGACTATCAGGCTTCTTAGACTTACAGAGGCACATACTAGATAATATGTTTCCAAGCTTGTTTTAGAGTGAAATAATGGCTTCCCTTTTCACATCAGGTCCAAACTGAGGCTGTAAAAATTGTTAAGTAGTTTCAATGTGTCTTTGTTATTTGACAATTTGCAGTACCTGAAGAATCATTGCATTCTATTTTATGTCAATCATTTGGGGAATTGCAGAGTGCTTTTGATAATAATACTGAGGTACAAATGCTACAGGTCCATAAAAATTTTGGAGAGACTGTAACACTAGTTGACTTGTAAGAAGTGGTTTAGTTCTACCTCACTCATAAGAGGTTGAGTTTACTTGTGCTATTAAGTACATTGTTTCCGAGCTTCCTCATTTATAAAATGAGTTACCAACATCTGCCCTGGATATTTAATGGGAATTTCAGAATATGCCTTGCACTTTCACACCTATACGCCTTGCCAAATGTTATTTCTTCTGTCCAAGAATGCTCATACTCACTCTTTCTTCTCTGCCAGGTAAACTCATCTTCTTGTTTATTCTTCTTTCTTATCCTCACTCTTTTCTAACTTCTCCCAATACTAAGAAATATCACTTGCTATCTCCTCTGTATTCTACAGTTCACTTAGTATTTTTAAGCAAACATTCTGATTCCTAACTCAGAGATTATGTCTTACAGGTATGGTGGAGATCATGAATCTGTAATTTTTAACAAACTCACTGATTATTCTTATGTAAAAAGTTTCTTGGCACTCAATCTAAGAAACTCTCTGATGATAGCTTCTCATATATATTTCCATTCTAGCTCTTACCATATTGTTACTACAACTAAATCACTGAAAATAGAGGTTATATTTTAATTATTACTTCAATGCCTACAACATAATAGAAAAACAAAATTGATACATTTTCATTGAATGAATGAAGCAAAGTAGGAAAATACAGTGCCATAAAAGGAGATTTTCTGATACTATATCTTCTACTGCTTCTTTGGTTGAACCATGAATGAGAGCACTTCACCAGAGCAATAGGCTAAAGAAGAAAAATCACATGTTCATATCAAATAAGGCAAAACAAATATTTGACAGAATTTAATGCCCACTCAAGGTAAAATTTCTCAGCAGACTATGATTAGAAGAGAGTTTCTCCAACTTGATAAAAAGCATCTACAAAACACCATCAATTAAAATAAGAATGGTGACTATGGTTATTTCCCAAGATTGGGAACAAGACAAGTATGTTCACTCTCACCATTCTTTGCTCAACATAGTACTGGAAAATTTAGTCAGTCCAATAAAAAGATAAAGAGGAAAAAAAATGCATTGCAATTGGAAAGTAAGAATTAAAACAGTTCCAGTTGCAGGTGATGTGAAATTCAATGTAGGAAATCCCAAGGAATCTACAAAAAATTAAACTCTTAAGTGTGTTCAGTAAGGTTGCAAGACCTAAGATTAGCATGCAACAATTATTTGTATTTCTGTACATGAAAACCAAAATTAAAAACAGAATAGAGGCAGACTTCTGGGAAGATGGTGGAAGAGTAAGACACGGAGATCACCTTCCTCCCCACAGATACACCAGAAATACATCTACACGTGGAACAACTCCTACAGAACACCTACTGAAGGCTGGCAGAAAACCTCAGACCTCCCAAAAGTCAAGAAACACCCCACATACCTGGGTAGGGCAAAAGAAAAAAGAATAAACAGAGACAAAAGGATAGAGATGGGTCCTGCACCAGTGGGAGGGAGGTGTGAAGGAGGAAAAGTGTCCACACACTAGGAAGCCCTTTCGCAGGCGGAGACTATGGGTGGTGGAGGCGGGGAGTTTTGGAGCAGCAGAGGAGAGCACAGAAACAGCGGTGCAGAGGGCAAAGCAGAGAGATTCCAGCACAGAGGATCAGGGCCAACCAGCACTCATCAGCCCAAGAGGTTTGTCGGCTCCCCCGCTGGAGCAGGCAGGGCTTCGGTCGGAACACAGGGAGAGGACTGGGGTTGGCGGCGGGAACACAGCCTGCAGGGGGTTAGTGCGCCACGGCTGACCGGGAGGGAGTCCAGGGAAAAGTCTGGACCTGCCGAAGAAGCAAGAGACTTTTTCTTCCCTCTTTATTTCCTGGTGCGTGAGGAGAGGGGATTAAGAACACTGCTTAAAGGTCCAGAGACGGGAGCGAGCCGCAGCTAAAAGCGCGGACACCAGAGACAGACATGAGATGCTAAGGCTGCTGCTGCCGCCACCAAGAAGGCTGTGTGCAGACACAGGTCACTATCCACACCCCCCTTCAGGGGAGCCTGTGCAGCCCTCCACTGCCAGGGTCCCAGGATCCAGGGACAACTCCCCGGGGAGAATGCACAGTGCGCCTCAGGCTGGTGCAATGTCATGCCGGCCTCTGCTGCCACAGGCTCGCCCTGCACTCCGTGACCCTTCCTAACCCCGGCCTGAGTGAACTAGAGCCTCCGAATCAGTGGCTTCTTTAACCCGGTCCTGTCTGAGCAAAGAACAGACGCCCTCCAGCGACCTCCACTCACAGGCGGGACCAAATCCAAAGCTGAGCCCCTGGGAGCTGTGAGAACAAAGAAGAGAAAGGAAAATCGCTCCCAGCAGCCACAGAGGCAGCAGATTAAAGCTCCACAATCAACTTGATGTACCCTGCATCTGTGGAATACATGAATAGACAACGAATCATCCCAAATTGAGGAGGTGGACTTTGAGAGCAAGATTTATTATTCTTTCCCCTTTTCCTTTTTTAGTGTGTATGTGTATGCTTCTGTGTGAGATTTTGTCTGTATAGCTTTGCTTCCACCATTTGTTCCAGGATTCTATCTATCCGTTTTTTTTTTGTTTTGTTTTTTTGGGTTTTTTTCCTCTTAATAATTTTCTTTTTAATTTTAATAAATTTATTATATTTTTTCTTAATTTATTCTATTTTACTTTAGCTTATTTCTTTCTTTTTTTTCTTCCTTCCCTCCTTCCTTCCTTATTCCCTCTCTCCCTCCCTCCCTCCTTTCTTTCTACTTCTATTAATTCTTTCTTTCTACTTTTTCTCCCTTTTCTTCTGAGCTGTGTGGATGAAAGGGTCTTGGTGTTGCAGCCAGGAGTTAGTGCTGTGCCTCTGAGGTGGGAGAGCCAACTTCAGGACACTGTTCAACAAGAGACCTCCCAGCTGCACATAATATCAAATGGTGAAAACCTCCCAGAGATCTCCATCTCAACACTATCACCCAGCTTCATTCAACGACCAGAAAGCTACAGTGCTGGACATCCTATGCCAAACAACTAGCAAGACAGGAACACAACCCCACCCATTAACAGAGAGGCTGCCCAAAATCATAATAAGTCGACAGACACCCCAAAACACATCACCAGACGTGGACCTGCCCACCAGAAAGACAAAGCCTCATTCACCAGAACACAGGCACTGGTCCCCTCCACCAGGAAGCCTACACAACCCACTGAACCAACCTTAGCCACTGGGGAAAGACATCAAAAACAACAGGAACTATGAACCTGCTACCTACAAAAAGGAGACTCCAAACACAGTAAGATAAGCAAAATAAAAAGACAGAGAAACACACAGCAGATGAAGGAGCAAGGCTAAAACACACCAGACCTAACGAAAGAAGAGGAAATAGGCAGCCTACCTGAAAAAGAATTCAGAATAATGATAGTAAACATGATCCAAAATCTTGGAAATAGAATGCACAAAATGCAAGAAACATTTAACAAGTAACTAGAAGAAATAAAGATGAAACAAACAATGATGAACAACACAATAAATGAAATGAAAAATACTCTAGATGGGATCAATAGCAGAATAAATGAGGCAGAAGAATGGATAAGTGACCTGGAAGATAAAATAGTGGAAATAACTACTGCAGAGCAGAATAAAGAAAAAAGAATGAAAAGAACTGAGGACAGTCTCAGAGACCTCTGTGACAACATTAAACACACCAACATTCGAATTATAGGGGTTCCAGAAGAAGAAGAGAAAAAGAAAGAGACTGAGATAATATTTGAAGAGATTATAGTTGAAAACTTCCCTAATATGGGAAAGGAAAGAGTTAATCAAATCCAGGAAGCACAGAGAGTCCCATACAGGATAAATTCAAGGAGAAATATGCCAAGACACATATTAATCAAACTGTCAAAAAATAAGTACAAAGAAAACATATTAAAAGCAGCAAGGGAAAACAACAAGTAACACACAAGGGAATCCCCATAAAGTTAACAGCTGATCTTTCAGCAGAAACTCTGCAAGCCAGAAGGGAGTGACAGGACATATTGAAAGTGATGAAGGAGAAAAACCTGCAACCAAGATTACTCTACCTAGCAAGTATCGCATTCAGACTTGATGGAGAAATTAAAACCTTTACAGACAAGCAAAAGATGAGAGAGTTCAGCACCACCAAATCAGCTCTATAACAACTGCGAAAGGAATTTCTCTAGGCAAGAAACACAAGAGAAGGAAAAAAGCTATAATAACAAACCCAAATCAATTAAGAAAATGGGAATAGGAATATACATATCTATAATTACCTTAAACGTAAATGGAATAAATGCTCCCACCAAAAGACACAGATTGTCTGAATGGATACAAAAACAAGATGCATATATTTGCTTCTACAAGAGACCCACTTCAGACATAGAGACACATACAGACTGAAAGTAAGGTGATGGAAAAAGGTATTTCATGCAAATGGAAACCAAAAGAAAGCTGGAGTAGCAAGTCTCGTATCAGACAAAATAGAATTTAAAATAAAAACTATTAGAAGAGACAAAGAAGGACACTACATAATGATCAAGGGATCGATCCAAGAAGAAGATATAACAATTGTAAATATTCATGCACCCAACATAGGAGCACCTCAATACATAAGGCAAATACTAACAGCCATAAAAGGGGAAATCGACAGTAACACATTCATAGTAGGGGACTTTAACACCCCACGTTCACCAATGGACAGATCATCCAAAATGAAGATAAATAAGGAAACCCAAGCTTTAAATGATACATTAAAAAAGATGGACTTAATTGATATTTATAGCACATTCCATCCCAAAACAACAGAATACACATTTTTCTGTAGTGCTCATGGAACATTCTCTAGGATAGATCATATCTTGGGTCATAAATCAAGCCTTGGTAAATTTAAGAAAATTGAAATTGTATCGCAAATCAAGTCTCGGTAAGTTTAAGAAAATTGAAATTGTATAAAGTATATTTTCCGACCACAACACTATGAGACTACATATCAGTTCCAGGGAAATATCTGTATAAAATACAAACACATGGAGGCTAAACAATACACTGTTTAATAACGAAGTGATCACTGAAGAAATCAAAGAGGAAATCAAAAAATACCTAGAAACAAAATACAATGGAGACAAGACAACCCAGAACGTATAGGATGCAGCAAAAGCAGTTCTAAGAGGGAAGTTTATAGCAATACAATGCTACCTTAAGAAACAGGAAACATCACGAATAAACAACCTAACCTTGCACCTAAAGCAATTAGAGAAAGAAGAACAAACAAACCCCAAAGTTAGAAAAAGGAAAGAAATCATAAAAATCAGATCAGAAATAAATGAAAAAGAAATGAAGGAAACGATAGCAAAGATGAATAAAACTAAAAGCTGGTTCTTTGAGAAGATAAACAAAATTGATAAACCATTAGCCAGACTCATCAAGAAAAAAAGGGAGAAGACTCAAATCAATAGAATTAGAAATGAAAAAGGAGAAGTAACAACTGACACTGCAGAAATACAAAAGATCATGAGAGATTACTACAAGCAACTCTATGCCAATAAAATGGACAACCTGGAAGAAATGGACAAATTCTTAGAAATGCACAAACTGCCAAGACTGAATCAGGAAGAAATAGAAAATATGAACAGACCAATCACAAACACTGAAATTGAAACTGTGATTAAAAATCTTCCAACAAACAAAAGCCCAGGACCAGATGGCTTCACAGGCAAATTCTAACAAACATTTAGAGAAGAGCTAACACCTATCCTTCTCAAACTCTACCAAAATATAGCAGAGGGAAGAACACTCCCCAACTCATTCTATGAGGCCACCATCACCCTTATTCCAGAACCTGGAAAAGATGTCACAAAGAAAGAAAACTACAGGCCAATATCACTGATGAACATAGATGCAAAAATCCTCAACAGAATACTAGCAAACAGAATCCAACAGCACATTAAATGTAACATACACCATGATCAAGTGGGGTTTATTCCAGGAATGCAAGGATTCTTCAATATATGCAAATCAATCAACGTGATACACCATATTAACAAATTAAGGAGAAAAACCATATGATCATCTAAATAGATGCAGAGAAAGCTTTTGACAAAATTCAACACCAATTTATGATAAAAAAGTAGGTGTAGAGGGAACTTTCCTCAACATAATAAAGGTCATATATGACAAGCCCACAGCCAACATCATCCTCAATGGCGAAAAACTGAAAACATTTCCACTAAGGTCAGGAACAAGACAAGGTTGCCCACTCTCACCGCTCTTATTCAACATAGTTTTGGAAGTTTTAGCCACAGCAATCAGAGAAGAAAAGGAAATAAAAGGAATCCAAATCGGAAAAGAAGAAGTAAAGCTGTCACTGTTTGCAGATGACATGATACTATACATAGAGAATCCTAAAGATGCTACCAGAAAACTACTAGAGCTAATCAGTGAATTTGGTAAAGTAGCAGGATACAAAATTAAGGCACAGAAATCTCTAGCATTCCTATACACTGAGGTTGAAAAATCTGAAAGTAAAATCAAGAAAACACTCCCATTTACCATTGCAACAAAAAGAATAAAATATCAAGGAATAAACCTACCTAAGGAGACAAAAGACCTGTATGCAGAAAATTATAAGACACTGATGAAAGAAATTAAAGATGATACAAATAGATGGAGAGATATACCATGTTCTTGGACTGGAAGAATCAACATTGTGAAAATGACTCTACTACCCAAAGCAATCTACAGATTCAATGCAATCCCTATCACAATTTGTATGGAAACACAAAAGACCCTGAATAGCCAAAGCATTCTTGACAACAAAAAACGGAGCTGGAGGAATCAGGCTTCCTGACTTCAGACTATACTACAAAGCTACAGTAATCAAGACAGTATGGCACTGGCACAAAAAGAGACATATAGATCAATGGAACAGGAGAGAAATCCCAGAGAGAAACCCACGCACATATGGTCACCTTATCTTTGATAAAGGAGGCAGGAATGTACAGTGGAGAAAGGACAGCCTCTTCAATAAGTGGTGCTGGGAAAACTGGACAGGTACATGTAAAAGTATGAGATTAGATCACTCCCTAACACCATACACAAAAATAAGCTCAAAATGGATTAAAGACCTAAATGTAAGGCCAGAAACTATCAAACTCTTAGAGGAAAACATAAGCAGGACACTCTATGACATAAATCACAGCAAAGTCCTTTTTGACCCACCTCCTAGAGAAATGGAAATAAAAACAAAAATAAACAAATTGGACCTAATGAAACTTCAAAGCTTTTGCAACACAAAGGAAACCATAAACAAGACCAAAAGACAACCCTCAGAATGAGAGAAAATATTTTCAAATGAAGCAACTGACAAAGGATTAATCTCTAAAATTTACAGGCAGCTCATGCAGCTCAATAACAAAAAAATAAACAACCCAATCCAAAAATGGGCAGAAGACCTAAATAGACATTTCTCCAAAGAAGATATACAGACTGCCAACAAACACATGAAAGAATGCTCAACATCATTAATCATTAGAGAAATGCAAATCAAAACTACAATGAGATATCATCTCACACCAGTCAGAATGGCCATCATCAAAAAATCTAGAAACAATAAATGCTGGAGAGGGTGTGGAGAAAAGGGAACACTCTTGCACTGCTGGTGGGAATGTGAATTGGTTCAGCCACTAAGGAGAACAGTATGGAGGTTCCTTAAAAAACTACAAATAGAACTACCATATGACTCAGCAATCCCCATACTAGGCATATACCCTGAGAAAACCATAATTCAAAAAGAATCATGTACCAAAATGTTCATTGCAGCTCTATTTACAATAGCCCGGAGATGGAAACAACCTAAGTGCCCATCATTGGATGAATGGATAAAGAAGATGTGGCACATATATACAATGGAATATTACTCAGCCATAAAAAGAAACGAAATTGAGCTCTTTGTAATGAGGTGGATAGACCTAGAGTCTGTCATACAGAGTGAAGTAAGTCAGAAAGAGAAGGACAAATACCATATGCTAACACATATATGGGAATTTAAGAAAAAAATTGTCACGAAAACCCTAGGGGTGAAACAGGAATAAAGACACAGACTTACTAGAGAATGGACTTGAGGATATGGGGAGGGGGAAGGGTAAACTGTGACAAAGCGAAAGAGAGGCATGGACATATATACATTACCAAACATAAGGTAGGTAGCTAGTGGGAAGCAGCCATATAGCACAGGGAGATCAGCTCGGTGTTTTGTGACCGCCTGGAGGGGTGTGACAGGGAGGGTGTGAGGGAGGGAGACGGAAGCGGGAAGAGATATGGGAACATATGTATATATATAACTGATTCACTCTGTTATAAAGTTGAAACTAACATACCATTGTAAAGCAATTATACTCCTATAAAGATGTTAAAAAAAAACACAATAGAATTTATAATCACTGAAAATTATCAGCTTAGAATTCTATATTCAGAGAAAATGCATTTCAAAGATGAATTCAAAAGATTTTTAAGGACTTCCCTCGTGGCGCAGTGGTTAAGAGTCCACCTGCCAATGCAGGGAACACGGTTTCATGCCCAGGTCCGGGAATATCCCACATGCCGCGGAGCTGCTAGGCCCGTGAGCCATGGCCACTGAGCCTGCGCATCTGGAGCGTGTGCTCCGCAATGGGAGAGGCCACAACAGTGAGAGGTCTTTGTATCGAAAAAAAAAAAAAAAAAAAAAAAAAAATTTTTAAAAAATTCAAAACTGAAAGAATTCATTGCCTATAGACCTATACTAAAAGAAATATTAAAAGTTCCTTAGTGGAATAAAACTATATCAGATAGAACTATGCATCTATACAGAGCAATGATGAACACTAGAAATGATAACTACCTTGTAAATATATAGATATTTTCCACTTACGTAAAGGTCTTTAAAATATCACTGATTGTTTAAACAAACAAACAAAAAGAACAAATTACTGTTGAATTTACTATTTATATATGGTAAACTTGCAGGCTGAATGAAGAAATATACAATTGTAAGGTGTTTGTACTATACATAAAATGGCATAATATCACATTAAGGTAAATTATGATTAGGTTGTATACTGTAAATTCAAAAAAACACTAAAATTGAAAAGTAAAGAGTCACAGGTAAAATAATAAGCTAATAAATTAGATAAAATAAAATTATAAAAAGTACTCATAAATCCTAAGTATCCAAGAAAAATAAGAGAAAGGAAATAAAAATGGGACCAATAAAATACAAACCGCAATAAACTAGAACTGAACCTAACCACATCAGTGTTCACCTTAAATATAGTTTAAAAGCCTAGTTAAAAGAATGAAATTGTCAGATTGTATAAAAAAGAACCAGTGTATAAATCAGTTGATCTATAAAGAAACGAACAGGTTAGAAGTAAAAAACGGTGAGATCAACATCAGAAATGTTACAGGAAGGATCTTGGTGAAGGAACTCTCCTACAAAAACTAACAAAAATATGGGCAAAAACAATTAAAATCAACTATTTTAGAACACTTTTTATTAACTGAATCCACAGAAACAATTGAATTAATCCACTGGGAGAAACTACTTAATTTTTGTAAGATCGCAGGGTCTAGACTGTTTTAACTTAGGAATATTCCCATCCGATCTCTTTCCCCAGTTCAGTGGAGTGGTAGCCATGAAAAGGTGACAGCATTTTAGCTAACAGAGAATAATATCTATTTTAGTATTACAAGTACCATGACCAGAAATAGACAATATTTAGTCCAAACTTTCAAGTCCCAGGAAAATCTCTAAGTCCTGGTTTCATAATTATTTGATTTGACTCACGGTACAGCATAGTGGTATTAAAACAAAGCAAAACACAAACAAGCAAACAAAAAACACCTCCAAGACATTTACATGCATGAATGTCTGTGTGTATATAACATCTTCTTTACATGTTCATCTGTTGATGGACACTTGAGTAGCTTCTATATCTTGGCTATTGTAAATAATGCTGTTATTAACACTGAGATGTATGTATCTTTTCAACTCAGTGATTTCGGTTTTTTCCAATATATACCCAGAGTGGAATTGCTGGATCATATGTTAGTTCTATTTTGAGATTTTTGAGGAAGCTCCATACTGTATTCCATAGAGAATGCACCAATGTACATGTCCACCAACAATGTTCAAGGCAGATCCGAGTTTCTGATATGTATAATTTTCCTTCTCTTTGCATAACTCCTTTTAACATTTTTTTCAATGCGGATCAATGGACAACAAATTCCCACATTTGTTGTTTGAGTGAGAAAGTCTTTATTTCTCCTTCATTTTTGAAGAATAATTTTGTAGGATATAGCATTTTTGGTTGATGTTGTTTTTATTTCTCTGAACACTTGAAATATTTCCCTCCACTACATTCTTGCTTGCATAGTTTTGAGGAGTAGGATATAATTCTCATCTTTGCTCTTCTATAGATAACACTTTTAAAATCTCCCTTTTGGCTTCTTTCAATGTTTTTCCTTAATCTTTGATTTTCTGCAGTTTGCATATTATATGTCTATGTTTAGTTTTTAAAAATAATTAATTAATTAATCCCACATGGTGTGCTGAGCTTCCTGAATGTGTGGTTTGGTGTGTGACATTAACTTGGGTAAATTTTCAATCATTGTTTTGAATATTTCTCCTGTTCATTTTTCTTTTCCTTCTAGTATTCACATTATACATATATTACACTTTTTGTAGTTATCCAACAGTCCTTCGATATGTTGTTCTATTATTTTTTTCAGTGTTTTTTCTCTTTGTTTTTCAATTTGGGCAGTTTATATTGATACATCTTCAGATGCAGAGATTCTATCTACAGCTATTTCAAATCCACTAATGAAGTCATTAAAAGCATTCTTCATTTCTCTTAGATTGTTTTTGATCTCCAGTATTTATTCTTGATTTTCTTAGAATTTCTACCTTTTTGTTTAAAGTACCCATCTGCTTTCACGTTCTTTTTTCTTCACCAAATTAACCCTTTATATATTAATCATAGTTGATTTAAATTCAGTTGGATATTTCTAATATCTCTGCCATATCTGGGTTTGGTTCTAATGCTTGATCTGTCTCTTTAATGTGTATGTTTGTGTGTGTGTCTGTGTATGAGTGTGTTTACCTTTTGGTATACTGTATATGTTTTATTTTTTTAAATTATTTTATTTTATTTTTAATTGGAGTATAATTAATTTACAATGTTGTGTTAGTTTCTGCTGTACAATGAAGTGAATCAGCCATATGTATACCTATATCCTCTCCCTGCCCATCCCATCCAAGTCATCACAGATCACTGAGCTGAGCTTCCTATGTTTTATAGAATGTTCCTGCTAGCTATCTATTTTATGCATGATAGTGTATATATGTTAATCCTAATCTCCCAATTCTTCCCGCCCTTCCCTTCCCCCACTGTGTCCACATGTCCGTTCTCTACATCTGCATCTCTATTTCTGCCCTGCAAATAGGTTCGTTTGTACCATTTGCGGGCATAATGTACTGGGTAAAAGGAACTGGAAAAAAAAAAGTCTTTAGTATTATAGTGTAAAGCTGTAAGAGGAGGGCAAGTGTTCTACAGTCCTATGATTAGGTCTCAATCTTTTGGTGAGCCTGTGCCCTTGGACTGTGAACTTCATCAATCCTTTTCAGCCACCTTCCTCCTTATTTAGAACAGGGTGGCTACTGGGGGCTGGAGTTAGGTGTTTCCTTTCCCCCACATGGAAGGTTATAGGCAGCTGAAGTTGGGTATTTCTCTACCCCCAGTTTGATTAAGCTCTGATAAGACCCCAGCAGGTTTGGCTCTGGTAAAATAGTTTATTCTGAGGGCAGGTTTGTCATGAAGAACAGGTATTCTGGTGTATTTCAAAATAATTATTTTTCACCTCCCACTACTTAAAACATGAAGGAATTTTTGTCTGATCTTCACTGTGAACCTGGAGCACCTGGAGGTAAAACTCATACTGTGAGTTCTCTCCATATACTAGGTCCCTGGAGTTTTTAAGTCTCAGACTTGTCTACAGTGAGCCCATAGCAATTCAGCAATTCAAATTCAGGTTTTCCTACCTGAGTACTGGTTCCTATGGAGATTTCTGCTCATGGGTTTCTGCTCTAGTAAGTTATGATTCTCTGTATTTTCCTGTGTACCTTTCCATTTTGGGGGCAGGGATTTTCCATGTGACCTCTCTTCTCTTATAGATTTAAAAAGAGGTGTTGACATTTCAATTTATTCAGAATTTTACTTGTTAGGATGGAGTAGCAATTTCTAAGCTCCTACATGTTGGACTGGAAACCACAAGTCTTCTTGGGTTCTTACTATGGATGCTTCTTCCTGTGGACCCAACCACTGCTTTTGTGAATGGATTCCTGGTTTGAAAGCTGATGTATGTCCAGGTGTATATCAAAGAATCATGACTTATTTTTAACATGTGTTCTTACCCCCCCAGCTTTATTGAGATATAATTGGCATATAACATGGCATGACTTTTTAATGGAGAGAGTGATCCAGTCCATTCTTTCTACTCGCACATCCTTGATTTATTCTGTTAATACAAGTTAGATAGTACCATTGTTAGATCCCTATCTATTTTGCCACTAAGATATTGTGTTGAATAAACTATCTCCATAACTCTTGGTGAATCTGCTTCCCTTGGCTGCCCTTGAAACCTTTCCCATAATTACTATGATTGTTTCCTTCTGGCTTCTAGCAGTGAATTAGAATATCCTTGCTTCTGTAGTTTTGGTAACCTCTCATCTTCACTGCTTTCAGTGATTTAAGTTTAACAGTCTCTCCTGTTGACAGCCTTGGGCTGTAGTTTGCAGACACACTGAACATTTTGTGGTGCTGGTGCCCCTTCCGCCAGTGAGTTCATTGTAGGCTTGCTAAATGTGTATCTTCCACACCTTTCCATGTAATACATTCATCTGGTAGGTCTTCTTGCCACACTCTGATATGCCCATTTCCATCAGCATTTAAACCTTTCTTGTATCATCTGCATTACAACTTTACTCATGAAAGTCATTGCTTCTTTTACACCTCTATGAGCCATCCTCAAAATGAAACATATTATTTCATGTTGTCCTGACCAAGTATTAAGAGTATACTTTAGGAGAGTGCTCCCAAGTCAACGAACCTTCCCTGTTCAATTTTATTTTCCAGCTCTCCTAATTAAGCAACATAAGAACACATTTTCATGTGTATTCCTATGGTTCTACCAGTTATAGGCTTGCTAAGTATTAACATTAACTTTATGGTTTAGTCCATTCTTTTCTTCTCAGGCTGAGGTTGCTCTCATTTGGGTTATTCTGTGATTTAGCACTAGTCATAGGTTAAGTTGACAAAACAGTACATAGGGGAGGTTCTGAGGGGTGATGCTAAAGGGTTTTTTTTGGTTTTTATTTTTTAAATAAATGTAAACTTGATTATTTTATTGCTAATGTAAAAATAAATGGCTTTATATGAATTGTGAAAAAATTAATTATGGATATATTTTTTTGAAAGTCAGTGGATTGACACTAGTAATAAATATTGATTTCCAACTAATACAATGTCCTGTAGTTTTGTTTTCAGTAGTAAAGGAATATAGATTTTGGATTTAACCTAAGGGAGAAAATGACTTCCACTCAGGTTATTTGGCCAGGTAAATTCTAATAATCCCAGAGAATGCTGCTTAGCAAGAGAAGAGCCTCCACATTTTTCCTCAGCTTAGAGGAAGTGATAGCTCTTACCAAGGATGGATCAGGCTCAGAAGGGTCATGAAGTTTACGTGTGAGCCAGAGCTCTGATCTTGGCATAATATACTTACTTTGGCTAGGTGCCTAGCTATCTTTGAAATTTAATGACCGTTCAGATTTTTGTTTTCAGCTTTATCTTCCCTTGCCTTGGAGGAAATTAGAGATTCTTTACACACAACAGAAGTGACCCTCAGGCTACCATACCTGTCTTTCAAGTGCCAGTTTCTTTAAATCAAATGTTTTCTCTCTCTAAAGTACATTAATCATGTTCAGTAGTGATTATATAATACCACTTTCTAACATCTACTATTTCCTTTATATGTCTCAAATGCCTGGCAAGTGAAATAATGCATTCCTTTCCACCCATACAACATCAAGGTTCATCTCTAACTTTAGCAATTGAACTGCCACCTTGTGCCAGGGACTGTCTCTGCTCTACCTATCAAAAATGTTGAGGCCAGGTGGCTAGTGGTTTAGCTATAAAACCTTATCACTTGCACTTTTAAACCACTTCTCTTTAAACTGTCATATATTATGGTTTCCAGAAGCAGAAGATGTGACAGAGTTTGGAGTGCCATATATTTCCTAGTGATCAACACCTGTGAAAGGAAAGTGGACAGGGCAGTATCAGGCAGGGAACAATTGGAACTATAATGCAGGCCCAAGAGAGCCTCATTCAACCTAGCAAAAGCTGTGGAGCAATATTGTCCTTCTGAGTATTTTTTTTTTGGTGGGGATGGGAGCCAAAAACACTGGGCCATTATACTCCTGCCTCATTCAGTCACTGAATGTGAACTGACCAGGGAAAGGAAAGATATTTGCCCAGTTGGCTCTGTGGGGCAGAACCTGAAGGAGCTGATAGCTGGAATCTCTCTGCTGACCACGCTTCCCTCAGGTAGGTAGCCTGTACTTCCTTGATGGGAGATCTATCTCTGTGTCTACCACAGATATTTAGTTACCACCTGTAAGTGCAGCCAGGAGGTTAGTAAACTAATTTAGAAAATTTTATTAACATATACAAAACAAATATAAGCCAGGAGAATTTCTTTGTCTAAAATTAGGAATGTGTTTAAAAATTAAAATTTCTGAAGTTATTTGTGTCTGGTTATAAAAATAATATCTAATCCTAAAAATAACAACATTATGTTTTTTTATTCTTCTTAAAAATATAACTTTATGGTGTGTTGACTTTATAACCATAATGAAAAAAGAGAAGTCTTCTTTAAGAATAATTATTTACGAAGTGAAAATTATAGTATATAGACTACCATCTATGTGGTAGGGAATTTGAAGTTAAGCAAATACCACAAACTCTTTATTACAAAAGTCTTTTTGTAAACCTTTTTACTCATTGGCATTCCTTGGTTATTTAGCTTAGTTATTTTCCCATTAATTTTCATAACTTTTTTTAGCTATTTAAATTTTTTCTTAATGTTCTATATTATTTTTAATAGACATCAACTTCTTAACTGCAGGATTTGGTGATGGATAGCAGGTTGGAGGGTGTGCTTTAAAATGAAGATAGAAAACCCACAATACACCAATTAACTGTTTTAGTAAATGCTTAGTAAATATTAAAATAATAAACAGAATTTCTATTTTACTCTTAAAAAGAGGAGTCAGAATAAATTGAATTTCTTCAGTTGAGCAAATTTCACACTTATTTAACATAATTGTTTAAAACTTACTTCTCCAATACATTTACAACATCTTTAATAAAAACTCTACCATATGACCCAGCAATTCCACTACTGGGCATATACCCTGAGAAAACCATAATTCAAAAAGAGTCATGTACCAAAATATTCATTGCAGCTCTATTTACAATAGCCCAGAGATGGAAACAACCTAAGTGTCCATCATCGGATGAATGGATAAAGAAGATGAGGTGCATATATACAATGGAATATTACTCAGCCATAAAAAGAAATGAAATTGAGCTATTTGTAATGAGGTGGATGGACCTAGAGTCTGTCATACAGAATGAAGTAAGTCAGAAAGATAAAGACAAATACTGTATGCTAACACATATATATGGAATTTAAGAAAAAAAAATGTCATGAAGAACCTAGGGGTAAGACAGGAATAAAGACACAGACCTACTAGAGAATGGACTTGAGGATATGGGGAGGGGGAAGGGTAAGCTGTGACAAAGCAAGAGAGTGGCATGGATATATACACTACCAAATGTAAAATAAGAGGGAGGGCATATGGGAACATATGTATATGTATAACTGATTCACTTTGTTCTAAAGCAGAAACTAACACACCATTGTAAAGCAATTATACTCCATTAAAGAATTTTAAAAAAAAGTCAGCTTGTATATATATTGATAAAATCATATTTTTCCATGTTTAACATTTTTGGAAATGATGGCATAGCTGGTCACTACATTCACTCCTGTGTCCCTAAAACTGTCTACCATGCTCAGATCCCACAATTATCCTCTATTATTTTATTACTGAAGACATAGAACCCTTCACTGATTATCTCTGACAGGTACAAATGGAGCTTGTAATATACTTATTTTTAAATTTCCACATCATTACTTAGGAATTTTTTGTGATCTAACATTGGGAAATCTGACATTACTAATATTTTGAAGGTATCTATTAAGTCAAGTTTTCTTGGTCAGGAACTGCTTTATAGGAAATGCCTAGAGGACTAACAAAGAGTATTAACTATGATCCAATAGCTAGTAATAATAAAAAATTATTGGAGCACTAGAGATCGCTCTTGGCTCTTGACAGATGCAATGGGGTGGCAAATGTAAGTTGATTTATTTAATATGAAATATAACATTCAGATATGGTCCCTTCCTGCAAATACTCTGTGCTGTCTTTTATCCTTCTTCTACTTAAATGAAAAGGACATGGGTAACCTGTGCGGAGAATGTACGAAAGAAGCCTGACATAATTAAAGTTAGCAGAGCTGCTTTTACCAAGCAGGACCCTGTGGGGCTCCTGGGCACAAAAGCCTTTCTGTGTCCCCATTTCTTTGATTATAGAAAATAGGCTTCATTCAGCTTCCATGACCTTCCTGAGTTCCAACAGGCAGGTTCAAATAGTTGTTAATTAGAGAAGGGAGGGGATGTGAGACAAGAGAGGAACAGTCAAGAGAAACAATAGTGCAGCCTTGGGGCAAGGTCCTGGTTCTCCATCACGAGGTACACACAACAATATCTTTGAGCTGTCAACCCACACCAGGTGGGAAAAGTTAACAATGGTATGCTGCCCACAAGCACATAGACCCCAGATCCACTGGAACCAGAAGGTTTACAATGCTGACTACCACTTACCTCACCACCAACCAATCAGAAGAATGTCCATGAACTGATCACTTCCTCTTTGAACCATTACTATAAAACTTCTCACTACCTCTTCAGGTTGGGTCACACAGTTTTGAAGGTATTAGCCCACTGTGACCCTCTTTGCCTGGCCAAACAATAGAGCTATTCTTTCCTACTTCACCCAAAACTCCATCTCTGAGATTTATTTTGGTGTCAGGATACAGAAGCTGGATTAAGCTTCATTGCTACTATGTGTATAAATCTCTAGCTTTGACCTTTCCTTGACCATGCAGTTTTCCTCAATGTTCCATTTAGCATCTTCACTCTCCCTCTCAGAAGTGTCTTCTTAATATGTGTTTTCCTTGGAAGTTATGCAATATTTTCAGCTGAGTGCTTAAGTAAGAGTTGACTCACTACATGGCAGAGTAGTTTGGGCACTATTTTCCAGAAATACTGCATATCTAACATTCAATTTGGACATGTGTCCCAGTGCTGCAAATATGGGTTAGGTTTTGTTAGTTCAAGTACTTCTACATAAAACTGCCTATCTGTATTATTTTATATTGGACAATTACATAGTCAAACAGAAGTATAATATATGAAAAACTGGATTGTGTATGAATTAATAAACTGTTTTCAACTGATATTCAAGTATAACAACAATGGGGGCAAAACTTTTAGCCTTTAGCTTTGTATGCTTTTTTTTTTTTTTTTTTGGTTCGACTTCATCTGTGCAGTCCCTTTCTATGCCCAAACCTGGACAGTTCACTTTTGCTATCATACCTGGTTAAACAATTCTAAACATCTCTCTGTATTTTACCTTGTACAGTAGCTATATTTTATCAAGTTTAATAAAGCAAAGAATGTCTGCTTAAAAACTACACAGATTTTATCAGTCATAATTATATTGCTATTTATCTTCCCATTTCCTGTCCCATAAATCCATACCATTAAAAATTCTGGGGCTATGCCTCTCCATGTGGATTGGTAATTTGATCCATTTATTCACTACTATGTACCATGCACTGAGAAATATTGAAATAAATGTACAGAGTTACATACTAAAAGTTTCAGTTCACACATTCAAGCAAAAAGATAACCATTTACCAAATAATGACAATGCAAGTATAAAAAGTAAAATGTGAAAAATAAATGTGGGAATTTGAGTAGAGAGCAACACATTCAACTTCAAGAGAGTTTTTTAAAGAATTTTAAAGCCTGGACTTACATAAACAAGGTATCATCTAGGGGGATAAATAAAATATTAGTTTAAGCATATAGAGTAGCTGATATAAAGAAGATAAGAAATTTGAAGTAACGTGTATGAGAGAGTAACAACCTCGTTAATATATAATACAAGATTGCGTTAACTCAAACAAAACTGCTTATTTGCATCATCTCTGAAGGAAACATTGCAGAAGGTATTTTGGAGCATTTCTAAAATCAGAAGAGATATCTGTATCACAATATCTAGCACAGCATATGGTACAAAGAAGACGTTCCCTAAATGTATATGGACAAATATGTTTCCCCAGGGGCCAGACTAAGAGTCTAAGAGATACAAAAATCATATAATACAGGAAATAGTTAAGGAAATTGAGATTGTTTATTTTGAACTGATTTGTATTAGGCAGACCATTATGAGATAGCTATTTTCAAAACAATAGAGCAAGACAATTGAAAGAAAATGGGGTTATTGATGAAATATAGTGCTTTCTGAATTATATCCAGTGTGTCTACTTCACATAATTACTATCTATCTAAAGTCAATGTTTCCAAAAAGTATGTAGAGAATCAGTAGGGTGTATTAGAGTGAACATATTATGTTGACTCATGTTAAACGTTTTCAGCAAAAGTCAAAGCCATAAGGGTATGAGTTATTTTATAAAATGTATACTCTATTTTGTGCCATCCTAGAGCTCCCCTAGGGAAAACAATAGCTACTTGTAAGTAGGGTCCTTGGACACTCAAATGCTCCAGGGAGCATTGACCATGTAATAAGCTCAAATATGCTAAGGACTATCCCCTCATATTTCTGTATCTGCTTAGAAATCTGCCTCTGAAATACTATAGTCATCCACCCAGAGGCTCCATCAACCTCAAATAGCAGAGAGGGCACCAAGATAACCCTCAGAAAGTGTGGTGTTGCTGATATTTTTAAAAGCATCAACAACTTAAATCAGATAATCCCTTATAAGACATTTAGATAAACGGCAAGAAGAGGGAAAAGTTTAATCTTAAATATTTTACATTGCTTAACTTGAGTCTGCTGATTCACCATTTAGGTTAATGGATCTTGGCATCAGCTTAAATTTCCAGTGGCTGCTGTTCAAGTTATAAAAGGAGATGATGTTTTAGTGTCAGGATAAATTAAAATCATAAAAAAGATACAGTCATGGAATTAAGAAAAAGCACTTCATAGACTTAAGGTGGTATGTAGATTCATAAAATTTCAGTGCTGGAAAGTAACTTTCATTTATCTGCTTTAAATGGCTGGTTTTGCTCTTATGCATATATGAAGCTGTGTAAGCTATTAAAATATATGAAAAGCTATCTTATCTAGTTAGGAAAATTTGGGTGTAAAATAATCACCACCATAATTTAATTTCATTAAGAAACTGTATATTCCAACAGATATTAGTGCTTAAAAATAGAATTTTCTTGCTAAATAAATGAACAATAGTGCTTGATCAATTAACCTGTCATTACACAGATTCTGAAAGCCTTTGTTTAAAAAAAAAGATAAAATACTGAATTCTGGGGAAAAGACAAAAAGTTAACTGAGATTTAATAATTGACTAAATAAATTTTGTGTCTAATGACATTCTAGACCTGTGGGGATTTAATGGTGAGCAAAGTACATGAGCTTTCTCCTCTCATTGAGCTCACTGTGGAGTCTATAGGGAAATGAGGCAAACAGTTGATAGGTAGATAGATAGATAATATAAATGGTCACATAAGTAAATGTAAAATTTAAAATTGAGATAAGGGCTGGAACGGATTAAAAGATTTAACAAAATAATCTGGCCAAGACTTGTGTTAGAAAGGGACATTGCTGAAGAGGCAATGCTTGAATCAGGTCTGAAGCATCAGCATCTCAGTGATGAAGATGGACAGATGTCAACTATGCCAAGAGGAATGGTCCCACATAATTGACCTGACTCCCTCTTACCCCTCAAGTTCATCTCAAACTACCACCTCCCTTGCTATTTGAGAAAGAGGGCTTGACTGTCTGACTCTTACAAAAAAGAGATGGTAGGGTTGAAATAGGACCAATGACATGGGCCAGGATCAAAAAGGGGCTTGTAGGACAGTCTAAGTATGTTGAAATCCCTTGAATAGTTTGTGAATAGTATGAGTTTGGTGAGAATATATTGTGGAGATTTGATTTCTTCAGAAGGTCACTTTGCTTGCACAGCAGAGAAGATGAGTGATAATACTCATTATACTTGAAGGTTCTCAACATACTTGTGTGACAAAACATCATATTGTTTCTTAAATTATGAAGACCCACAAACATGCAGGCATGTGTGAGTATGCATGCACATGCACACACACAATCACACATATACATTTATTCCATGATGCCCAAAATACAAACAGCACAGCTACATGCACAAATACATTTATTCTAGGTAAGAAAAATTAAATTTAGAAATGTCAAGTAAGTTTAATTACTGAGAGCTTTCTGGAGTCTTTATTAAAGTACTGAGAGAGATGATAAAAACCAAGAAGAGTCTTCATACATACATGTATATTTCCTAGCCTTCTCAGGTTGACAAACTCAAGCTTCCAAAATTACAATCTAACCAGTTTAACATAAGTGACTGGATATTCTACACTGTACTTACCCTCTCTCCCATCCCTTTCTATGTGACCCACTTGCTAATTTCCTCTTCTGAGATGACCATCACGTCAAATTTTATAGTTTCTCCTAGGAAACGATGCACTAGAAAAAGTGTCATTTTCTTTCAAATATTGGGTTAATTGTTCTACACAATAGTAAAGCTATTTAGCACTTAGGTGCTACATATAAAACTATAATTTATGATAACAGCATGTGAGAAAGATATTATACTCATCTGAAAATAACAAAAGTCAGGCTCAGGGAGTTTAAATTGCCCACGGGCACATTGATAACTTGAAAGTTGTGTCAAACCCATCACATTTCACCAAAGCTCATAGTCGTTCATGTACATGAAGCTCGTCAGAAATTTGAATTCATACAAAATTCTGCTTATTCTAAAACCAGATATTCCTCAGTAAAACTCCTGGCACTACACATATTTGTACACTGAAAACAAGTTTTTTAGTAGTGTTCATAAAAACTTAGTATTGAACAAATATGGATTCTGAGTTGAAAACAACAGTAATATAAAAACAACAGCAGCGATTGGGCACTGAAATGGAATGCTCATGACTCAATGTCTTTCAATCTTTAGGAACAGTTAAAATTGGCTATGATTATGTTAATATACAGCTCAGCCTTTTTCTTTTAAATGTGAGTGAATTTATTTTTTCCACATTGGCTACTTGTGCTGGAGCAGTAATATCCCATGAGAAACTGTTGACATCTTGAGTAAAAAATTATTAATAATGATTAAATAGTCCACAGGTAAGACACAAAATTAGTGTTTAGGACAGGAAGAGAGGTTATATAACTTCTTCCCTCTCCTGATCTTCTGATCTGCTAGTATATCAGAACACTTTAAAAAAACGTTCTTGGAATATTATGAAATTTATTAATATAATTATAACTTATTTTACATGCATTTGCTTAATTTCTTCTAGTAATTTGTGACTTTTTGATTCATTAACTTTGTCTTGATAGTAGTGGTTTCCATCTAAAATTTATCCTAGTGTATCACAAATGATGAATAATATCTTTTGAATTCAGTTAAACATATCATAAGAAATCACTGATAAACAATTAGTTTTAACTGGTTTAGAAATATGTTTGAAATCTCTGTTGATCACCCATATGCTTATATGGATAGACATGGATAAATGTGCTCTTTTCACCATATATTTCAACATGAGGGGAAGCATCTGAATGACTTGGAAAGCAGATGTTCATTTTCTTTTACTCTTCTCCAGCTCAGGGACTTAGGAACTGGCATTTTTAATGTTCACCTAAGAATTTTCAGAATTTCAATGCTGATTCTTTCTGTTTCGAAAGTGTGTTCTATTGCCTTAACATATCTCTAAACTTAATTTCTTAAACTGAAATGTAGAATTAATTCATTTTTCCTTCACCTTTCTGTGATTACATGTAACCAGGTTCACCATATATCATGTTTACAGATATATCAAACACATGTATGGATATCACAAATTTGGGACCCTTCATGCTCTATCTCATACATGCTCTTTCACATAAAATTCTCATTCATTTCCATTGCTATCAGGATATGGCCAGGCTCATATTTCTCAGTTTTTTGATGGTAATGTCTTATGAAGACTACTGAACTGCATGAAATTCAGAACAGTGACTTGAAAGATAAAAGTCCATTAGGACTTCCTCACCCTTTGCCTGGCCCCTGATGTCTAAACTTAACCATTAATCATTTAAGTCCACAATTTTTCTTAGCTATATTACTTCTGTGAGTCCAAATATTTTCTTCAGAGAGAACACAAAATAACACCAAAAGTAAGCTGATTCTTTCTAAGCAATCCTAGAGGAAGTTTATACAGCTTTTTAATGATTATTCACTAAAACCTCATTTAAATGAACAGTATTTCAAGATGACAACAGAGACACTAAATGTATTTAAATATTCATGTTATGCTGAATGTGTCACTTGAAAGAGAGAAATATAATTGGTATGTTCATAGGTAACAAACTATACCAAAGAGAGAATGATCAAAGATTATGAAAATATAGTTTATTCCCTGGCGAGGTCCTTTCAGTTATATTCACCAAAGAGACCATTATTCTATGTTATGAGACATAATTTTTCTTTGCAATTTTTATTAGACATTTTACTCACCTATTTTGTAATATTTCCAATTTTGTGTTTGTTGATGATGCCATTATCAGTTTCATAGAATGAGACATTATTTTGAAGCATGATATACAAGAAATAGAAGACTTTGAATGAGTCACTTTATGATTACATAATTTTTTAATAAAATATTGTAGAATATCTAGGTAAAACAAAGAAAAACAGGTGTTTCAAATTCCACTGTTTACATTGATAACACTTTAAGGTCTTTACTTAATAAAATTTATCTTTTTCTGTGTATTTTAATGTCTTCATTTTTCAAAGATTTCTTATTTCTAGTTTTTGTCTTTAACTATCATGTGGCTAATAAACTTATTCTGTATTATAATTCACTGGATTATATCTAGCAGCCATATTTTTCTGGTATCTTATTAATTGTATGCACATAATGATTGTTACAATGTGTGAGAAAAAGTGATTTACTATTCCTTAAATATTCAACTTCTGAAAAATAAAGAAATTTAAAATAAATGTGACTACCTGTAAATGCACATTATTGTTTCATACAATAATGCTAATCTAGGTAATGCAAAAAAAAATACAATTTCCCAAAACTGTTAATAAGCGTGCTTACTCCCTCCACCTTCCACTCTTTCTTCCCCTGACTCCCTCCTTTCTTTTCTTTCCTTCCTTCTTTCCTTCCTTCCTTCCTTCCTTCCTTCCTTTCTTTCTTTCCTCTTTCTTTCCTAATTAAAAAAAACATGTTATTGCTAAAAAACACTAATCATCATCTGAGCTTTCAGGAAGTTATAATTTTTTGCAGTAGTAACATCAATGAACATTGATCATATATCACTATAACAAATATAATAATAATGAAAAAGTTTAAAATATTGTAAGAATTACCCAAACATGGCACAGGAAATGAAAGTGTCCAAATGGTGTTAGAAAAATATTACCAGACTTCTAATCAATGCAGGGTAGCCACAAACTTTCAATTTGTAAAAAACAATATATGGAAGGCACAATAAAGTGAAGTGCAGTAAAATAAAGTATACCTGTAGTAAAAAGATAATGCTCAATAGCATCTCAAGTCTTTAAATATTTTAAATATTTTAAATATTTGGGGTATAATTGCTTTACAATGCTGTGTTAGTTTCTGCTGTATACCAGAGTGAATCAGTTATACATATACATATGTTCCCATATCTCTTCCCTCTTTGTCTCCCTCCCTCCCACCCTCCCTATCCCACCCCTCCAGACAGCCACAAAGAACCGAGCCGGTTTCCCTGTGCCATGCGGCTGCTTCCCACTGGCTATCTACCTTACGTTTGTTAGTATATATATGTCCATGTCTCTCTCTCGCCCTAACACACCTCACCCTTCCCCCTCCCCATATCCTCAAGTCTGTTCTCCAGTAGGTCTCTGTCTTTATTCCTGTTTTACCCCTAGGTTCTTCATAACATTTTTTTTTCTTAAATTCCATATATATGTGTTAGCATACGGTATTTGTCCTTCTCTTTCTGACTTACTTCACTCTGTATGACAGACTCTAGATCTATCCACCTCATTACAAATAGCTCAATTTCGTTTCTTTTTATGGCTGAGTAATATTCCATTGTATATATGTGCCACATCTTCTTTATCCATTCATCTGACGGTGGGCACTTAGGTTGTTTCCATCTCTGGGCTATTGTAAATAGAGCTGCAATGAACATTTTGGTATATGACTCTTTTTGAATTCTGGTTTCCTCAGGGTATATACCTAGTAGTGGGATTGCTGGATCATATGGTAGTTCTATTTGTAGTTTTATAAGGAACCTCCATACTGTTCTCCATAGTGGCTGAACCAATTCACATTCCCACCAGCAGTGCAAGAGTGTTCCCTCTTCTCCACACCCTCTCCAGCATTTATTGTTTCTAGATTTTTTGATGATGGCCATTCTGACTGGTGTGAGATGATAGCACATTGTAGTTTTGAGTTATATTTCTCTAATGATTAATGATGTTGAGCATTCTTTCATGTGTTTGTTGGCAGTCTGTATATCTTCTTTGGAGAAATGTCTATTTAAGTCTTCTGCCCATTTTTGGATTGGGTTGTTTATTTTTTTGTTATTGAGCTGCATGAGCTGCCTGTAAATTTTGGAGATTAATCCTTTGTCAGTTGATTCATTTGCAAATATATTCTCCCATTCTGAGGGTTGTCTTTTGGTCTTGTTTATGGTTTCCTTTGCTGTGCAAAAGCTTTGAAGTTTCATTAGGTCCCATTTGTTTATTTTTGTTTTTATCTCCATTACTCTAGGAGATGGGTCAAGAAGGATCTTGCTGTGATTTATGTCATAGAGTGTTCTGCCTATGTTTTCCTCTAAGAGTTTGATAGTTTCTGGCCTTACATTTAGGTCTTTAATCCATTTTGAGCTTATTTTTGTGTATGGTGTTAGGGAGTGATCTAATCTCATACTTTTACATGTACCTATCCAATTTTCCCAGCACCACTTATTGAAGAGGCTGTCCTTTCTCCACTGTATATTCCTGCCACCTTTATCAAAGATAAGGTGACCATATGTGCATGGGTTTATCTCTGGGCTTTCTATCCTATTCCATTGATCTATCTTTCTGTTTTTGTGCCAGTACCATACTGTCTTGATTACTGTAGCTTTGTAGTATAGTCTGAAGTCAGGCAGCCTGATTCCTCCAGCTCCATTTTTTGTTCTCAAGATTGCTTTGGCTATTCGGGGTCTTTTGTGTTTCCATACAAATTGTGAAATTTTTTGTTCTAGTTCTGTGAAAAATGCCAGTGGTAGTTTGATAGGGATTGCATTGAATCTATAGATTGCTTTGGGGAGTAGAGTCATTTTCACAATGTTGATTCTTCCAATCCAAGAACATGGTATATCTCTCCATCTGTTTGTATCATCTTTAATTTCTTTCATCAGTGTCTTATAATTTTCTGCATACAGGTCTTTTGTCTCCTTAGGTAGGTTTATTCCTAGATATTTTATTCTTTTTGTTGCAATGGTAAATGGGAGTGTTTTCTTGATTTCACTTTCAGATTTTTCATCATTAGTATATAGGAATGCCAGAGATTTCTGTGCATTAATTTTGTATCCTGCTACTTTACCAAATTCATTGATTAGCTCTAGTAGTTTTCTGGTAGCATCTTTAGGATTCTCTATGTATAGTATCATGTCATCTGCAAACAGTGACAGCTTTACTTCTTCTTTTCCGATTTGGATTCCTTTTATTTCCTTTTCTTCTCTGATTGCTGTGGCTAAAACTTCCAAAACTATGTTGAATAAGAGTGGTGAGAGTGGGCAACCTTGTCTTGTTCCTGACCTTAGTGGAAATGCTTTCAGTTTTTCGCCATTGAGGATGATGTTGGCTGTGGGCTTGTCATATACGGCCTTTATTATATTGAGGAAAGTTCCCTCTACACCTACTTTCTGCAGGGTTTTTATCATAAATGGGTGTTGAATTTTGTCAAAAGCTTTCTCTGCATCTATTGAGATGATCATATGGTTTTTCTCCTTCAATTTGTTAATATGGTTAATCACATTGATAGATTTGCGTATATTGAAGAATCCTTGCATTCCTGGAATAAACCCCACTTGATCATGGTGTATGATCCTTTTAATGTGCTGTTGGATTCTGTTTGCTAGTATTTTGTTGAGGATTTTTGCATCTATGTTCATCAGTGATATTGGCCTGTAGTTTTCTTTCTTTGTGACATCCTTGTCTGGTTTTGGTATCAAGGTGATGGTGGCCTCGTAGAATGAGTTTGGGAGTGTTCCTCCCTCTGCTATATTTTGGAAGAGTTTGAGAAGAATAGGTGTTAGCTCTTCTCTAAATGTTTGATAGAATTCGCCTGTGAAGCCATCTGGTCCTGGGCTTTTGTTTGTTGGAAGATTTTTAATCACAGTTTCAATTTCAGTGTTTGTGATTGGTCTGTTCATATTTTCTATTTCTTCCTGATTCAGTCTTGGCAGTTTGTGCATTTCTAAGAATTTGTCCATTTCTTCCAGATTGTCCATTTTATTGGCATAGAGTTGCTTGTAGTAATCCCTCATGATTTTTTGTATTTCTGCAGTGTCAGTTGTTACTTCTCCTTTTTCATTTCTGATTCTATTGATTTGAGTCTTCTCCCTTATTTTCTTGATGAGTCTGGCTAATGGTTTATCAATTTTGTTAATCTTCTCAAAGAACCAGCTTTTAGTTTTATTGATCTTTGCTATTGTTTCCTTCATTTCTTTTTCATTTATTTCTGATCTGATTTTTATGATTTCTTTCCTTCTGCTAACTCTGGGGTTTTTTTGTTCTTCTTTCTCTAATTGCTTGAGGTGCAAGGTTAGGTTGTTTATTCGAGATGTTTCCTGCTTCTTAAGGTGGGCTTGTATTGCTATAAACTTCCCTCTTAGAACTGCTTTTGCTGCATCCCATAGGTTTTGGGTCGTTGTATCTCCATTGTCATTTGTTTCTAGGTATTTTTTAATTTCCTCTTTGATTTCTTCAGTGATCACTTCGTTACTAAGTAGTGTATTGTTTAGCCTCCATGTGTTTGTATTTTTTACTGCTCTTTTCCTATAATTGATATCTAATCTCATGGCGTTGTGGTCGGAAAAGATACTTGATATAATTTCAATTTTCTTAAATTTACCAAGGCTTGATTTGTGACCCAAGATATGATCTATCCTGGAGAATGTTCCATGAGCACTTGAGAAAAATGTGTATTCTGTTGTTTTTGGATGGAGTGTCCTATAAATATCAATTAAGTCCATCCTGTTTAATGTATCATTTAAAGCTTGTGTTTCCTTATTTATTTTCATTTTGGATGATCTGTCCATTGGTGAAAGTGGGGTGTTGAAGTCCCCTACTATGAATGTGTTACTGTCGATTTCCCCTTTTATGGCTGCTAGTTTTTGCCTTATGTATTGAGGTGCTCCTATGTTGGGTGCATAAATATTTACAATTGTTATATCTTCTTCTTGGATCGATCCCTTAATCATTATGTAGTGTCCTTCTTTGTCTCTTCTGATAGTCCTTATTTTAAAGTCTATTTTGTCTGATATGAGAATTGCTACTCCAGCTTTCTTTTGGTTTCCATTTGCATGGAATATCTTTTTCCATCCCCTTACTTTCAGTCTGTATGTGTCTCTAGGTCTGAAGTGGGTCTCTTGTAGACAGCATATATATGGGTCTTGTTTTTGTATCCATTCAGCCAATCTGTGTCTTTTGGTGGGAGCATTTAGTCCATTTACATTTAAGGTAATTATCGATATGTATGTTCCTATTCCCATTTTCTAAATTGTTTTGGGTTCGTTATTATAGGACTTTTCCTTCTCTTGTGTTTTTGTCTAGAGAAGTTCCTTTAGCATTTGTTGTAAAGCTGGTTTGGTGGTGCTGAACTCTCTCAGCTTTTGCTTGTCTGTAAAGGTTTTAATTTCTCCATCAAATCTGAATGAGATCCTTGCTGGGTAGAGTAATCTTGGTTGCAGGTTTTTCTCCTTCATCACTTTCAGTATGTCCTGCCACTCCCTTCTGGCTTGTAGAGTTTCTGCTGAGAGATCAGCTGTTAACCTTATGGGGATTCCCTTGTGTGTTATTTGTTGTTTTTCCCTTGCTGCTTTTAATATGCTTTCTTTGTATTTAGTTTTTGACAGTTTGATTAATATGTGTCTTGGCGTATTTCTCCTTGAATTTATCCTGTATGGGACTCTCTGTGCTTCCTGGACTTGATTAACGATTTCCTTTCCCATATTAGGGAAGTTTTCAACTATAATCTCTTCAAATATTTTCTCAGTCCCTTTCTTTTTCTCTTCTTCTTCTGGAACCCCTATAATTCGAATGTTGGTGCGTTTAATGTTGTCCCAGAGGTCTCTGAGACTGTCCTCAGTTCTTTTCATTCTTTTTTCTTTATTCTGCTCTGCAGTAGTTATTTCCACTATTTTATCTTCCAGGTCACTTATCCGTTCTTCTGCCTCATTTATTCTGCTATTGATCCCATCTAGAGTATTTTTCATTTCATTTATTGTGTTGTTCATCATTGTCTGTTTCATCTTTATTTCTTCTAGGTCCTTGTTAACTGCTTCTTGCATTTTGTCCATTCTATTTCCAAGATTTTGGATCATCTTTACTATCATTATTCTGAACTCTTTTTCAGGTAGACTGCCTATTTCCTCTTCATTTGTTAGGTCTGGTGGGTTTTTATCCTGCTCCTTCATCTGCTGTGTGTTTTTCTGTCTTCTCATTTTGCTTATCTTACTGTGATTGGGTTCACCTTTTTGCAGGCTGCAAGTTCGTAGCTCCCGTTGTTTTTGATGTCTGTCTCCAGTGGCTAAGGTTGGTTCAGTGCGTTGTGTAGGCTTCCTGGTGGAGGGGACTAGTGGCTGTGTTGTGGTGTATGAGGCTAGATCTTGTCTCTCTAGTGGGCAGGTCCACGTCTGGTGGTGTGTTTTGGGGTGTCTGTGGACTTATTATGATTTTAGGCAGCCTCTCTGCTAGTGGGTGGGGTTGTGTTCCTGTTTTGCTATATGGTTGGCATAGGTTGTCCAGCACTGTAGCTTGCTGGTCGTTGAGCGAAGCTGGGTGCTGGTGTTGAGATGGAGATCTCTGGGAGATTTTCGCCGTTTGATATTATGTGGGGCTGGGAGGTCTCTTCTTGACGAGTGTTCTGAAGTTGGCTCTCCCACCTCAGAGGCAGAGTCCTGACTCCTGGCTGGAGCAGCAAGAGCCTTTCATCCACTCGGCTCAGAATAAAAGGGAGAGAAAGTAGAGAGAATTAGTATAAGTAGGAGGAAATAGGAAAGAAAGAAAGAAAGAAAGAAAGAGAGGAGGGAAGGAAGGAAGGAGGGAAGGAAGAAAGAAAGAAAGAAGAAAAGAAAGCGGGGCGGGCCTGCGGTGGCAGAAGTCGGCGTGACATTGCACCAGCCTGAGGCCTGCCGTGTGGTCTTCCTGAGAAATTGTCCCTGGATCCCGGGAACCTGGCAGTGGCGGGCTGCACAGGCTCCCCGGAAGAGGGGGGGGGATAGTGACCTGTGCTCGCACACAGGCCCCTTGGTGGCGGCAGCAGCAGCCTTAGCGTCTCCCGCCCGTCTCTGGTTTCCGAGCTTTTAGCCGCGGCTCGCGCCCGTTTCTGGAGTTCCTTTAGGCAGCGCTCTTAAAACCCCTCTCCTCGCACACCAGGAAACACAGAGGCAAGAAAAAGTCTCTTGCCTCCTCCGCAGGTGCAGACTTTTCCCCTGACTCCCTCCCGGCTAGCCGTGGCGCACTAACCCCTTCGGGCTATGTTCAAGTCGCCAACCCCTGTCCTTTCCCTGAGCTCCAACCGAAACCGAAACTGAGCCTCAGCTCGAAGCCCCGCCCGCCTCGGCGGGTGAGCACATAAGCCCTCAGGCTGGTGAGTGCCGGTCGGCACCGATCCTCTATGCGGGAATCTCCCCGCTTTGCCCTCCGCAGCCCTGTTGCTGTGCTCTCCTCCGCGGCTCCGAAGCTCCCCGCTCCGCCTCCCGCAGTCTCTGCCCGCGAAGGGGCTTCCTAGTGTGTGGAGACCTTTCCTCCTTCACAGCTCCCTCCCACTGGTGCAGGTGCCGTCCCTATTCTTTTGTCTCTGTTTTTAATTAATTTTTTCTTTTGCCCTACCCAGATACGTGGGGAGTTTCTTGCCTTTTGGGAGGTCTGAGGTCTTCTGCCAGCATTCAGTAGGTGTTGTGTAGGAGTTGTTCCACATGTAGATGTATTTCTGGTGTATTTGTGGGGAGGAAGGTGGTCTCTGCGTCTTACTCCTCCGCCATCTTTCCACCGCCCCTCCCGAGAGTTTTTATCATGAATGGATGTTGAATTTTGTCAAATACTCTTCTGCATCTATTGATTCTTTTATCTTTTGTTAATGTGGTGCATTTGCAAATATTGAACCATCCTTGCATCTCTGAAATAAGTCCCAGTTGATCATGGTGTATGATATTTCTTATACATTGTTGGATTCAGTTTGCTAATATTTTGTTGAGGATTTTTGCATCTATATTCTTCAGATATATTGATGTGGAATTTTCATTTTTCTTAGTGTCTTTCTCTGTTTTTATTTTATTTTATTATTATTATTATTATTTTTTTTTTTTTTTGCGTTACGTGGGCCTCTCACTGTTGTGGCCTCTCCTGTTTCAGAGCACAGGCTCTGGAGGCGCTGGCTCAGCGACCATGACTCACAGGCCCAGACGGTTCGCGGTATGTGTGGTCTTCCCAGACCAGGGCACGAACCTGTGTCCCCTGCATCGGCAGGTGGACTCTCAACCACTGTGCCACCAGGGAAGCCCTCTTTCTCTGGTTTTGATATCAGTGTAATTGTAGCCTCATAGGATCAATTTAGGATGTTCCATCCTCTTCCATTTTTTAAGATAGTTTGAGGACAATAGGTATTAGATCTTCTTTATATGTTTGCTGGAATTCTGTTGTGAAGCTGACCAGTCTTGCACTTTTGTTTGTTGGGAGTTTGTTTTTATTACAAATTCAATTTCACTACTAGGGATCAATTTGTTCAACTTGTTTATTTCTTCCTGAGTCAGTCTTGGCAGCTTTTATGTTTCTAGAAGTGTGTCCATTTTTTCTAGGTTGTCCAATGTGTTAGCAAATAATTGTAGTGTTCTCTTTTGACTTTTTGTACCTCTGTGATATCAATTGTAATTTCGCCTATTTCATTTCCTATTCTCTTTATTTGGGTCTTCTCTCTCTTGTTCTTGATGAGCCTGGCTAAAGGTTTATCAATTTTGTTTATCTTTTCAAAGAACCAGTTCTTGGTTTTGTTGATCCTTTCTAATTTTGGGGGTCTCTTTTGTATATTTCATTTCCAGTAATATTAATTCCTTCCTTCTGCTGACTTTGGACTTCATTCTTTTTCTAATTCCTTTAGATGGAATCTTAGTTTTTTTTGTTTTTTTGTTTTTTTTTCTTGTTTCTTGAGGTAGGCCTGTATAAACTCCCCTCTTAGAATTGCTTTTCCTGCATCCCATAGATTTTGGAAAGTTCTGTTTTCACTTTCATTTGTCTTCAGGTATTTTCTGATTCCCTTTTTGATTTCTTTATTGACCATTGGTGATGTAGTAGCATATTTTTACTCTCCATGTCTTAGTTTTTCCCATTTCTCTTCCTGTGTTGATTTCTAGTTTCATAAAGTCATGGTGAGGAAAAATGCTGACGTAATTTCTATGCTCTTAAATTTTCTGAGATTTGTCTTGTGGCTTAGCATATGATCTATCCTGGAGGGCATTCCATGTGCACTTGTAAAGAATGAGTATTCTATTGTTTTGGGATGGAATGTCCTGTAGATAACTATTTAGTCCAACTGATCTATTGTTCACCTAGTCTGCTATTAATTCCTTCTAGGGTGTGTTTCCTTTCAGTTAATTTACTCTTCAGATTTGACTGGTCCTTTTTTATATTTTCTAGTTCCTCACTAAAATTTTCACTGTGTTTGTTGATTCTTTTTCCTAATTCTGTTAGCATTCTTATGACAAATGCTTTGAATTCTTTACCTGGTAAATTGTTTATTTAATTTGTTTTTCAGGGGGGTGTTTCCATTTCTTTCTTTCTTTTTTTAATCCCCACCCCCACTTTACTCCTTTGGTGTCCATACATTTGTTTTCTACATCTGTGTATCTATTTCTGCCTTGCAAACAGGTTCATCTGTACCATTTTTCTAGATTCCACATATATGTGTTAATATACCATATTTGTTTTCCTCTTTCTGAATTACTTCACTCTATATGACAGACTCTAGGCTCATCTATGTCTCTACAAATGACTCAATTTCATGCTTTTTATGGCTGAGTAAGATTCCATTGTATATATGTACCACATCTTCTTTATCCATTCATCTGTCAATGGGCATTTAGGTTGCTTGCATGACCTGGCTATTGTAAATAGTGCTGAAATGAACATTGGGGTTCATGTCTCTTTTTGAATTGTGGTTTTCTCTGGGTATATGACCAGTAGTGGGATTGCTGGGTCATATGGTAATTTTATTTTTAGTTTTTAAGGAACCTCCATACTGTTCTTCATGGTAGCTGTATGAATTTACTTTCCCACCAACAGTGCAAGAGGGTTCCCTTTTCTCCACATCCTCTCCAGCATTTGTTGTTTGTAGATTTCCTGATGATGCCCATTCTAACTGGTGTGAGGTGATACCTCATTGTAGTTTTGATTTGCCTTTCTCTAATAAACACTGATGTTGAGCAGCTTTTCAAGTGCCTCTTGCCCATCTGTAGGTCTTCTTTGGTAAAATGTCTATTTAGGTCCTCTACCCATTTTTTGATTGGGTTGTTTGATTTTTCATATTGAGCTGCATAAGCTGTTCATATATTTTAGAGATTAATCCTTTGTCTGTTGAATTGTATGCAAATATTTTCTCCCATTCTGAGGGTTCTTTTGGCCTTGTTTATAGTTTCCTTTGCTGTGCAAAAACCTTTAAGTTTCATTAGATCCTATTTGTTTATTTTTGTTTTTACTTTCATTATTCTTGGAGGTGGGTCAAAAAGGATCTTGCTGTGATTTATGTCATAGAGCATTCTGCCTATGTTTTCCTCTAAGAGTTTTATAGTGTCTGGTCTTACATTTAAGTCTTTAATCCATTTTGAGTTTTTTTTGTGTGTGTATGGTGTTAGGCACTGTTCTAATTTCATTCTTTTACATGTAGTTGTCCAGTTTTACCAGTACCACTTATTGAAGAAGCTGTCTTTTCTCCATTGTATATTCTTGCCTCCTTTATCAAAGATAAGATGACCATATGTGTGTGGGTTTACCTCTGGGTAAACCCCAGAGGGGTTTCTATCCTATTCCATTGATCTACATTTCTGTTTCTGTGCCAGTACTGTATTGTCATGATTGCTGCAGCTTTGTACTATAGTCTGCAGTCAGGGAGTCTGATTTTTCCAGCTCCATTTTTCTTTCTCAAGATTGCTTTGGCTATTTGGGGTCTTTTTTGTTTCCATATAAATTGTGAGAAATTTTGTTCTAGTTCTGTGAGAAATGCCATTGGTAGTTTGATAGGGATTGCATTGAACTGGTAGATTTCTTTATGTAGTATAGTCATTTTCACAATATTGATTCTTCCTATCCAAGAACATCTGTTTTTATCATCTGATTTCTTTCATCAGTGCCTTACAGTTTTTTGAGTTCAGGTATTTAAACTCCTTAGGTAGGTTTATTCCTAGGTATTTTATTATTTTTGTTGCAATGGTGAATGAGACTGTTTCCTTAATTTCTCTTTCTGATCTTTCATTGTTAGTTGTATAGGAATGCAAGAGATTTCTGTGCATTAATTTTGTATCCTGCAACTTTACCAAATTCATTGATTAGCTCTAGTAGTTTTCTGGTGGCATCTTTAGGATTATCTATGTATAGTGTTCTGTCATCTGCAAACAGTGTCAGTTTTACTACTTCTTTTCCAATTTCTATTCTTTTATTTCTTTTTCTTCTCTGACTGCCGTGGCTAGGACTTCCAAAACTATATTGAATGATAGTGGTGAGAGTGGACCTCATTGTCTTATTCCTGATCTTAGAGGAAATGCTTTCAGTTTTTCACCACTGAGAATGATGTTTGGTGTGGGTTTGTCATATATGGCATTTATTATGTTGAGGTAGGCTCCCTCTATGCCCACTTTCTGGAGAGTTTTTTTTTTTTTTTTTTTCTGTGGTACGCAGGCCTCTCACTGTGTGGCTTCTCCCATTGCACAGCACAGGATCTGGATGCGCAGGCTCAGCGGCCATTGTTCACGGGCCCAGCCGCTCTGTGGCATGTGGGATCTTCCCACACTGGGACACGAACCTGTGTCCCCTGCATTGGCAGGTGGACTCTCAACCACTGCATCACCAGGGAAGCCCTGGAGAGTTTTTATCATAAATGGGTGTTGAATTTTGCCAAAGATTTTTCTGCATCTACTGAGATGATCATATGGTTTTTATTCTTCAATTTGTTAATAGGGTGTATCACATTGATTGATTTGTGTATATTGAAGAATCCTTGCATCCCTGGGATAAATCTCACTTGATCATGGTGTATGATCCTTTTAATGTGTTGTTGGATTCTGTTTGCTAGCATTTTGTTGAGGATTTTTGCCTCTATATTCATCAGGGATATTAGTCTGAAATTTTCTTTTTTTGTAGTATCTTTGTCTGATTTTATATCAGGTGATGATGGGCTTGTAGAATGAGTTTGGGTGTGTTTCTCTGCAATTTTTTGGAAGAGGTTGAGGAGGATGGGTGTTAGCTCTTCTCTAAATGTTTGATAGAATTAACCTATGATGCCATCTGGTCCTGGGCTTTTGTGTGTTGGAAGATTTTTAATCACAGTTTCTATTTCATTACTTGTGATTGGTCTGTCCACATTTTCTATTTCTTCCTGGTTCAGTCTTGGAAGGTTATACATTTCTAAGAATGTTTCCCTTTCTTCCAGGTTGTCCATTTTATTGGCATAGAGTTGCTTGTAGTAGTCTCTTATGATGTTTTGTATTTTTGCAGTGTCCATTGTAACTTCTATTCATTTCTAATTTTATTGATTTCAGTCCTCTTCCACTTTTTCTTGATGAGTCTGGCTAAAGGTATATCAATTGAGTTCATCTTCTCGAAGAACCAGCCTTTAGCTTTATTGATCTTTGCTATTGTTTTCTTTGTTTCTATTTCATTTATTTCTGCTCTGATCTTTATGATTTCTTTCCTTCTACTAAATTTTATTTATTTATTTATTTTGTTGTTCTTCTTTCTCTAGTTCCTTTAGGTGTAAGCTTAGATTGTTTGAGATTTTTGTTGTTTCTGAGGTAGGATTGCATTGCTATAAACTTGTCTCTTAGAACTGCTTTTGCTGCATTCCATAGATTTTGGATTGTCATATTTTTGTTGTCATTTGTCTCTAGGTATTTTTTGATTTCTTCTGTGATCTCTTGGTTATTCAGTTACATATTGTTTAACCTCCATGTGTTTGTGTTTTATACATTTTTTTCCTTCTAATTTATTTCTAATCTCATAGCATTGCAGTTGGAAGAGATGCTTGATATGCTTTCAATTTTCTAAAATTCACCAAGGCTTGATCTGTGACCCAAGATATGATCTATCTTGTAGAATGTTCTGTGTGCATTTGAGAATAAAGTGTAGTTTGCTCTTTTTGGAAGGAATATCCTAGAAATATCAGTTAAAACTATCTGGTCTATTGTGTCTTTTCAAGCTTTTGTTTCCTTATTAATTTTCTGTCTGGATGATCTGTGCATTGGTGTAAATGAGGTGATAATGTTCCCCACTATTATTGTGTTACTGTCGACTTCCTCTCTTATAACTGTTAGCTTTTGCCTTATGTGTTGTTGTGCTCCTATGTAGGGTGCATATGTATTTATAATTGTTATATCTTCTTCTTGGATTGATCCCTTGATCATTATGTAGTGTTTTGCCTTGTCTCTGGTAACATTCTTTATTTTAAAGTCTATTTTATCTGCTATGAGTATTGCTACTCCAATTTTCTTTTTATTTCCATTTGCATGGAATATCTTTTGCCATCCCCTCACTTTCAGTCTGTATGTGTCTCTAGGTATGAAGTGGGTCTTTTGTAGAGAGAATATATACAAGTCTGGTTTTTGTATCCATTCAGTGAGCTTTTGTCTTTTGGTTGGAGCATTTAATCCATTCACATTTAAGGTAATTATCAATACGTATGTTCTTATTACCATTTCCTCATTTGATTTGGGTTTTTTTGTAGGTCCTTTTCTTCTCTTGTGTTTCCCACTTAGAGAAGTTCCTTTAGCATTTGTTATAAAGCTGGTTTGGTGGTGCTGAATTCTCTTAGCTTTTGCTTGTCTGTAAAGGTTTTAATTTCTCCATTGAACGTGACTGAGATCCTTGTCAGGTTGAGTGATCTTGGTTGTAGGTAATTCCCTTTCATCTCTTTAAATATATCCTGCCATTCCCTTCTGGTTTGTAGTTTCTGCTGAGAAATCACCTATTAACCTTATGGGAGTTCCTTTGTATGTATCTGTCGTTTTTACCTTGTTGTTTTCAATAATTTTTCTTTGTCTTTAATTTTTGTCAATTTGATTAGTATGTGTCTCAGCCTGTTTATCCTTGGGTTTATCCTGCCTGGGACTCTCTGGGATTCCTGGACTTGGGTGGCTATTTCCTTTCCCATGTTAGGGAAGTTTTCAATATAATCTCTTCAAATATTTTCTTGGGTCCTTTCTCTTTTCTCCTTCTGGGACCTGTATAATGTGAATGTTAATGCATTTAATGTTGTTCCAGAGGTCTCTTAGGCTGTCTTCATTTCTTTTCATTCTTTTTTCTTTATTCTGTTCTGCAACAGTGAATTCCACCATTCTATCTTCCAGGTCACTTATCCGTTCTTCTGTCTCAATTATTCTGCTGTTGATTCCTTCTAGTGTATTTTTAATTTTAGCTGTTGTATTGTTTGTCTCTGTTTGTTTGTTCTTTACTTCTTCTAGTTCTTTGTTAAACATTTCTTTCATCTTCTTGATCTTTGCCTCTATTCTTTTTCCAATGCCCTGGATCATCTTCACTATCATTATTCTGAATTCTTTTTCTGGAAGGTTTCCTATCTCCACTTCATTTAGTTGTTTTTCTGGGGTTTTATTTTTCTCCTTCATCTGCTGCATAGTCCTCTGCCTTTTCATTTTTTCTGCCTTTCTGTAAATGTGGTTTTCCTTCCACAGGCTGCAGGATTGTAGTTCTTCTTGCTTTTGCTCTCTGGTGGATGAGGCTAAGAGGCTTGTGCAAGCTTCCTGATGGGAGGGACTGGTGGTGGGTAGACCTGGGTGTTGCTCTGGTGGGACGAGCTCAGTAAAACTTTAATCTGCTTGTCTGCTGATGGGTGGGGCTGTGTTCCCTCCCTATTGTTTTTTTGACCTGAGGCAACCCAGCACTGGAGGCTACAGGCTCTTTGGTGGGGTTAATGGCAGACTCTGGGAGGGCTCACGCCAAGGAGTACTTCCTGAAACTTCTGCTGCCAGTGTCCTTGTCCTCACAGTAAGACACATGCACCCACCCCACCTCTGCAAGAGACCCTCCAACACTAGCAAGGTCTTGTTCAGTCTCCTAGGGAGTCACTCCTCCTTTCCCCTGGGTACTGATGCACACACTACTTTGTGTGTTCACTCCAAGAGTGGAGTCACTGTTTCCCCCAGTCCTGTCAAAGTCCTGCAATCAAATCCCTTTAGCCTTCAAAGTCTGATCTCTGGGAATTCCTCCTTCCATTGCTGGACCCCCAAGTTGGGAAGCCTGATGTGGGGCTCAGAACCTTCACTCCAATGGGTGGACTTCTCTGGTATAGTTGTTCTCCAGTTTGTGAGTCACCAACCCAGTGGTTATGGGATTTGATTTTATTGTGAATGTGCCCTTCCTACCATCTCATTGTGGCTTCTCCTTTGTCTTTGGATGTGGGGTATTTTTTTGGTGAGTTCCAGTGTCTTCCTGTCAATGACTGTTCAGCAGTTAGTTGTGATTCTGGTGCTCTCACAAGAGGGAGTTAGTGCACATACTTCTACTCTGCCATCTTGGTCTCACATCTTCCCTAGCTCTTTCAATTGTGACAAATTCTTTCTTATTTTGCCTAACTTCCTATCTATAAGATTAGGTGAAACATTTACTTATGCAGTCTTGAAATGGTATCCTTATGTGGGAGCATCCTTATATAGTCTGGGTGTGCCCAGTGGCTTTCATGGGAGAGCTGGATATGAAGTGAACACAATTCATGTCTTTCCTCAGAGTATGCTGGCAGTTATCACCATTGTAGGAGGTGTGGAGGTGGCACTGTTGAGGTAAGGGCTCAGGGCAGAAACGGATTTGAGCTGGGGCGTCCCCCCTGCCCAGTGGCCATCACTGCTCTATGAGGGACAGGGTCAGATCCCAAGTTGCTATAGCAGAAAGCCTGAGGTTTGGGTCCAAGCTGGATTTGTTCCCTTTAAGTATGTGCTCTCTCCCCTCCCAACACCAGTACCCTAGTCCCAAAGGGGAGCAGTACTGGAACAAGAGGATCTACTGTGGGCATTCCATGTGAGTCCAGGCATGGTCTTTGGGTGTCTTGCTTGGCTCAGATTTCCAGTCTCCTTCTGATGTCTTGCCTTTCTAGGCACCAGTAATGGCTGCTGCCTTCCCACTCAGATGCTGCCCCAAGTCCAAGCCACCAATGTGTCTCACAGCTGAGCTCCCAAGCTGGGTGGAGCATTTGTTTACCTCATGCTTGGGTGTAGCTCAGGGCAGTCACAGGAAATTGGCCAGCCACTGGTACAGTTTTCAATCTACCCCCCTCTTCTCAGGAGTAGGTAAACATTGCACACTCTTCACAGATGGAGTCTAGGCTTCTAACACACAGTCCTCCTGTTAATCCCATCAGCTTTCCAACCAAGTGGGCTTGCCTGTGTTGGACTCTAGGACTGGAGCACCCAACATGTGGCTCAAGCTACTCACTGTCCAGGGAGTATATCCAACCATATAATCTCCCTTCTATTAGGAGTCCCTTGCCAGGGACACAGTTCTAACCTGATTACTTCGCTTCCCTTCTCAGTCGACTCTGTGTTGATCTTTCTTACAGCCTTGGTTTCATAGGAGTCTTTCTACTTGTATACAGTTAGTTTTCTGTGAGAATTGTTCCATATGTAGACGTATTTTTTTATGCCTTCATGGTGGGAGATGAGTTCTGCACCCTTCTCCTCTGCCATCTTGATCTCTTCTTTCCCTTTTGTTTTTTTTTTTAACATATTTATTGGGGTATAGTTGCTTTACAATGCTGTGTTAGTTTCTGCTTTATAACAGAGTGAATCAGTTATACATATACATATGTTCCCATATCTCTTCCCTCTTTGTCTCCCTCCCTCCCATCCTCCCTATCCCACCCCTCCAGGCAGATTAATCCTTTGTCAGTTGATTCATTTGCAAATATTTTCTCCCATTCTGAGGGCTGTCTTTTGGTCTTGTTTATGGTTTCCTTTGCTGTGCAAAAGCTTTGAAGTTTCATTAGGTCCCATTTGTTTATTTTTGTTTTTATCTCCATTACTCTAGGAGATGGGTCAAGAAGGATCTTGCTGTGATTTATGTCATAGAGTGTTCTGCCTATGTTTTCCTCTAAGAGTTTGATAGTTTCTGGCCTTACATTTAGGTCTTTAATCCATTTTGAGCTTATTTTTGTGTATGGTGTTAGGGAGTGATCTAATCTCATACTTTTACATGTACCTGTCCAGTTTTCCCAGCACCACTTATTGAAGGGGCTGTCCTTTCTCCACTGTATATTCCTGCCACCTTTATCAAAGATAAGGTGACCATATGTGCATGGGTTTATCTCTGGGCTTTCTATCCTATTCCATTGATCTATCTTTCTGTTTTTGTGCCAGTACCATACTGTCTTGATTACTGTAGCTTTGTAGTATAGTCTGAAGTCAGGCAGCCTGATTCCTCCAGCTCCATTTTTTGTTCTCAAGATTGCTTTGGCTATTCGGGGTCTTTTGTGTTTCCATACAAATTGTGAAATTTTTTGTTCTAGTTCTGTGAAAAATGCCAGTGGTAGTTTGATAGGGATTGCATTGAATCTATAGATTGCTTTGGGGAGTAGAGTCATTTTCACAATGTTGATTCTTCCAATCCAAGAACATGGTATATCTCTCCATCTGTTTGTATCATCTTTAATTTCTTTCATCAGTGTCTTATAATTTTCTGCATACAGGTCTTTTGTCTCCTTAGGTAGGTTTATTCCTAGATATTTTATTCTTTTTGTTGCAATGGTAAATGGGAGTGTTTTCTTGATTTCACTTTCAGATTTTTCATCGTTAGTATATAGGAATGCCAGAGATTTCTGTGCATTAATTTTGTATCCTGCTACTTTACCAAATTCATTGATTAGCTCTAGTAGTTTTCTGGTAGCATCTTTAGGATTCTCTATGTATAGTATCATGTCATCTGCAAACAGTGACAGCTTTACTTCTTCTTTTCCGATTTGGATTCCTTTTATTTCCTTTTCTTCTCTGATTGCTGTGGCTAAAACTTCCAAAACTATGTTGAATAAGAGTGGTGAGAGTGGGCAACCTTGTCTTGTTCCTGACCTTAGTGGAAATGCTTTCAGTTTTTCGCCATTGAGGATGATGTTGGCTGTGGGCTTGTCATATACGGCCTTTATTATATTGAGGAAAGTTCCCTCTACACCTACTTTCTGCAGGGTTTTTATCATAAATGGGTGTTGAATTTTGTCAAAAGCTTTCTCTGCATCTATTGAGATGATCATATGGTTTTTCTCCTTCAATTTGTTAATATGGTTAATCACATTGATAGATTTGCGTATATTGAAGAATCCTTGCATTCCTGGAATAAACCCCACTTGATCATGGTGTATGATCCTTTTAATGTGCTGTTGGATTCTGTTTGCTAGTATTTTGTTGAGGATTTTTGCATCTATGTTCATCAGTGATATTGGCCTGTAGTTTTCTTTCTTTGTGACATCCTTGTCTGGTTTTGGTATCAAGGTGATGGTGGCCTCGTAGAATGAGTTTGGGAGTGTTCCTCCCTCTGCTATATTTTGGAAGAGTTTGAGAAGAATAGGTGTTAGCTCTTCTCTAAATGTTTGATAGAATTCGCCTGTGAAGCCATCTGGTCCTGGGCTTTTGTTTGTTGGAAGATTTTTAATCACAGTTTCAATTTCAGTGTTTGTGATTGGTCTGTTCATATTTTCTATTTCTTCCTGATTCAGTCTTGGCAGTTTGTGCATTTCTAAGAATTTGTCCATTTCTTCCAGATTGTCCATTTTATTGGCATAGAGTTGCTTGTAGTAATCCCTCATGATTTTTTGTATTTCTGCAGTGTCAGTTGTTACTTCTCCTTTTTCATTTCTGATTCTATTGATTTGAGTCTTCTCCCTTTTTTTCTTGATGAGTCTGGCTAATGGTTTATCTATTTTGTTTATCTTCTCAAAGAACCAGCTTTTAGTTTTATTGATCTTTGCTATTGTTTCCTTCATTTCTTTTTCATTTATTTCTGATCTGATTTTTATGATTTCTTTCCTTCTGCTAACTCTGGGGTTTTTTTGTTCTTCTTTCTCTAATTGCTTGAGGTGCAAGGTTAGGTTGTTTATTCGAGATGTTTCCTGCTTCTCTAAGGTGGGCTTGTATTGCTATAAACTTCCCTCTTAGAAGTGCTTTTGCTGCATCCCATAGGTTTGGGTCGTTGTGTCTCCACTGTCGTTTGTTTCTAGGTATTTTTTAATTTCCTCTTTGATTTCTTCAGTGATCACTTCGTTATTAAGTAGTGTATTGTTTAGCGTCCATGTGTTTGTATTTTTTACAGATCTTTTCCTATAATTGATATCTAGTCTCATGGCATTGTGGTTGGAATAGGTACTTGATACAATTTCAATTTTCTTAAATTTACCAAGGCTTGATTTGTGACCCAAGATATGATCTATCCTGGAGAATGTTCCATGAGCACTTGAGAAAAAATGTGTATTCTGTTGTTTTTGGATGGAGTGTCCTGTAAATATCAATTAAGTCCATCTTGTTTAATGTATCATTTAAAGCTTGTGTTTCCTTATTTATTTTCATTTTGGATGATCTGTCCATTGGTGAAAGTGGGGTGTTGAAGTCCCCTACTATGAATGTGTTACTGTCGATTTCCCCTTTTATGGCTGCTACTTTTTGCCTTATGTATTGAGGTGCTCCTATGTTGGGTGCATAAATATTTACAATTGTTATATCTTCTTCTTAGATCGATCCCTTAATCATTATGTAGTGTCCTTCTTTGTCTCTTCTGATAGTCCTTATTTTAAAGTCTATTTTGTCTGATATGAGAATTGCTACTCCAGCTTTCTTTTGGTTTCCATTTGCATGGAATATCTTTTTCCATCCCCTTACTTTCAGTCTGTATGTGTCTCTAGGTCTGAAGTGGGTCTCTTGTAGACAGCATATATATGGGTCTTGTTTTTGTATCCATTCATCCAATATGTGTCTTTTGGTGGGAGCATTTAATCCATTTACATTTAAGGTAATTATCGATAAGTATCTTCCTAGTCCCGTTTTCTAAATTGTTTTGGGTTCCTTATTATAGGACTTTTCCTTCTCTTGTGTTTTTGTCTAGAGAAGTTCCTTTAGCATTTGTTGTAAAGCTGGTTTGGTGGTGCTGAACTCTCTCAGCTTTTGCTTGTCTGTAAAGGTTTTAATTTCTCCATCAAATCTGAATGAGATCCTTGCTGAGTAGAGTAATCTTGGTTGCAGGTTTTTCTCCTTCATCACTTTCAGTATGTCCTGCCACTCCCTTCTGGCTTGTAGAGTTTCTGCTGAGAGTTCAGCTGTTAACCTTATGGGGATTCCCTTGTGTGTTATTTGTTGTTTTTCCCTTGCTGCTTTTAACATGCCTTCTTTGCATTTAGTTTTTTACAGTTTGATTAATATGTGTCTTGGCGTATTTCTCCTTGAATTTATCCTGTATGGGACTCTCTGTGCTTCCTGGACTTGATTAACTATTTCCTTTCCCATATTAGGGAAGTTTTCAACTATAATCTCTTCAAATATTTTCTCAGTCACTTTCTTTTTCTCTTCTTCTGGAACCCCTATAGTTCGAATGTTGGTGCATTTAATGTTTTCCCAGAGGTCTCTGAGACTCTCCTCAGTTCTTTTCATTCTTTTTTCTTTATTCTCTGCAGTAGTTATTTCCACTATTTTATCTTCCAGGTCACTTATCTGTTCTTCTGCCTCATTTATTCTGCTATTGATCCCACCTAGACTATTTTTCATTTCATTTATTGTGTTGTTCATCATTGTTTGTTTCATCTTTATTTCTTCTAGGTCCTTGTTAAGTGTTTCTTGCATTTTGTCCATTCTATTTCCAAGATTTTGGATCATCTTTACTATCATAATTCTGAATTCTTTTTCAGGTAGACTGTCTATTTCCTATTCATTTGTGAGGTCTGGTGCATTTTTATCTTGCTCCTTCATCTGCTGTGTGTTTTTCTGTCTTCTCATTTCGCTTATCTTACTGTGTTTGGGTTCAGCGTTTTGCAGGCTGCAAGTTCGTAGCTCCCGTTGTTTTTGATGTCTGTCTCCAGTGGCCAAGGTTGGTTCAGTGGGTTGTGTAGGCTTCCTGGTGGAGGGGACTAGTGCCTGTGTTGTGGTGTATGAGGCTATATCTTGTCTCTCTAGTGGGCAGGTCCACGTCTGGTGGTGTGTTTTGGGATGTCTGTGGACTTATTATGATTTTAGGCAGCCCCTCTGCTAGTGGGTGGGGTTGTGTTCCTGTCTTGCTATATGGTTGGCATAGGTTGTCCAGCAGGGTAGCTTGCTGGTCGTTGAGTGAAGCTGGGTGCTGGTGTTGAGATGGAGATCTCTGGGAGATTTTTGCCATTTGATATTATGTGGGACTGGGAGGTCTCTTGTGGACCAGTGTCCTGAATTTGGCTCTCCCACCTCAGAGGCAGAGTCCTGACTCCTGGGTGGAGTAGCAAGAGCCTTTTATCCACTCGGTTCAGAATAAAAGGGAGAGAAAGTAGAGAGAATTAGTAGAAGTAGGAAGAAAGAAAGAAAAAAGAAAGAAAGCGTAGAAGTAGGAGGAAATAGGAAAGAAAGAAAGAAAGCAAGAAAGAAAGGAGGGGGAAGGAAGGAAGGAAGGAAGGAGGGAATGAAGAAAAAGAAAGAAAGAAGAAAAGAACGAAAGAAGGCAAGAAGGAAAGAAAGGAGGGAGGAAGGAAGGAAGGAAGGAGGGAAGGAAGGAAAAAAGATAGAAAGAAAGAAGATACAGTAAAATAAAATAAAGTATAATAAAGATATTGAATTAAAAAAATAATTATTTAGAGAAAAAAAAAAGAGATGGATAGAACCTTAGGACAAATGGAAGGAAAGCTATACAGAGAAGATCTCACACAGAAGCATACACATACACATTCATAAAAAGAGGAAAAGGGGAAAAAATCATAAAACTTGCTCTCCAAGTCCACCTCCTCAATTTGGGATGATTCGTTGTCTAAAGGAGGGAAGGAAGGAAAGAGAGATAGAAAGAAGGTAAAGTATAATAGAGTTATTTGAATTAAAATTAATTAAGAAAAAAATTAAAAAAACAGTGGATGGATAGAACGCTAGGACAAATGGTGGAAGCAAAGCTATACAGACAAGATCTCACACAGAAGCATACACATACACATTCACAAAAAGAGGAAAAGGGGAAAAAATCATAGATCTTGCTCTAGAAGTCCACCTCCTCAATTTGGGATGATTCGCTGTCTATTCATGTATTCCACAGATGCAGGGTACATCAAGTTGATTGTGTAGCTTTAATCTGCTATTTCTGAGGCTGCTGGGAGCGATTTCCCTTTCTCTTCTTTGTTCTCACAGCTCACAGGGGCTCAGCTTTCGATTTGTCCCTGCCTCTGCATGTAGGTCGCTGGAGGGCGTCTGTGTTTTACTCAGACAGGTCACGGTTAAAGGAGCCGCTGACTCTGGGGCTCTGGCGCACTCAGGCCGGGGGCAGGGAGGGGCACGGAGTGCGGGGCGGGCCTGCGGCGGCACAAGTCGGCATGACGTTGCACCAGCCTGAGGCCTGCTGTGTGTTCTCCCTGGGAAGTTGTCCCTGGATCCCGGGAACCTGGCAGTGGCGGGCTGCACAGGCTCCCCGGAAGAGGGGTGTGGATAGTGACCTGTGCTCGCACACAGACTCCTTGGTGGCGTCAGCAGCAGCCTTAGCATCTCTCGCCCGTCTCTGGGGTCCGAGCTTTCAGCTGCGGCTCGCGGCCATCTCTGAGGTTCGTGCCTTTCGCCGTGGCTCGTGCCCGTCTCTGAGGTCAGTGCTTTTAGCCACGGCTCGCGCCCGTTTCTGGAGTTCCTTTAAGCAGCGCTCTTAAAACCCCTCTCCTTGCGCACCAGGAAACAAAGAGGGAAGAAAATGTCTCTTGCCTCCTCAGCAGGTGCAGACTTTTCCCCTGACTCCCTCCCGGCTAGCCGTGGCGCACTAACCCCTTCGGGCTATGTTCAAGTCGCCAACCCCAGTCCTTTCCCTGAGCTCCGACCGAAACTGAAACTGAGCCTCAGCTCGAAGCCCCGCCCACCTCGGCGGGTGAGCACACAAGTCTCTCGGGCTGGTGAGTGCCGGTCGGCACCGATCCTCTGTGCGGGAATCTCTCCGCTTTGCCCTCCGCACCCCTGTTGCTGCGCTCTCCTCCGCGGCTCCGAAGCTCCCCGCTCCGCCTCACGCAATCTCTGCCCGCGAAGGGGCTTCCTAGTGTGTGGAGACCTTTCCTCCTTCACAGCTTCCTCCCACTGGTGCAGGTGCCGTCCCTATTCTTTTGTCTCTGTTTTTAATTAATTTTTTTTTTTTCTTTTGCCCTACCCAGGTACGTGGGGAGTTTCTTGCCTTTTGGGAGGTCTGAGGTCTTCTGCCAGCATTCAGTAGGTGTTGTGTAGGAGTTGTTTCACATGTAGATGTATTTCTGGTGTATCTGTGGGTAGGAAGGTGATCTCCGCGTCTTACTCCTCCGCCATCTTCCTAGAGGGCTCCTCCCTTCTCCCTTCTTTTCTTTCTTTCCTCTTTTTTCTTTCATGATCTCTAGCAAAGCACCATGCTGAAGTGTAATATTTTTGTTGCCAACCTTAACACAGTCACTTCCATTTTATTACATCAGTTTTCTTAAAATCAACAGTAAGTCAAAGAAAAACAAAACAAAACAAAACAAAACTTGTGTGGCTATGCAGGAGCCCCAGGAATTTTCCTTCAAGAATGGTATATCATTGTTACAAAGGTCAGAATTTCTTCAACTAACCTTGGCACATCCAAAATATCTAGACAAATTAATTTGGAACCTGAATTCTTAACATTACTGAATATCCAATAACATTTATACCTCAAAAATTACTGACCTGTAGACTTTATATTCAGAAGAATCGAAGAGAAAATAAACTCAGGATTCATTTCAAATCCTAACCTTATCACTTTCTGAGTAAATTTACCCCTATGGAAATCCCTCAGTGACACTCCTCAGATGGTAGTGAACCATCTCTGGGAGTTTGCCTACTGGGGGTGAATAAGTGACTACCTGTGGTTAGTGAATCTCCACTTATTTTCTTAGTTGCTGATTATTGTAATAACATCTTCAGTAGACATAACAGAATAGTACAGATATTTTCTTTTCTCATGGTAATGTAAGGTACTGCAAAGAATAAAGCCACAATGACAACAACAAACTCAAAGAAACAAAAACTCGAAGACCCGATTTTCCCTTTATACACCATTTAAAAACAGCCTCCCCTCCCATTGCTTCAGGGTTTTGTCATTGTGTCCTTTAAAAAAAAATATATATATATATATATATATATATATATATTCTGAAATACACTGCAATGGACAGTCTTTTTATCTTCTTGTGCATGTGTGCATGTACAAGTGTTTCTCTTTACCTAGGACTGGAACTACTAATTCCATGGCATGCTTGCAACCAACTTTACTTAGCATTGGCAAATTGTTTTTCATGGCATCTGTAACAATTTACCTCTCCTTATAACAGTAGTATAAAAAGAATCCCACACCCCCTCTATATCCTTGTAGACATTTTGATTTTGATTTTTTTACTTAATTTTTACCAATTATTTGAATTTGATGTTATCTCATTATGATCTTATTTTGTATTTCCTGGTTACTAATGAGTTTGGTCATTATGTAGTATGTGTATTCATCAGTTGTTTTTCTCATTCTGGAAATGTCTGTTTATTTCTGTTGATTGTTTTATTATTTGATTATTATCAATTTGTTTTTGTGTGATTCTTCCCAACTTGTAAGATATTTCTTTATGTATTCTGGATGATAAGTCTTTATTAGTGTTATTTTATTGCAAATAGCTTCTCCTAGTTTGTATCTTTACCTTTCACTCTTTTGTGTATTTTAAACAAAATAAATTCTTAAATTTAATGTTTTCAAATTTATGTATTTTTTCTTATTGTTTGTACTTATTGTCTTGTTAAAGAAATATTTCCCTATCTTAACATGAAAAGATATTTTCTAGAATTTTTGTAAACATTAAAATATTTTGTCACCCACATGTAAGAAGAATTGGATCAATTATGAGTTTCTTTTTGCATTTTGTTTGAAATCATGATCTTTCTCAATTTTTCTATATAATTTAAAAGCATCCCTCTATATTTACTGACTATTTCATTCTTCCCCACTAATTGTCTATGGCTTCCTAAATTTGACTATATCAAACTATGTCATACATGCACACACACACTGAAGTCTAGATCTGTTCTACTTATTGTCAACCTAAATGAAGATGTAAACTGAGGCAAACTTGAATTACTAGAAACTAAGTTTATCTGGAAATAGCAGAGGAATTTCAGTTTTGGAAATGCAAACTGGAGCAAGCTACAAGTGGTGAATGCATTGAACGTTTGGAGAGAGGTTTATGTATGGGCAAGAAGTGCAACGAGGTGGGAGCCCAGCCAGAGTCCAAGCAATAAGTTCATTGGCTTGAGGATGGAAAGAGATTCTTGCCAGATGTTCATTGGTCAGGAGATAAGTTTCCATCTTATCAGGAATTTATGGGAAATCAGTCTCTGAGTTCTTAAGTTTTATTTTCCTGAGGGAACATGTGTGAGATTCTCTATTTCCTATCCTCTGTTTCCATTTTAGATTGAAATTCTTTCACTTTATTCATTTATTTATTGCTACACTAACAACACACTTTCTTACTTAAGAAGCTCTATTGACATCTGTTAAAAGCTAATTTTCTCTACTGGTTCTTATTCAGGAGTAACTTGACACTTTATAGCCCTTTGATATTCTATATCCATTTTTAAATCAGTTTGTCTAATTCTATAACAACACAGTAATAGCTTGAAATTACATTAAATCTTTACATCATTTTGACATATAGACAAACAGAATCACTATTTTTATGATACTGTGTTTTCCACTCTTTGAACATCATATATACTTTCCTTTTTAAGATTTCATATTTCAAGATAGTTTTACAGTATTTTACATATATTTACTAGATTTTTAGATATATGTTTAATTACGACTCATTTTATTTTGGTTCTTTACATAGTGTATATATATATATATATATATATATATATATATATATATATATATATATCAAATTGTATTTCTTACTTGTTTATTGCTAGGGTACAGAAATTTATTTAAAATTTGGGAAAAAAATTATCCTACAAAATTTCTAAATGCTATTATTAATTAAAATAACTTGTTCAAAAGTATTTTTCCTTTTCTATATTAACAAATGTATAACCCGCAAGTAATGGCAGGTTTTTTATTTCCTTTTATATCTTATTTTACATAAGTCAATGATATTGAATTTCTAGAATTTCAGCTTTAGGTCTCTTAGCTGTCTTCCAAATCTCAGGCATAGACTTTGTAGTGTGCCCAAGTACTTATTTAAAACCAAGGCTCTGGGCCAACAATGACTGGCAGATACTTCAAAGACAAATACACAAAAACTGGTTTCAACATGACATCATGCTTTAGGGATTATTGCTGTCTTGTTATTTCTGGACTCCAATGAATTTCTTCCTTTTCCTGCAGTTTGAAAATGCTGTTTTTAAAAGGTGTTTTTTGTTTGTTTGCTTTTCGTGTTTTAACTATCATTTTTATGATTGCACTTCTCAGAGAGGTTGATGTTGGTCTGAATTTTTTGTCTCCTTTATGCAGATGTGGGAATATTTTCCTTTTGATTTAGTTTAATTTTTAAGGTAGACACTAGCCTAAAAAAGTATATTTTATGCTGATGGGAATTAACTGGTAGACATAGAATAATTAACGATGCAGAAATGTGGGAAAACAACCAAGTGGTAATACCTCTGCATGATTGATTCCGAGAGGGAATGGGCTACAAGTCACAAGTGAAGAGTTTGTCCTTAGATAGATGTTCAGACATTGTATTAGTGGAAATGTAGGGAAGGTAAGAAGGGAGGATTCTGATACACAGATTTGTAGAGCTGATCATCAGTATGGCTGGCACCTGTCTTTCTTTTTTCTCTGGCGCTTGCTGAACTTAACAAAGGAGTATAAATAGAGTTATGTTGAAAGGCCCTTGCACTTACTCTCTGATAGGCTCTTTTTCCTCTTGTAGTAATTGGCAGGTAAGTTTTTCAGGCTCTTTTCCTTGAACTTTCTGAATGATGACAGCTATTATAGTTGGTGTCCAGTACTGATATGGATATTCCCACTTATATATACATTTTATAGCTCTCCTAACAAACTCATCTAGAAATGAAGTCATTTAACTGTGTGGGTTTAGGTAGCTACCCCAAATTAAACTTGTTTTCTACATGATGATCTTTCCTCGGTGGGGCTCAGTGAATGTAAGCTTCAATGAATCATAGTGGAAGACAGTTTGTCCTGAGAGGTGTGAGAACAAGTTTATAGTATTCTAGTAACTGTGAAGCTTTGGGCATATTGGTTCATATTTTTTGCACCTTGGTTCCTCCATATATAAATTGTAGAGATTTAGCTTGATGGATCTTTAAAATCTCTAATAGTTTCATGCTCACAGAGGCAGGCAGTTCTGGAGCTGGAATATAAAACTAGATTTGTTTGACTCTATCACCCTCTGTCCTCATGTCCATTCCTTATGGAGTCTGATAAATAAAACAACTGCAATCAAGTGGAGTTTGTAAATGAATGTCTGAACATAATTTTGTGCCAACAGTCAGAAAACTGTAGTTTGAACTACTTTGTTAATTGGTCAAATATACTCTAATTCTTAATTACCTCAAAAGGAGACCATCTGTTAAATAAATAGAAAAACTAAAATGTGACGCAACAATATTCCTTCACTAGCATTATTTCTGAAACCTTTTGGAAGATATTAAGTCCTGTCTCCCAGGAAAAAACTGACTGATTCAGATTCCATCAAGTTCCAGCCACTATACACTAAAGAGGTACATATTTGTGTAAGCACACTTACAATTGATAATTTCTAATTTTTTCAAAGGAGTAGAAAACATAATTTTCTATAGTTTTAGAATGAGAGCAATTTGCCCATATTTGTTCATATTAAGAGCATTTTCGTGTGTTTCTAAAAAGGAATAACAAATTTCACTTCCAACATTTAAAATAAAATATTCATCAAGTCACTTATTTCAGTTTGTAATGTAAGTGAGGGAATGGAGTCTCATTTACTAATTCTAAGTTTTGTTTAAGTGTGGATCCATTAACAGAAAAGCACTATATAACTTCTCTCCTGTTGTGATTAAAAGCAACCTCTGAAAGCCAATGTGAAGTAGAAGATTGTGTAAAGTATGAGGAGTCGTTAGATGTGGGTTCTTGACCTGATCATTCAGCAATCATCTCACTGTGCATGTTATATCACTTTTTAATTTACCTTTATTTCCTTAAGGTTTTTTTTTTCTTTTTTATTGAAGTATAGTTGATTTACAACGTGATGTTAGTTTCTGATGTACACCAAAGTGATTCAGTTATATATATAT
>NW_006778771.1:0-207 GCF_000442215.2 Lipotes vexillifer
GGCCCACGGTGGTGGAGCTGCAGAGCCCGGGCGCGCGCCTGCCGTCTGGACGCCGCCGCCTCCCCAGGACGCTCAGGCGGACCCGCGGGGGCGGACCCGGCTCCTGGGCCCCGGGCCCTCGAGGAATCGGCGCCGCGGGCACAACCGTGCCCTGAGACTGGGGAGCGGCTCCAGGCCTGCAAGTCGGCCGGGTCAGCCCTCCCCCAG
>NW_006778772.1:0-298 GCF_000442215.2 Lipotes vexillifer
TGTGTAGATTTCTCATTTTATCCAGGTGTTCTGTACATCTGGAATACCATGTTTCACTGTAGATAAACAGATTTACCTCTCAAACATTCTACAGGCTACATAACTGTCCCTAGAACAAAAGTCCCAACTATTTCAGACTTAGCTTTTTGAAGGACACTCAGGTTACATTCTGTTTTATTTTGTTGTTCTGCTAATTTGTTTTGATCCCAGAAGATATTTTTAAAATACAAAAAAGAAACAGTAAAGCTAGGAGTAAGTATTTATTAGGGTTTAGGGTACAGGTTAGGTTTGTTTATGG
>NW_006778773.1:0-208 GCF_000442215.2 Lipotes vexillifer
TACTCATCGAACAGTTGGCTCTCATCCTCTGCTGCAAGCGGACAGGCAGAGGTCAAGGTTCCCCCCCCCACCCCCAACCATTGCCCAATGACACACCAAGGACAGCTACAGGGTGACTTTTGGAACCACAAACAGTTCGGATCATTTTATTCTGAAGACTTATTGGGCAACCACACTACCCTCTTCCCTCTTTGTCTGCCTTGCCGTG
>NW_006778774.1:0-1344 GCF_000442215.2 Lipotes vexillifer
TTTTCCTTTTTTTTTTTTTTTTTTTTTTTTGGTACGCGGGCCTCTCACCACTGTGGCCTCTCCCTCTGTGGCACACAGGCTCCAGATGCGCAGGCCCAGCGGCCATGGCTCACAGGCCCAGCCACTCCGCGGCATGTGGAATCCTCCCAGACTGGAGCATGAAACCATGTCCCCTGCATCGGCAGGCAGACTCTCAACCACTATGCTACTAAAGAAGCCCTACTTGTACCATTTTTAAATGTAGAGTTCAGTGGTATTAAGTACATTCATATTGTTGTGCAACCATAACCACTATTCATTTCCAACAGATGCTTCATCTTGCAACATTGAAAATCTGTGCCCATTAAAAAATAATTTCTGTTTACCCCATCCCCAGACCCTGGCAACCATTATTCTATTTTCATTCTCTATTATTTTGCTCATCTAAATACTTCATAAAAGTGGAATCATACAGTATTTGTCTTGTGAGTGGCTTGTTTCATTTAGCATATGTCCTTAAGTTTCAACCATATTGAGAATGTGTCAACATTTTTTTCCTTTGCAAAGCTGAATAATATTCTATTGTATGTATATACCACCTTTTGCTTATACATTCATTCATCCATGAACACTTAGGTTGCTTCCACATTTTAGCTATTGTGAGTAAATGCTCCTATAAACATGGATGTACAAATACTTTAAGATCCTGCTTTCATTTATTTTGCAGTATACACTCAGAAGCAGAATTTGGGGATCATAGGTTAATTCTATTTTTATTTTTTGAGGATCTGTTGTACTTTTTGTCCACAGCGGTTATACTATTTTACATTCTCTCCAGCAGGCACAAGGTTCCCAATTTCTCCACATCCTTACTAATACTTGCAATTTTTTTTTCTTTTTTAATTTTTGACAGTATCCATCCCAATGTGTGTGATGTGGCATTCCATTGTAATTTTGATTTGCATTTCCTTAATTATTAGTGATATTGTGTATCTTTTCATTAACTTATTGGCCATTTGTATATTATCTTTGGAAAAATGTCATATGTTTACCCATTTAAAAAATTATTTTATTCAAGCATAGTTGATTTACAATGTTGTGTTAATTTCTGCTGTACAGAAAAGTGATTCAATTATACATATATACATTATTTTTCATATTCTTTTCCATTACGGTAGATCACAAGAATTGAATATAGTTCCTTGTGCTATACAGTAGGACCTTGTTGTTTATTCATTCTGTACATAATAGTTTGCATCTGTTAATCTCAAACTCCCAATCAATCACACCCCAACTCAGAGAAACCACAAGTCTGTTCTCTATGTCTGTGAGTCTGTTTCATAGATAAGTTCATTTGTGTCATAT
>NW_006778775.1:0-339 GCF_000442215.2 Lipotes vexillifer
TCCGATGCAGGGGGTGCGGGTTCGATCCCTGGTTGGGGAACTAAAATCCCACATGATGTATGGCACGGCCAAATAAATAAATAAAATAAAATAACTAGGGGACTCCCCTGGTGGTCCAGTGATAAAGAATCCACCTTCCAGTGCAGGGGACGCGGGTTCAATCCCTGGTTGGGGAACTAAGATCCCACATGCCCCGGGGCAACTAAGCCACAACTATTTAGCTCGCGAGCGTCAACGAGAGAGCCTCCGTGCCGCAGACTACAGAGCCCATGTGCTCTGGAGCCTGTGCACCACAACTAGAGAAGAGAAAACCCACATGCCACAACTAGAGAGAAACCC
>NW_006778776.1:0-1753 GCF_000442215.2 Lipotes vexillifer
AAAAAAAAAAGAAGCCACTTACATATATTATAAGGGACATAACGAATTATTATTCAAAAAATAGGCTTGTTGTACTCATTTGCAAATAATGTTTAATTTTTACCAAATGTTTCATTTTAATACATGCAAAAATGATCAAAAACAATCAAAATATGCTAATGCACTTTTTATTGCAAATATATTGTTGCCCTTGATTCTGAGGGGTTATTATAAAAACATTTGAAATTCTCAATGGTAAAGTGGTTCTTTTAATAAAAATAATATTGAAAATATTAGCACCCTTTTGAATTGAAAAGGGCCTTAGAGATCATCTAGTTAAAACTCCTGATTTTATAAATGGGGCTACTGGGGCTCAGAGAGCTGGAGCAATTTGTTCACAGTCACACAGCGAATCAGTGGTGGATACCAGAAGATAACCCAGGGTTCCTGCTGTCCAGTTAGTGGATTTTTTTACTGAGCTACCTTTTCTCAAACAGGCTTAGTATTTGTATTTCAAATGTTTAGAACTGTATCCAGTTTTGTAATCAGTTAATTCTTATAAGTTATTTGGGCTTATATGGGGACTAACATACAGGGTGGGGTTGAGGGGCAAGAGGAAGGCTGCCAGACACATAGACAAAGGCAAAATGCAAAATTCTTTCATGAAACAGTATCTCCTAAACTACTACATTCAACCACCATCTTCATGATTTTTGATATTTATAGACCATTTATACTATTCATTTATTTAACTCTTTTTTCTTAAATCAACTTTTTAAGTGAAATAAATGCATGTTACAGAGGGACTTTAAATTACCATAGTAAATGGAAAGCCACAGTACAAGTTTTAAATAGAAGACAATGGTTTTCCATGGTCCTTCCAACAACAACAATAATAATGGAAACATACGCTGTTAATGGAATTCTAACAGGATACTGTTACTTATCAGAGGTTCTGTGTCTGGAACATGCTCTTACTTTCTTATTTAAAAAAAAAAAAGGATGGAATTTGGGAGATTAGCAAGTGTTAGAAGTGTTAAAGATGTTAGCATCCAACTAAGATTATTTTCCCTTGACATTTAAAGATAATTGAAAAGGAAATGACTTTCTCACAATATGATTCAGTGTCTTCAGTGTCCTGTTCCATCTAAATCACCTCCTGGACCATCAACAGTGCATGTCTCACACTTCGGATGCTGGGCTAGAATGAGACATCTCTGTTATTTAGGCCTCTGACACTTACATTTCTGACCAAGGAAACACAGAACAGGGAAGCTGAAAGAAATCTCACTGAGCATCTGAGCAATGTAATACAGGGGCGAAGGTACAGATTCTGGATCCAGCAGCCTGGCAGGCATCCTAATCTTGCCATTTAATAACTGTAAAAAAAGTAAATTAACTGCTCTGAGCCTCAGTCTCCTTATCTGTAAAATGACGATAATAACAGAACTTGTCTCAAAGGGTTGTGGTAAAGTTATCTAAGAAAACATGTAAAAAAAAATCAGAAACATTTACTGAGCACATTGTAAGTGCCAAGCTTTACATATATGATATCCTGAATCCTTGTAACAGCTTATAAAGGTAAATATTATTAATCTCATTTTATACTTGAGAAAATTGAAGCATAGGAAAGTTAATGATTCCCCAAAGCTAACAAGTGGCAGAACAGAAATTAAATCCCAGGTTTTCTTGCCTTCAGATTACATCTTCTTAGCAATTATGCTTTAGACATGGAGATACAATGGTTAGGGGGAGAGAGGCTATCTTAGATGGA
>NW_006778777.1:0-212 GCF_000442215.2 Lipotes vexillifer
CACTTAAGAATACCCACCCTGTAAAGTATAATGATATTATTTCACTTGCTTGATAACCTGCCTGATCAGACCAGAGGATGATTTACTGGTAGCTCTCATTTTCTTTCTTCTTTACTTACTTACACAGGATACAATCATTGGGAAAGAGGCAGTCTAAGTAAAGCAGAGTTGATTGGCTTAAACATTCCAAACAACTCCCCAAAGGATAAGTT
>NW_006778779.1:0-286 GCF_000442215.2 Lipotes vexillifer
ATGCATGGGGAAGCCAGAGTATGGCCCACCCGTGTGATCAGGCAGCGTTTGTTAAAGGCATCTGAGTTTACGTGCCCTGCTACTCACATTGGCCATTCCAGACACTTTCATGACACTCTCCACACTTGGAGGTCAGTGCCTTTAACCTCCTGTTTTGCACAGTTTGCAATTTCTTCGGAAGATGGAAAGGAATGGGCAGAACCAATAAGAGACTGGCTGTAGTTGTTTGCACGGGCACATTTAACTCTAATTTCCCAGCAGCAGGTAGAATTAACCAAACCCTCAG
>NW_006778780.1:0-752 GCF_000442215.2 Lipotes vexillifer
GTTAAAGGAGCCGCTGATTCGGGGGCTCTGGCTCACTCAGGCCAGGGGAAGGGAGGGGCACGGAGTGCGGGGGGAACTTGCAGCGTCAGAGGCCAGTGAGACGTTGCACCAGCCTGAGGCGTGCTGTTCGTTCTCCCGGGGAAGTTGTCCCTGGATCACAGGACCCTGGCGGGCTGTACAGGCTCCCGGGAGGGGAGGTGTGGAGAGTGATCTGTTCTTGCACACAGGCTTCTTGGTGGCGGCAGCAGCAGCCTTAGCGCCTCATGCCCATCTCGGGTCCACACTGACCGCCACGGCTCGTGTCCGTCTCTGGAGCTCCTTTACGTGGCACTCTTAATCCGCTCTCCTCGCGCACCAGGAAACAGAGGGACGACGAAGTCTCTTGCCTCATCGGCAGCTCGAGACCTTTTGCCGGACTCCCTCCCGGCTAGCTGTGGCGCACTAGCCCCTTCAGGCTATGTTCATGCTGCCAACCCCAGTCCTCACCCTGCGATCCGACCGAAGCCCGAGCCTCAGCTCCCAGCCCCCGCCCACCCTGGCAGGTGAGCAGACAAGCCTCTCGGGCTGGTGAGTACTGGTCGGCACTGATCCTCTGTGTGGGTATCTCTCTGCTTTGCCCTCCACACCCGTTGCTGTGCTCTTCTCAGCGGCTCCAAAGCTTCCCCCCCATTACCTGTAGTCTCCGTCCATGAAGGGGCTTCCTAGTGTGTGGAAACCTTTCCTCCTTAACAGCTCCCTCCCACTGGTGCAGG
>NW_006778781.1:0-354 GCF_000442215.2 Lipotes vexillifer
TTTTTCAGGTAGACTGCCTATTTCCTCTTCATTTGTTTGGTATGGTGGGTTTTTACCTTGCTCTTTCATCTCCTGCATATTTCTCTGTCTTCTCATTTTGCTTAACTTACTGTGTTCGGGGTCTCCTTTTCACTGGCTGCAGGTTTGTAGTTCCCATTGTTTTTGGTGTCTGCCCCCAGTCAGTAAGGTTGGTTCCATGGCTTTGGTAGGCTTCCTGGTGGAGGGGACTGGTGCCTGTGTTTTGGGGGGTGGGACTGGATCTTGTCTTTCTGGTGGGCAGGGCTGCATCCAGTGGTGTGTTTTGGGGTGTCTGTGAAGTTATTATGATTTTAGGCAGCCTCTCTGCTAATGGGT
>NW_006778782.1:0-207 GCF_000442215.2 Lipotes vexillifer
ACAACGGTTGAGGGTTAATGTACATGTTGGGGCACGTGTTAGTGTTAGCGTACGGGTTACGATTAGGGTTCGGGTTAGTTTAAGGTTTTGGGTAAGGGTTCAGTTTAGGGTTAGGGTTAGGGTTAGATTTAGGGAATGGGGACTGTTTAGGGTAAAGTTTAGAGTATGACAACGGTTGAGGGTTAGCGTACGTATTAGGGCACGGGC
>NW_006778783.1:0-771 GCF_000442215.2 Lipotes vexillifer
GCTCCCTGTTCTCCCTGGCCTGGCCTGCCTTTCTGGATTTTACACATTTTTCAGATGGCCTTTCTGACCAGGTGGAAGTGAGAGTTCATTGTAGCGTAGATTTCTGTTTCAAGCTTGCTTGGTTGGCCAAAAAGGGCGTATGCGTTTTTTCCTGAATATATTCAGGAAAAAACACCTACGCCCTTTTTGGCCAAGGGCATCCTGGTCGGCATTCTGCCTATTTTCATAGGCTTTAAATGCAATTCCAAACCACCTCCTGAAATCGGTTTCCTGCAATTCTGCCTCACTTTCAAGTTCTCTTCGTATTCTTACTACAATATATATTTGGATGAAAGCTGTCATTTATAACTCTGCTGGTTTGTGAATTACAGTGGCCCTGCGCTCCTTTTCTCCCCTCGCTTTCTTGTGAGCTGGCCGCCATCAGGCATGATTGCTTCAGACCATAGTCTGGTTCAGGCACGTCATGCTGTGGCTCTGGTTCATTCTTCTTGCTGGTGGGAAGTTAGAGTTCAATGTGCCCGTCCAAACACCTACAGCTAGTCTCTCGTTGGTTCTCCCCATTCCTGTCCATCTTACACAGAAATCGCAAAGTGTGCCAAACAGGGCGTTGAAGGCACTGATTCTGCAAGTGTGAGGAGTGTCAGGAAAGTGTCTTGAACAGCGAACACAAGTTCCAGGGCACGTAAACTGAGATGCATTTTAAGAACAATGCCCGATCACACGGTGGACCATGCTCTGGGTTTCCCATGAATGTTTTAGCGGAAGGAAGAA
>NW_006778784.1:0-343 GCF_000442215.2 Lipotes vexillifer
AAAAAAAAAAAAAAAAAAGATTCCACAATTTAAAAAAACATGCAACAGTAAACAAGCCATTATGAGTTAGAGTTAACAGAAATAACAATAGATTTAGATGACCTAGGACTTTAAATATTGACATTATCAGCTACCGAATATAAGGTAATTACTAATAAGCTACGTTAAAAATAGATATTGAGATTTAAAAAATAAGCATAAAACAAGATACAATAAAAATGCCTAGAAGATTTGAAAGAGAATTCCTCAAGTTAAAAAATAATGTCATTGAAATTTAAAATTCAATAAATATTTGATACAATAAGGCTAGGCTACTCTAACAAAAAGATCCAACAATAATTCA
>NW_006778785.1:0-1475 GCF_000442215.2 Lipotes vexillifer
ATAGCCAGGACATGGAAGCAACCTAAGTGTCCATTGACAGATGAATGCATAAAGAAGATGTGGTACATGTATACAATAGAATATTACTCAGCCATAAAAAAGAACAAAATAATGGCATTTGCATCAACATGGATGGACCTAGAGACTGTCATACAGAGTGAAGTGAGTCATAAAGAGAAAAACAAATATTGTGTTATTAATGCATATATATGGAATCTATAAAAATGGTATAGATGATCTTATTTGCAAGGCAGAAATAGAGACACAGACATAGAGAACAAATGTATGGGTACGAGAACAAATGTATGGATACCAAGGGGGAAAAGGGTGGGTGAGATGAACTGGGAGACTGGGATTGACATATTTACACTATTATGTATAGAACAGATAACTAATCAGAATCTACTGTATAGCACAGAGAACTCTACTTGGTTCTCTGTGGTGACCTAAATGGGAAGGAAACCCCCAGAAAAGAGGATATGTGTATATGTATGGCTGATTCACTTTGCTGTATGGGAGAAACTGACACAGCAGTGTAAAGGAACTACACTCCAATAATAAAAAGAACATGAAAAAGCACATAAACATATGTATAACTGAATCACTTTGCTGTACAGCAGTAATTAACACAACACTATAAATCAACTATACTTCAATAAAATTTTTTAAAATATCTGGGCACTCCATGGTGCAGTCAAGTTGACACATGAAATTAATCATCACACACTTTAAATTTAAAAAATAACCTTTTCACCACCTCACTTTCCCTGCCAGCAACAGCCCTATTCAGCTACTTTCTTTTCCAGCAACTTCTCAAGACTTACCCTCAATAGAGCCATCTCCACTCATCTCCAACTTTCCTCCCACTATACTTTTTTAACGCCTCTCCAGTCAAACTTTTACTCCAAATTCTCAACCAAAGATGCCTTTATCAAGGTTAGTAATGAACTCAATGTTGTGACATTCAATTAATTCACAACCCTTATTTAAAATGAATGATCAGAAGCATTGTACAAAGCTGATCACCCTCTCCTCCTTGATATATTTTCTTCATTGACTTCCTGCCTCACTGCCATCCTCAGGTTATTTTACTGGTTCCTCCTCATCTCATTTACCTCAATCCTGATCCCAGTGTCTCAGTTCTTGATTCTATTACTTTCTGTACTTAAACTAAATACTTTGGTGATTTTACCCAATCATAGTTACAGATTGATATGCTGATATCTTCCAGCATTATATTTCCAACCCAGATCTCTTTCTTGAATCTGAAACCTGTATATGCAACTATCTACCTGATATATTGTCTTGATGGTCTAATAGATATCTCAAACATACTAAGCCCAAAATTATACTCTTGACTTCCTCCTACCCAAACCTGATCCACCCAAAGTCTACCCTTTGTAAGTTGAAGACAACGCTAACCTTTTAGCTTTCAGACCCAAAGCTTTGCAAATATTTAAGACTTCTCTCTTTCC
>NW_006778787.1:0-1463 GCF_000442215.2 Lipotes vexillifer
AGCGTATGGTTTAGGATTAACGCACGGGTTAGGATAAGGTTTCGGGTAAATGTTAGGGTTAGGTTTAGGGAATGGGGACGTTTTAGGGTACAGTTTAGGGTACGACAAAGGTTTAGGGTTAGCGTACATGTTAGGGAATGGGTTAGTGTTAGCGTACAGGTTAGGATTAGGGCTCGGGTTGGGGTAACACTTCGGGTAAGGGTTAGGTTTAGGTTTAGGGTTAGGGTTAGGGTTAGGGAACGTGGACGGTTTAGGGTTAGGATTAGCTTACGATGACGGTTTAGGGTTAGTGTACGTGTTAGGGCATGGGTTAGTGTTAGCGTACGGGTTACGATTAGGTCTCGGGTTAGGGTAAGGCTGCGGGTAAGGGGTCGTTTAAGGTTAAGATTAGGGTTAGGGTTAGGGAACACGGACGGTTTAGGGTATAGGTTAGGGTACGACAACGGTTCAGGGTTAGTGTACGTGATAGGGCACGGGTTAGTGTTAGTGTATGGGTGAGGATTAGGGCACGGGTTAGGGTAAGGCTTCATGTAAGGGTTAGGGTTAGGGTTAGGGAATGGGGACAGTTTAAGGTACAAGTTTGTGTACGACAATGGTACAGGGTTAGCGTACGTGTTAGGACACATGTTAGTGTTAGCGTACGGGTTAGGATTAGGGCACGGGGTAGGGTAAGGCCTCGGGTTAGTGTTAGGGTTAGGGAACGAGGATGGTTTAAAGTACAGGTTAGGGTATGACCAGTTTAGGGTTAGCATTCGTGTTAGGGCGTGGGGTAGTGTTAGCGTAAGAGGTAGGGTTAATGCACGTGTTAGGGTAAGGGTTAGTGTTAGCGTTAGTGTTAGGGTTAGATTTAGGGAACGGGGACGGTTTAGGGTACAGGTTTGTATACGACAATGGTACAGGGTTAGCCTACGTGTTAGGGCATGGGTTAATGTTAGCGTACTGGTTAGGATTAGGGCGCGGTGTAGGGTAAGGCTTTGGGTAAGGGTTAGTGTTAGCGTTAGGGTTAGGTTTAGGGAACGGGTATGGTTTAGGCTACAGGTTATGGTACGACAACGGTTTAGAGTTAGTGAACGTGTTAGGACATGGTTTAGTGTTAGCGTACAAGGCTTCGGGTAAATATTAGGGTGAGGGTTAGGGTTAGGGTTGGGTAATGGGGACTGTTTAGGCTACAGTTTAGTGTACAACAACGGTTTAGGGTGAGCATTCGTGTTAGAGCAAGGGTTAGTGTTAGCGTTCGGGTTAGGATTAGGGCACGGGTTAGGGTTGGCTTTGGGTAAGGGTGAAGGTTAGGGTTAGTGTTAGGGAACGGGGATGGTGTAAGGTACAGGTTAGGGTACGACAGCGGTTTAGGATTAGCGTAAGTGTTACGGCACGGTTTAGTGTTAGCGTACGGGTTAGGGTTAGGGCACGGGGAAGGGTAAGGCTTCGGGTTAGGGTTAGGGTTAGGGAGCAGGGAGGGTTTA
>NW_006778788.1:0-673 GCF_000442215.2 Lipotes vexillifer
GAGAAACATATGGTATTTCCTGAAACATCGAAAAAACAAGGTACATAGCCTCGGGTACTAGGCATAGGGAAACAGAAATCAAAAAGCAGAGGCACCCCAAAGTTTGGGGCTGCCATCTTTACAGGAACCTCGTCCACTGTACAAGTTAAATACCCACGAAAGGAAAAAATGGATCGTCAAGTTGCGGCACTTACGTGCCATGGAATATCAGTCAGCAATGAAATCAAGGTTATCTGGCCCGTAGCATCTTAGTGATTGGATTTAGGTACGATGATTCCAAGTGAAATAAGTCACACGGAAAAATAAACATCATACGGTATCACTAATACACTGATTGTAAACTTTTCTACACATGGTAGGAATTACAAAACTGAAGAAAGTCTCTCATTTAGAAAACAAACTTATACTTGCGTAAGGGGAAATCTGAGTGGGAGTGCTGCATAAAACCAGAGATTGAAATCAGCACAGATACCGTTCCAGAAGCCAAATACGTAATAGACAAGATCTACTCCTTGCTCCACGAAATGGACTCAACACCCCATATTGAACGCATAGGAATAGACCTGACAGGTAGGAATCTAAAAACCTATGTATATCCGTAAGAGAATCAAGCGTGCGTAGAGCGACATAAGCGCGGCAGTGAAAATCAGCCAAATCCCATTATAAAAATAAA
>NW_006778789.1:0-1198 GCF_000442215.2 Lipotes vexillifer
ATCAGATACTATTATCTAGGTACTTCAGAGAGGAGCTACAGCAGAGGACATGGGGGAGGGGTCCGTCCGGAAAGGCCCCATAAAGTCCTACTGCTCTGTTACAAATACGTGTTTTCTTAAGCCACTGAAACTTTAAAAATTTTTTTAATTTTAATTTTTTAAATTACATCAAATGAATTTCATTGATGTAATTTTCCAGTTTAAAAACATTTATGTAGCACTTTATAATTTATAGAGCATTTTTTCCATAGATATTATTTCCTTTAAAGCTCACAATGCTCTTCAGGTAATTTTTCTTTAACTTTTTTTTTGTTTGGCTGTGTTGGGTCTTCATTACTGCTTGTGGGCTTTCTCTAGTTGCAGCGCACGGGCTCTAGGGTGCGCGGGCTCAGTATATGTGGCACACGGGCTTAGTTGCTCCGCGGCATGGGGGATCTTCCTGGACCAGGGAACGAACCCATGTCCCCTGCATTGGCAGGCGGATTCTTAACCACTCCGCTACCAGGGAAGTCCCTTTTTTAACTTTGATTTTGACTTAATTTCAGACTTTTAGACAAGTCGCAAGAAGAGCACAAAGGATTCTTGCATATCCTTCATCCAGATAATCGAAATGTTACCATTACTGCATTACTTGATTCTATTTTTTTAATATAAATTTATTTATTTATTTTTATTTTTGGCTGCGTTGGGTCTTTGTTGCTGTGCATGGGTAAACGGCAAGCTGGGGCTACTCTTCGTTGAGGTGCCTGGGCTTCTCATTGGGTGGCTTTTCTTGCTGCAGGGCATGGGCTCTAAGCACCTGGGCTTCAGTAGCTGTGGCATGCGGGCTCAGTAGTTGTGGCATGCGGGCTCAGTAATTGTGGCTCGCAGGCTCAGTAGTTGTGGCTCGCAGGCTGTAGAGTGCAGGTTCAGTAGTTGTGGTGCACGGGCTTAGTTGCTCCGCGGCATGCGGGATCTTCCCAGGGCAGGGCTCGAACCCGTGCCCCTGCATTGGCGGGTGGATTCTTTTTTTTATTTTTAATTTTTTTTGGCGGTATGCTGGCCTCTCACTGTTGTGGCCTCGCCTGTTGCGGAGCAACAGGCTCCGGACACGCAGGCTCAGCGGCCATAGCTCACGGGCGCAGCCGCTCCGCGGCATGTGGGAATCTTCCCATACCGGGGCACGAACCCGTGTCCCCTGCATCGGCAGGGGGGGTCT
>NW_006778790.1:0-341 GCF_000442215.2 Lipotes vexillifer
CCTAGTGCAGTAGGCTGTGTACCATTGTTCTTTCCATGCTTTAGGAAACACCATTCATTTCCGCAGAATGGCTGTTGGCAATTAACATCCCGCCCATCAGCATAACAATGCTCCCTTTTCTCCATGGCCTGTCTTGCCTTTCTGGATTTTATGCTTTTTTCTGATGGCCCTTTTGACCGGGGGGAAGTGAGATTCCATTGTAGCGCAGTTTTCACTTGCAAGCATGCTTCCTTGGCCAAAAAGGGCGTATGCATTTTTTCCTGAATATGTTCAGGAACAAACGCATATGCCCTTTTTGGCCAAGGGCATCCTGGTCCACGTTCTGCCTAATTTCATAGGGT
>NW_006778792.1:0-617 GCF_000442215.2 Lipotes vexillifer
CTAAGGCCCCCACCCAGGTGGAGGATGGTAACTTCAGGCTGAGCACAAGATTCCTGGAGCACCTCCCTGTTACCTCACCACCAACCAATCAGAAGAAAGTTACACACCCTACAGCCCTCACCCCAAATTTTGCCTGTAAATACTTCTCCCTGAAAACCATCTGGGAGTTTGGGTTTTTGAGCATAAGCCGCCCGTTCTCCTTGCTCGGCCCTGCAATTAAACCTTGCTCTGCTCCAAGCTTGGCCCTGCAATAAACCTTTCTCTGCTCCAAACTCTGACACACAAACTTGGGTTTGGTAGCAATAAGGAACATAAGTTTGTACTGTTTGTGGTTTCTTTTCGTTTTTTTGAAGAACTTCCACTGCACTCTTTTATGATTGATGATAATATTGTGAAGGATGAGACTAATGTGCTCATTTAGGCTATGAGTTTCTCCATAGAGTTCATGTTTTGGAAAATTAGGACATTTTCTAAATACCTATCCTTAAAACATGCAATTAGGGATCTATTCAAATAAGCATAATTACAATTAGTTTTTTGTTTTTTTGTTTTTTGGGTTTTTTTGTGGTACGTGGGCCTCTCACTGTTGTGGCCTCTCCCGTTGCGGAGCACAGGCT
>NW_006778793.1:0-402 GCF_000442215.2 Lipotes vexillifer
TATTTTAATAACTTTACTATATTTTATCTTACTTTATTTTATTTCACTCTACCTTCTTTATCTCTTTTTTCTTTCCCTCCTTCCTTCCTTCCTTCCTCCCTCTGTCCCTCCCTCCCTCCTTTCTTTCTTTCTCTTTCTTTTTTTCTTTCTACATCAACTAATTCATTCTTTCTACTTTATCTCCCTTTTATTTTGAGCCATGTGGTTGAAAAGCTCTTGGTGCTGCAGCCAGGAGTCAGTGCTGTGCCTCTGACGTGAGAGCCAACTTCAGAACACCGGTCCACAAGAGACCTCCCAGCTCCACGTAATATCAAATGGCGAAAATCTGCCAAAGATCTACATCTCAACACCAGCACCCAGCTTCACTCAACGACCAGCAAGCTACAGTGCTGGAAACCCTAT
>NW_006778795.1:0-9871 GCF_000442215.2 Lipotes vexillifer
ATATATATATATATATATGTGTGTGTGTGTGTGTGTGTGTGTGTGTGTGTGTGTGTGTGTATGAGACTTATTCTAATAAGAAATTGACTCACACAGTAATGAAGATTAAGTCCTATGCTATTCAGTGTGTAAGCCAGAGACCCAAGAAAGCCTATGACACTGTTCCAGTCTGAAGGTCCATTGGTTCTAGACCCAGGATGAGCCTATATTACAGTTTAAATTAGAAGACAGGAAAAAATTAATGTCTCAGCTCAAAGGAGGTCAGGCAGAAGAGATCCCCTCTCACTCATAGGAGTGTTACCATTTCTGTTCTATTCAGGACTTCAGCTGCTCGAATGGGGTCCATCCAGATTAGGGAGGCCAACCTGCTTTACTTAGTCTACTAATTCAAATATTAAGCTCATGCAGAAACACCCTCACAGACACGCCCAGAATAATGTTTGGCCACATGTCTGGGCACCCTGTAGTTCAGTCATGTTGACCCATAAAATTAACCACCGCAGCACCTGTACCCCATTATTCATTTTCCCCTAATGTTAACAATTTACTTTACCACAGAATATTTATCAAAACCAAGAAACCTATATAGGAACATTATCATTAACTAAACTTCATACTTTATTTGAATTTTGCCATTTTTTCTCATTAATGCTTTTTTATTTTTCCAGGATCCAGTCCAGGACACTGCACTGCATTTAAAGTTAATTCATTTCAATTGTGTAATGTATTTTATTGTAGGATTATGCCACAATTAATTTGCTCATTCTCCTAAAGGTGGTCATTATTTACAAGTTTCCACTCTTGAAAATATAACTATCCAATGAAATCAGCTGAACTCAGTTAGAGGCATTCATGAAGCAACCCTACTCTTTCTCCCATTGTCTCTTCAATATGTCCTGGGAAAAATATCTGACTCATTCCACAGCATTTTGTGTTAGTCTTAAAACCAGTGTCCTTTTATTTTTTTCAGCCTTATTGATGTATAGTTGACAAAGAAAATTGGAAGATATTTAGAGTGTACACTGTGATGATTTGATGTACATATACATTGTGAAAGAATTCTCCCCTATTGAGTTAATTAACACATCCATCACCTCACTTATTTACCTTTGTGTTTTGTTTTGGTGAGAACATATAAGTTTCACTCTCTTAGGAAATTTTAAAAATACAATATAGCCTTATCAGTCTCTTACTAATAACTAAAATGCATAATGTGTTATGGTCATAAAAGCCTTGAATATTATTCACATTAAATAGACTCTTTCTCTCCATCTGGGGTTAGTTTCTGGCTTTCAAGTGTGCCATGGAGAGTGGAGCTTGGTTAGGAGTTGTTATTAGAAGTAGGTTTTTAATCCTTGAAGACTGGGAAGGATGGATGGAGTTTAAAATAAAGATACATTAAGAAAAAATTATCCCAAACTTGGAAATAAGGTTAAAAATTGGGCAATATGTCACTTTAAGGTCATACGAGGGCACTGTTTAACAGGCCCCTCTGAGGATTATCCAGAGAACTGTACTTGATCCAATTGACTTCAAACAAAGTCCCAGATTAGTGAAGTTACATGTTAAATTGTATATTTTTGTCCAAGAGAGATGCAGGCACTTTCTTTCTGATAGAAAAGATAACCCTCCAAATTACTAGATTTTTTTTTCCATAAGAAATCAACAAGTTTTGTAAGTAACCAGTCTTATTCAGTATCCCTTTATTATATTGTCTACAAACCTCAAGTCCTCAAATGATCTTTGACCTGGTTATACTGTCTTAACGGTTTCCTTCTAAATTCTTTTTCTTTGACACATGTTCATTTTGTATTTATTTGAGCCGTGTGTTTAAACTTTTTGAAAATCAGTCTTTAACAGATGAAAGGATTCTGCTTTACATGTTGGGTGATATTTAATCTGGTCTTTGTTCCCTCTGGGAAATGCAAATGCATACATAGCTGTTAACTGCTTTTTTTCAGTGTGATTTTTTGTATTTTCAGATATTCTCTTGCAATAACTTCTGACTGAAGCCACTTAGCAAATGATGCCTGTTTTCTGGAAGGCTGCTTTACATTCCTTTCTTTACTGTTGGGTCTACAGACCCATCAAACTCTTTTATTGGAATTCCACGTCTTCTGTAAATTCAAGTGACTCTCCATGCATCCTTTTACCACCATTACAGCTTTCTCTGAATGCAATAAACTGGAAAGACTGTTTCAACACAGCCTTTCTTTTTTATCCTTCTCTAAATGATAACCAGGCACCAGGCTCTATGATTGCCAAACCTGAAAGAACGCTTTTTCAGCTCTCCAGGTGGTTGGCCTGAAAACTCCTCACTTAGCTCGAGAAGTATTTTCACTTTCTATTTTTCTTTCCCCAATGGGAATTCATTATATCAGCACCCTCTCTTTCTCTGAAGAAACCTTCTCCTCTGTTTCTTTAATATCCACATACTTATAACTCTTGTCACTTTTATTCTATATTTCTTCGTTTATTCTTGACATGTACAGTTTGTTCCTTTGCATACATATTTTCAGATTAGCTAGTTTCGAACTCAGTACTGTGAAAATTTTGCTAATATTCTGAATGATAATTTATAAATTTATGAATTAATTTTTTGATAGTTAGAATCTTCATACTTTTGAATAGTATTGTCCATGAACATGGTATGTTTGTCCAGTTTTTTAGATCTTCTTTTATATATTTTATTATAATTTTATAATTTTCTTTATAAAAGTCTTATACATCATTTAGTAGCTCAATTTATGTGTATCTTGTAGTTTTCGGGTTTTATGAGGCTTTTAAAAAATTTTATTATTTAATTATAATTGTAAAATGTTCTGCCTTTTGAATAATATTTTTATGCCAAACAACATTGTTGCTCACTATTTTATTTCTAATGATTTCTAGATTCTCCAAGGTTTCCCTGTCCTATATAATTAATGACATTTTTCATCTAATTTTATATCATGTACTTCATTTTCTAGATTTATTGAAATTAGCCAGGATCTGCTACCCTCCCTGACCACACACAGAGCCTATAAAGTTAAAAGGAAAGAATGATAGTGAGTGTAATTCTATTCTTGATCTTATGGGAAACATGTCTAAAATAACTATATATGTGATGCCAGATTTATATTTGTTTGTAAGTTTGGTCCATTCCCTTAATTAGTTAAAAAATAGCCAAATTTGTTGACAAATGTTTATTTGATTAAAAATGAATTTAGATAAGGTCTATTTTTTTTTAAATTTCTTAGTATAACTATATGCTTTTTCTTTAAATCTTTCAATTTACTGCATTAATCCCTGTTTTAATATTTTGAAAACCTTGAATTCTTGTGATACAGCTTTATTGATGATCATACACATAAATACCTTGACAAATAAGCATGAACAAAATGTTATAATAATTGTGTACAAAGAAACAAGTGTAGGAGAGTTGCTTTTAAATCTTGTATTCTGTATGAATTATCTGACAACCCTTATCCCTCATTTCCTTTTGCATTAAAATGTCTTTAAAAAGTAAACTTTAAGTGAATAAAATATTTTATATAATAATCTACTTTTATTCAAGCATTTGTGATTGCCATAGGTTGAGTATTTTGTTTTTTAATTTAAACTTGGATATTACAGTAGTTTAGGACCTTTTCCTTAATGTTTCCAAGGTGATTAAAATATTTTGTCTATGTAAATATTAGGGAAATTAGAAGAATCAGAAAAATCATAAATATGCAATACAGTTATATTGTGGAAGAAAAGTTTTATGATTGTTCTAATTCAGGAAATGTTCTCTCAGTAAGCACTGGCTAGCTTAACTAAATGCAGCTGTGTTTCTAGGGATAGAAGAACCAATACAAAGCAGCATAACTACCCACACATCACTTAAAATATAAGGCTTGAATACAATTCATACAGTTGTTGAGTAGATTCTTTTAAGCTATGTTTATTTAAATAAATGTTAACAGAACTGTAATTGCTCCACTCATATTTTTTCTTTGAAACACTCTGAACATGTAACAGAATCTTGCATATTGTGGATACTCAAATACTGTTGAGTATTTTACTGTCTTCATTTTATTATTCTCATTAACAGTAATATACACATTGACCATCTACCTAGAAAAATAGCCTTCAGGCAAATTTTTAAATAAATGGAAATTATTTATATTAGGAAAGAGAAAACTCAAAATTGAGTTAAAACACCACTTTTAAAAGTATAATTTTATTTTTTCAAAGATATATTTTAAACTTCAACATGTATGATTATTATTATAAAAAAATGGATGGAAAGAGTTATTAAATGATGGTCATTATGATCAGTTGTTTTCTTGTCTACTTTGTGGTCTCCCCTTTTTTAATGGCTTGTTTTTGTAGTGGAGAACAAAACTGATATTTTACCCCCAGTCATCAATGACAATGAAGCAGGTCATGACCAGGCAAATATCTATTAATGTATTTTGGTATATCCAATATCACTTCAAAAGCAAACAAAACAAACAAACAAACAAAAAATAAGATGTTAGCCCCAATCTCTGCCAACTAATCAAATTTCTAAGTTTTAACATTGGACTTTACAGCTTTCACAGAAATTCCTTGAACTGGTTCATCAAAAATCACTTGTGTTACTGTAGCCAGAAGATATTTACAATGATACGAAGAAAATAGCAAGCAAAATCTTCTAATAAAAGTCTGAGTGGGGCATAACTCCTTACACTGTCAGAATCTATGCCAGTTCAAAAAGAAAGAAATAAGGAGGGTGGGAGGGAGACAGAAGAGGGAGGAGATATGGGGGTATATGTATATGTATAGCTGATTCACTTTGTTATGAAGCAGAAACTAACACACCATCGTAAAGCAGTTATACTCCAATGAAGATGTTAAAAAAAAAAAGAAAAGAAAAAGCAGACAGAGCTACAACAACACAAACACACACACACACACACACACACAAACACAAATGCAGGCAAACACACACACACACTCTGCTCCCTTCCCCAGCCTAAATAACATCAGACATGAACAAAATTCAGAATAGCAGATAATTCACAGAGATTTTGTTTAAGAATCATAAACATTTTCAGAACACTGGAACCCAGAAAGGAGGCGAGGAACAAATAAATAAGTATCATGATATAATGTCCATGATGGTATGATTTCATGTTAGAATCATATGGGTGTATGAGTAACATCTTTGGAAATTTGTAGAATTAAAATATTAACAATTAATCATCAAAAGGAATTAATGATTATGAACAAAAGTCAAATTAAACCACTATTTCATACCATATGTAAATTCCAAAAAGATTAAAGTCCAAATTTAAAAAAATTAGAAAGACATTCTGCAAAATAGAAGATACCAAAGAAAAAACATATGTAATATATTTGAGTGCAAGAAATTAATATTTTCCAAATAGAAGAATAAGTCAGAGAAACATAAAAGAACCGGGAGAAAAGATCTGAAACATATAAAAGAAAAAAGGAGTGGAATGATATTTTAATGTTCCAGTAGCTCCTGCAAATTAAAGAGTAAAAGACCTTTTAACTAAATGGAAACGATGGTAGAGATTATGACAAGAATATACAGAATAGAAAAGACTATCAATTCAAATTTTCAATAAGTGTTTTAAAAGATGTTCAACCTCTTTTTTAATCAGGAAAAAGCTAATCAATGACTAACAATTTTCAATGATTATATTGGCAAATATGTTAAAGACTAATATCATCCAATGATGGTGAGGGCGATCAAAGGAGCTCTCTTATGCATTTCCAATGGAAGTGCCAATCACAACAACCTTTTGGGAAACTAAGCTGGCAGAATCTAAAACTGAAATATGCATTCCACTATATTCAACATTCTCACTTCATAATAAAAATATGGAAAAAAAAGTCCCATTGTTTAAAGATTCCCTGCAGAATTCTCTGAAGAGATAACAAATAAAAGGATCCTAAATACCCACTAATAGGAGAATGGCTAAAAAAATCATAGCACGTCCATAAATATCTGATATTACACGGTCATTAAATAAAAAAATCTATTTCTTTATAAGCATAATGCTCGGTAAAAGAAGCAAGTTTCAGAGTAATGTATATAATAGCATTTTTATAAAAACAGATTTATGTATGTGTGTATATATATATATATATATATATGCTTTCATATGTTTACATGGACATAGAAAAATTACTTGAAAAGATGTCCATTATACAGTTAATATTTTTCCTTGTGGAGTGAGAGAGAGGAATGGAGAGAAGGGAGTGAGCACTTAGTTTTATCATGTGCTCTTTTGTGTCAACCATTGCCATGTGTAGCTTGTAAGGACAATCCAATAGAGTGTAATTCTTGATTTTTACTGAAATAAGTGTACAATTCTTACAAATATTATAGAACACAAGTCTCAGTTTCTTGTGGAAAAAAGGAAAATTTTATCTTCTATTTCACAATTAATTTAGTGTCAATCCAATAGCAGATGTTGAGCTTTACCAGAGTTTATGAAATCTTTAAAATTGCTAGGGAACCTTCAGAGGCAAGTAACACTTCCTTTAAGGGCATTTTAGCTATTTGGATGAGAGTTAACAGATTGTAGCTGTTGGAACATTGTGAACTAGTCTGAGTGATAAAGTGAAGCACTATAGTTCATGGCAATAAATGCCACCTGCAGTGAATTTATCAGTCAACTAATATTAAGGACATATTCGAGGGCACAGTATCATTTCTCAGTACTTGACATCCAGGCACAAAATATTTTCTAATGTTTATTAGCACCATATCAGTTGATAAAAAAGGTGGCTTTGCTGGTTTCAGAAGTGCTTTTCCCCAGGACCATAATACACTGCTGCTTTTGGCAATGTAGAACATGAGATTTTTGTAAAACTATAAAGTTCAATGCATTTACTGTATATTCCATTAAGTACTTACAGTCATAATATAGTGCGAGGCCTGTGCATTCATTAAAACTTTAATTTTATTACATTGTTTCAATAGAAGAAATCAAAATAATCAGAATATTTTTTAAAATAAAAGTAAATAGTAGTTGTATAAAATTTAACATTCTGATTTGATGTTAATAGCTTCTATATTACCATTGTTTAATAACATTCCACATTGTTCAATAACCAGAGAAAATATGTACAATTCTTATTAAATTAAAATATATCCCATAGGACAAAAATAGCAAATACTTTGAAAAAATGCTTTTCAAAACTATCTGTATGGTTAAAAGCTTAATTGAAAATAAATGTTGAGGGCTTCCCTGGTGGCGCAGCAGTTGAGCGTTCCGCCTGCTGATGCAGGAGACGCGGGTTCGTGTCCCAGTCCGGGAGGATCGTACATGCCGCGGAGCGGCTGGGCCCGTGAGCCATGGCAGCTGAGCCAGTGTTTCCGGAGCCTGTGCTCCGCAACGGGAGGGGCCGCAACAGTGAGAGGCCCGCTCGTACCGCAAAAAAAACAATGTTGATAATGATATCTTGAAAGACAGTTTGGAACCTCATTCATTTTGTATATTGACTGTGGAAAAGTGCTTGCTTTCAGACTTCCCTGTGCTTAGGCTGACTTTTCACACCACTCTTCTCATATTACTGATTAACTTGTGTGAATGTAAATTTATAAATGTGTGCCTTGGTAGGTTATAACAGCTTTTCATGCAGTATTTCTCTCTGGGCTTCAGATTCCTATTCTTTTTCATTTTCTTTCTGTTATGCCTCCAACTCCGTATACCAACATTTGCAGCTAAGTAAACTGACACCTCTATTAGTGGCTGAAAATGTGCCTTCTGATCCACTCTTGTGCCAGAGATAAAGATTTTGCCCTACAGTTTTTATTAATTTAAATAATTTTAAATTACTTCTGCTTGTCTCTTCTATTCTCTCAATTGCATGTTGATTTTTACTTATGTTTCCTTATTTGTATATACCTTATATTTCCTGGAGAAAATATGATCTAACTTACTCATTTTTCTTTGTATTTGCTTGCTTGCATTTTGTGAAATATGCTTGAGTAATAATAACTAATTATATAGATAGGAAGTATAAACCATGTTCAGGGCACCAAAAAATCCTTAAATAAATATTTATTTTCAGTTTACACACCACATTGTAGAATGACAGTTCAAATGCAAAGAAGTCCTTAGTGAACAAAAATGTTAATATTCCTGTCTTAGGTTTGAAGAAAAAAAGTGAGGGGTCCTAAAACATATACATTGATTAACCTCCCTAAAGGCTGTTGCCTGCTTTTGGGATTGGACTATAATTTATTTTATTTTGTTTTTAAGATATCTTAATTGATACACCAGTTATTATTTAGATATTAACTGAAACTCTACAAGTAAAAGCCCAAAACTACTCTGGCAAGTCCATAAGGAATCCGTTTTTCCTTTCTACTTATAAGATATATGCATTTCAGTTTAATCAATTTACAAATGTGGAATGAGGTTAAAAAAATAAAATACAGCCTCTAGTCATTTTCCTCAAAGAAAGAACCCCTCAGGGCAATCTGTCAGTTTACATTGCAGTTAAAAATAGTTTCAGAAGCATTGGCCTCCAAGTAATAAACACATAAGAAAGTATAATATAAAACCTGTATCACAGAATTATTTTGATTTATATGAGTAGCACAGATAGAGTTATCTAAGGGGATATGCAGTACAATTGGAATAAAACCAAAAAAAAATGCTAAATTTCACATTGTGTCTCACAATAGTTTGCAGAAAAGAGGTCTTGCTCAAGATGGTCATAAACTGACTTTAATGAGTCATTAATTTATATACTGCATGTTGAACCTTCTAATTTTTGTTTATGTTGATGTAATTGCTATGATGAAAGTGGGGAAAAAAGGACCAAACCACATTTTCAGAATATTAGAGTTTTATTTAGAGTGGTATTTTATTAAGTTAAAGATGAATAATAAATCGATTTGACTGGCCACTAAATCATTCCTTTTTTAATTTTACCATTTATATGCTTTATAATAAGGGACAACAGAGAGAAAGAACAATGGCAAATGATGAATGGTGCTATAAAGAAGGCTGATTACCACTGAGAAGTCTCTTCTTTATTCTTCTCTGATTTTCTTATTCATAATTTAGGTTCATTTAGAAACACTTGATATTACGTTATTGAATCAAAATTATGTCTATAAAAAATGAGATTGCATGGATCAGAAGAAAAGAAGGAAATATAACACAAATATATCCACAAACTCCTTTTCAACATCATAGTCAAAAACTCTCATTAAATATGAACTTCAGTACAGCAAATAGATGAAGCCTACAGCAATGATGGAAACCAGGAAAGAATGATATTCACACAACAAATTTAATCAGTTTATACAATTGAAATTATATTCTATGATAAAAAAATGAAAAGTCCCTCAGAGATAGGCTCAGAACACACAGAACCTGTTGTGACATTTCAAGATACCTAAAAAAACGTTTTTAAAAATTCCATGAGATGAAAGGCTTAGTTTATAGTCCCAGTGGTTATATAACAGTCATGAAGCTCTTGGCCTCAACTAACAAAGCATGGAATTAAATAAGACAAAATATGTGCAGGCATACCTTGTTTTATTGCACTTGGCTTTACTGTGCTTTGCAGACATTGTGTTTTTTACAAATTGAAGGTTCATGGCAACCCTGCATTGAGCAAGTCTGTCAGCACTGTTTTTCCAACAGCACTTGCTCACTTCATGACTCTGTGTCACATTTTATTCATTCTCTCAATATTTCAAACGTTTTCACTATTATCATATCTGTTATAGTGATCTGTGATCAGTGATTTTTTTTTTTTTTTGCGGTACGTGAGCCTCTCACTGATGTGACCTCTCCCATTGTGAAGCACAGGCTCCGGACGCGCAGGCCCAGCAGCCATGGCTCACGGGCCCAGCCACTCCGCGGCA
>NW_006778796.1:0-7160 GCF_000442215.2 Lipotes vexillifer
GCAGAAACTAACACACCATTGTAAAGCAATTATACCCCAATAAAGATGTTAAAAAAAAATTAATAAATAAATAAATTTATTTTATTTATTTTTTATTTTTGGCTGCATTGGGTCTTCGTTGCGGTGCACGGGCTTCTCATTGCAGTGGCTTCTCTTATTGCAGAGCACGGCGCGCGAGCTTCCGTAGTTGTGGCGCACGGGCTTAGTTGCTCCGCAGCATGTGGGATCTGTCCGGGCCAGGGCTCGAACCCGTGTCCCCTGCATTGACAGGCAGATTCTTAACCACTGCGCCACCAGAGAAGGCCTTGCTTTATATATTTTTGAGGCTATATTATTGGATGCACACAGATTCAGAACTGTTATATAATCTTGGTAGATGGACGGTATTTTCAGTAGAAAATGTCACTCTTTATCTCTAGCATTATTTTCTGCCTTCTTCTCATTTCAGTTTTCTTTTGGTTAGTGTTTATGTATATATTTTCCCAAGTTTTTACTTTCAATTTTTGTGTGTTCTCATATATAAGCATTAGATAGTTATATTTCTATCTAGTCTAACAATCTTTGCCTTTGACTTTCACTAGGAGTACTCACTTGAGTTTAATATCAGTTCATTCCAGCCAATTTGAAATTCATCAAACCATAGACTTCTAGGACAGGAAGAGATAGTGAGGCCAGAGCTTATAACAGGTCCTGGAATGAGTGACTGGGCCCTGATATGCCTAGTAAACCAGTGACTTAAAACATGACCCTCTAGAGACTTCGCTGGAGGTCCAGTGGTTAAGACTCCATGCTTCTACTGCAGGGGGCGTGGGTTCGACCCCTGGTTGGGGGACTAAGATCCTACAAGCCACGCATGTGCACAGCCCAAAAACAAAAAAGAAAAATGACCCTCTAGCCTGAGATACAGAAATTAGACAAACGAGCTTCAGGAAAATCAGCACAAATGAAATGGCTGGCCTCAGAAGAGCAAGAAAACAGTTACAGAGGGGGAAAGACTGGTGAGTTATTTTAAGAAAGCCAGGTTTATCTCCAATGCCAGGAACTCAGTTTGCTCTTCTGCCCTCTTCTCTCCACCTCACCCCTCCTCTCATCTCTGCTTTTCCTCTCAGGAGCCACATACCATCAACAAGCTAATTACTTACTCTCTCAGTAATAATTTCAATGCAAAGTCTAACCCAAAGGAATGAGTGGCTAGTGGTGAAAACTCGTTTTCCACTCTTCAGAAAAGATATATTTCTCACTTCCTGTCTTCTCTACTTATTCACAGTTGTCTCATATGTAAAGTGAGAATAATAGTATGTGTTATTGAAGGATTTACCTAAATAATGTAGGTTAGAAGCTTATTGCAGTGCCTGGCTGGCTCTTAATTGGCATTATTATTGGTACTATTCTAGGCTTTATTCCTTAGATAACAATATGAATTCTTCTGTTATCTTTTTTGAGGAATAAGCAAACATTCTGGATTCATCTAAAGATATAAAATCTGAGATTATAAAAGGGCCTTATACCTAAGGGTCTTATACCTAATCTGAGGTTATGAAAGGGCTGTTAAGATATGGCCCATGAATTTAAGAGTTTAAAATCTGACTGAATGTAAGATATAATATTCCAGCAAGAAAAGTTAATTAACAACATGAAGTACTATGTTCAGTGACAAATAAGTGGGACTGATCTTAGGAGCTGTAGTATTTCAGAAGAGGGTGAGGTCATCTCAGCTGGGGGTGAGGAACAAGGAAAGTGAGTACCTCAGGCGGTAGAAGAGACCCAGGGACAATGAAGTGGAGAAGGGGGATTAAGGTATGAAATATGATGCAGAATCGAGAATTCACAATGATGGAGATAAACCAGATTGGATGGAGTATGTGGATTCCAGAAAAAATAGAGAAGATGGCAGTACTAGGCTAGACTGTGGATAGCCTTGAATGCCAAGATCAGAAATCTGAGTTTTATGTTCATAGGATGATATCAAGGATGGGCAGACACATAACACAGAAAGTCATTCAATCCCACAATCATTTACACTCCAGCTGGCTTCAAGACAGAGGCAGGTGCTCGGAGAAAACCATTTCCAGTAGCTGGTGTTGCTTACTGGAGCAACTTGATCTACTGTCACATCACAACATGGCAACCACATTTCAATATGGGCACAGGGAGGGGACTGTGTAGAAGGCACCTGAGAACTTCAGATGGTTCTGCTGATTTATTTCAGTCACTGTGAATGTGCCCCGCTCCCATTTACCTCTCCTGGCACTCTCTCTCCTCCTTGGAGCTCCCTCAAGCACCATTCCCAGCTGGTCACTGCATAGCTTTATTTTTGTAACCTTCATCTAGTTGTTCCAACATTTTGAATTTCATTCCTCACAATTCTGACTCTGCCATTATACCCACCATAGGTATCTCTTAAAATTTTACTGCACTTTCTTACTTTTCAAATTGTGAACAGTCATCCATATCTTGACTCGTCATTACAATAGTTGGTCCACCTCGGTGCTGTCTACTTTATACAATCTGGGAAAAGTCCTAAAGGTCCTAGAAGCCTGAGTAGAAGTCATTTATGATGTTTTATTATTTAGAGGAGATGAATACAGAAAATAGGAAAAGGGTAGTATTAAACATTGGGAGGATGAGACAGATGGGATGCTCTTCACTCAAACAATTTAACGTAAATGGAAGGGACAACAAGGTTATTTAAATAAATTTGATTAAAAAATTGAACATGGATAAATGACATCATTTTTTAAATTGGATGAACTATATACCCTTAAGTCCTCAGGCAGGGAAACCCTTGCTTCATCCTCTCCCTGCCCCTGGCATTGTCAACTTACCCAGGCTGGGACTACACACCCAACCACAGGGCCCCACCCTCAGGGATGTCTCCCAGCTGTCCCCTTGCCCTTCCTCTTCATTCAGACTGGGTCTAGTTTTCTCACTCCACTTCCTCCCTCTGCTCTCTCCAATATAACCAAAGTCTGACCCCTTAGTAGCTGTCGATCACTTCTCTAGAACCTTCTATCACTTCTCTAGAACCTTTAGTACAGGAAGAAAGCAACTTGAAGCAGATGAATTTGCAGATGTCCAAAGAACGAAATGTCCAGATAGTCCATTGAGAAGAGAGGAAAGGAGAGCTGGGCATCCCTTTAGCTGGGCTTTTGCAGACAAGGATAAAGGCGTGCTGCATCAGTGCTGAAGGAACTTGAGGAATTATCAAGTTTACTTAGTAACTTAATGGAGTATTACTGGGCTATTTTTTTATCTCCATCATTCTGCCTAAAGGGAATGTGCCTTCTTTCCGCCATAGACAACTTGACTCCACTGAGCTCTCTCACTCCACCTTCTTCCAGTACATTTTTCCATCTTTGGAGATTTTACTTTGTGGTTTGAGGGGTTTTAAGGTTTTACAGTTTGGGGATTTTTTTTTTCTCCAAAGACATCCGGGAAGTTTGATTCTGTATTATAAAACCAAAGGCAATCTATCTCAGTAATGTTCTGAGTCATCACTCTGTATATTGTGTACTTCTCTAGATAGTCATCCCTCGGGATCTGAGGGGATTGGTTCCAGGACCCCCAGGGGTTACCAAAATCCACGGATGCTCAAGTGTCTTATGTAAAATGGAGTATAGTCGCCCTCTGCATCCTTGGATTCTGTATCTGTATAACAGATACAGAGCAGACTGTATAACAAATATAATGTAAACTGTTACTCTGAGCCATCCAGAAAAGATGGAGAAAGAGCTGTGGGCTTTGAAAATGAAACCTGAGGAATAATTCCACTGGATTGGGTACAAATGCCTGAGTAAGCTGTCCTTTCATACTTTGGCTTTACATTTTCTAAACATTATTGCCAAAGGACACTGTCCTTAAGTTACTCCACAAGAAACACACTTACTGAGAAACAAGTATACAGCTGTCATTTTCAGCTTCTTAGGTTCTTGTTGTGGCATCAAAGATGTCTGTGTTCTTTATATTAAGGAGACTTCTTTCCATTATAAATGTCATTCATGCTTATTATAAAAAAAAAGATAAGAATCATCTGTAATTCCACTACCCGAAGGTACTTATGTTAATTTTTTCTTACTCCTTTTCTACCTGTATGTTTATATTTTCAATTGGAATCATAGTTGTCTTTGTATTCTGCTTTTTAAAAAGTTGACATTATACAGTGTATATACATGGAATTTAAGCATATTTATATAAGACCAGTATTTTTCAGACAGTCAACTCAAATATTATATTTTTCTTTACTGTCTAGCCAAAAGACATTTTAAAAGGCAAGGGATTTTGTTTAAGTAAGGGGTTGGCCCAACTAACGGGACAATAACATGGGAAACTCTTTCATTCTTCTTGACTCTGTGCGCTTCCCAGGCTGTGACATGGTGACTCTCCGGTAACATTGGGTGATGATCCCAGCAGGGCAGGGCTCACTGAATGCTTTGCAAGGGGTTTCAAGACTGCCTATGATTTTCCTTTAAATATCCCTATCTGCAGATAACATACTCAATTTATCTACACACGTTTAAATTCTCTTTGGGTTTTAGTTTACATTTGGGTGCAGAGTGGGCAGACCTGGGGAGCAGAGATGGGAAATTATGGAATTGTGGGGTGAAAAAAAACAACTGGAGGTTAATTGAAGTGTTTCTTGTTTATAAAAATTATGAAGATGAAGGGGGAATGTTTTAGCAACATGGGGTAAGGGAAACTTTGGTGCCAAACAGACCTGGGTGCAAATGTAGACTCTGCCACTTACCTTTTCTGAGGCTTGGTTTCCTTATTTGTAAAAATGTAACTAACACCTTCCTCAAAGTGTTGTCGGAAAGTTTAAATGAAAAAGATACGTTGAAGCCTCAGAGTCTGATAGATTAGACAGGCGTGTTCAACAGTGTTAGTTTCCAATCCTCCTCCCACAGCTAAGCTGCATTGGTTTCAGAGCTCAGAATGAAGAGATTCTGGAGGGAGGAAAAAAATATGTATAAGTAACATCATGACATGTTAGTATGTTAATAGAACTTAGTTCTACTCTGAATTATATTTATTATTATGTATTTTTGGAGTTATTTTCTTTCCATAACCCTGATACCTCCTCTAAATCATAATTATATTTTGCATTTTGTAGTAACTGCAAACTTAAAAGACATTTACAGACAGTATTTTGCATGATTTGGCCAAGAAGGCGTTTTTAGATATAAAAGCCATGGCTCAGGCTGCTTTTCTGGTGCATGTTTATAACACGAAGATTAGGGCCCAGGTCCCCTAACAGCTGCCACTGAACTTCGTCCATAGCTCAAGATTGCTGTGATCATTAAAAGTTTAAAATGTATGCTCTGTAAAGTATCTCTGTAGAGTAAGAGAAAATATCAGATGTCTATAACTGAACCAGAATGATAGATTATGCAATAAAAATGAACATGTTTTTACCAAAGGCAAACACAGTATGCAAGAAAGATCAAGCTGAGAAAACCTCAGGATTTGGAAAACTGAGTGTTTTCTTTCATTCCTAGTCCACTAGGGAGCACTGTTACCCGCTCTCAGTGCAGACCTGGCACCACCTCACGAGCTGTTTCCTTCTTCCAGTCTAAAAAGTTAGGTAACTATTGCAAGTTTACAGATTCCCTGGTCTAAGGGCTTTTTTCCCATTTCCCAATTATTTTGCTTTGAGGATAAGGTGCCTCAAATTCAAAACATATGTTTAAAATATTTTATCTATATACGTCCTATTAGAGCTCAATTCCCTCCCTTTAAAAAATTCCTTACAGTTCATTTAACATGTATTAAATTAAAAAAAAAAAAGAAGACAGGAGCTCATGAGGACCATTTGATCTTCGCAACAACCCTATAGGGCAATTCGTTTTTCTATTTTACACCCGAGGAAACAATTTCAGAGAAATTTTCCTAGAGTCAATCCACAAACTCCCTTTGAATGTGTTTTACTCCTGCTCTGGTTCATTTTATTATCTAAGTAACTAAGCATTCATAACATTTTACCCCAAGTCTTAGCTCCTAACACTGATAATGTTCAAATCGAATAGAAAAAAAGTAGTGATAACTGTCTAAATTCTGGATTGCCCACACCAAAATTCGAACGGTTTCACATTGTGTATGTGTATACACATTTGTCTATATACATATAAAATTACATTTGTACCCAATTTCCATACCAATATTTTGTGGCACTTTTAGTGTCCTGGGTCTTGATGTTTGCAGTTTCTTTACCGTCACTGAAGAAAATCTGTGTGATTTTCTTCAGTACTAATAATTATGGCACACAGGGTCTGTCTTATTAGTTCTACATCCTGAGGTCTCAAACTAAAAGCTAAGGAGTCTCCTTGAATGAATGAACATTATCTATCTACCTATCTACACAATCTTTTATGTGTACAGCACACAGGATTGGGGAACATGAGGTCACTGTATTTTCCATCTTCCTCTCTTATTTGGACTGTCATTCTAGTCCAAAGGCTGCTTTCTCTCTCTCCTACCACCACCTCTCAATCTAACTCCTGCTTTTTACCAGGGTAAGTAACCTACAATGCAGCTAAGGTTACGTGCCTTCCTCCCTCTTTCCTATCTATTGCTCATGACCCAGATAGGTGATGCCTTCCCATGAAGGCCTCTCCCATCTCTCCAGACTTTGTTTTCATGTCTGATGGTACAAGCATCATATTCTACCTATTAAAATAGCCTCGCCTTTTTTCCCTCCCCAACACCTTTTTTATCCTGCACCACTTCTTGAAGACAATAACCATACCTTATTTATCTTTACATCCCCTAATGCCATGCTTCTTAAGCTTGAATGTGCATAAGAACTCTATGGGGATCTTGTTGGAATACTGATTCTGATTCAGTAGGCCTGGGGTGGGGCCTGAGACTCTGCATTTCCCAGAGAATATTAATACTACAGGTTCATGGGCCACGCTTTGAGCAGCAAGGCCCTTGCATAATGTTTTGCACATGGCAGGTGTTAACTCACATGTACTAGAAAATTAAAAGTTAGGAAGCAAATGCAAAGACAATGAGATAGCACTACACAACCACCACTATGGCAACATCAATTGTTGGTACGGATGTCTGAGTGCCTGGATTCTCATAAAATGGGGATTTAAAATAGTGTACCTACTTTAAGTAAAGATCTGGCTGCCCTTTTTTTTTTTTTTTTTTTTTAAAAA
>NW_006778796.1:7241-20921 GCF_000442215.2 Lipotes vexillifer
TTTTTTTTTTTTTTTTTTTTACAAAATTATCATATACTTACGCTATTTCTAGTAGTTCCTCTCTTAGATACTTACCAAAGAGAAATGAAAACACACGTCCACAAAAAAGACCTGTACAAGAATGTTCAAAACAGCTTTATTCACAACAGCCAAAAACTGAAAATACTCCTGTGTCCATTAACTGGTAAATGGATAAATAAATTGTGGTATATCTGTACTGTGCAATGCTGGCTACTATTTCAACACCATGGAATACTGGCTTGAGTTCTCCCATGAGGTTGCAATTATGTAAGGTAGAGCTGCAGTCATCGGAAGGCTTGCCTGGGGCTGCAGAACTTGCTTCCAAGATGGTTTACTCATCTGGCTGTTGGCAGGGGGTCTCAGTTCCTTCCCACACGCTGCTCTCCATGGAGCTGCATGAGTGTCCTAATGACATGGCCACTGACTTCTGTCACTGAGTGATCCATGAGAGAGGACTGCTGTGGCCTTGCCTGGCTCCAACCTGCTGCCAGGCCTGTCTTGAGGCTTTCTTGGTCAATGTTGGGCCAGAGCCTCCTAATACAAAGGTATGAAGTACTGATACACACAACAACATGGGTAAATTTCAAATGCATCATGTTAGTGAAACAACCAGACACAAAAGAGTACTTATTATATGATTTTATTCCTTTTCTATGATGTTACAGAGGGTAAAACAAATCTATAACTTTTAAAAAAGTCAAACAGTGGTTACCTGGGGAAAGGGGTAGACAGGAAGGGTTATAAAGGTACTCGCCCAGGGGAATGAAACGTCGTGTGTTTTGACAGGACTTTGAATTACACAGGTGTATGTATTTGTCAAAACTCAGAACAGTATGCTTTAGATTTGTACATTTTAGTCTTTGTAAATTTTATTTAAAAAGAAGAATGACTCTAAACAAATTCTGTACTACCATTATTGATATGCTGCTGCTGAAATGTTTCTAAGTGAAGTGTACTGATAACAATGACAACTGACATTGAAATGCATCAGACAATAAGATGAATTGATGGATGAACAGATGGCTAGATACATGGGTAAAGCAAGTACAGAATATGTTTACAGCTGATTCTTGAACAATGTCAGTGTTAGGAGTGCCAACCTTACGTGCAGTCAAAAATCCGATTATAACTTCCTTTATAACTGTACCCATGGTTCCATATTCATGGGTTCCATCAACTGCAGATTGTGTAGGACTGTAGTACTCTTTCTTGAAAAAAGCCTGTATATAAGTGGACCCACATAGTTCAAAGCCACATTGCTGAAGGGACAACTATACTGCAGAATCTAGATGGTGGGCATATGGGTGTTTTTTAAGTTTTCTGAATGCTTGAAAATTCTCATAATAAAACGTTTAAAAGAAAACAACCTACAACAGTGAGGAGACACTTCTGCTTATATCTGTACCCCTGATCCCAGCTCAGGGCTGATGCCTCTAACATCCATTTGGAGGGGCCCTGACAGCACTGTGCCGCTCACCACCTCTGCAGAGAGAAAAAAATCAGGTGTGCACTCGGACAGATGGAGAGCAACATGGCAAAGGTCTAGAAATACTGGTCGACGTGGGACCTTCAGTTACTTACAGAGGATCTAAGCCTCCTGAAGAACACAGACCAACATGGACTGAAGCTGCCAGTGGCAACCAGAGTGGCTGGGAGAACAGGAGAGAGAAAATCTGAGACCTGTTCATCATTCCAGGCCATACATGATTCACAAATACCCTAATGAAATGTCTTGGTGGTTAAAATCTAACATATGTTGACATAGTTAACTTAGAAATGTCTGCAATTCTATGTGTAAATCTAACTCTTTAGTACTTTTTGTCCATTTAATCCATAGCCTTTCTGCTGGGTTAATTTGAAATGGTAACCTTCTTTGTTAATTGATTTCAGGTGGATATCAGCAATGTCATTCATTGCTGGACCATCCAGTGGGGTGTAGGCGCCTCTTCTTACTGAGTGGAACACTGATCCCCAAAGCTGGCTTACTACTAGAATCACCTGGGGAGCTTTTAAAGCCAGGGTGATGCTGGCCCCCCTAGGACAGTTGAATCTACATGGGAAGGTGGGTAGGAGAGAGGCCTGAGCATCTGTAGTTTTTATTTATTTATTTTTTTTGGCCACGCCATGCAGCTTGCAGGATCTTAGTTCCCTGACCAGGGATCAAATCTGCACCCTGCTGCAGTGGAAGCTTGGAGTCTTAACCACTGGACCGCCAGGGAGTTCCCTCCCCTGTACTTTTTAAATGCTCTCCTGGTGAGTTTAATATGTGTCACATAACTAGACCTTAAATTTTCAAAGTTAAAAAGTTTTCAAAGGGACTGCAAAGAAGATAAAATTTTACTTAAAAAATGCTGTTTTGGGTAAAGGTTTTTAAGTTCTGTGGGCATCTTTTTCTTCCAACTCTTAGAGATACGTATCAAAGTGCGATATAGGTTGATGAGTCCTCATTAAAACAGGACAAACTTCAGCTTTAGAGTCCCAGAATTAATAAGATCTCATTGGCAGAAATTAGTTTAATCCTATGGAAACTGACATCTAGGAGAACACTACCAGTGTCCCAAATTCTGATGTGTGTATATCTGATCAGCATAGCTGGATTGCCTTAAAGGTGGGCTCAGCACGTGTTTAGGGCAGACGCCAAAATATATACTTGGGAAAAAATCTATACTTGCTATTTCAAAAGTTGTGTGGGAGGAGTCATTATGGAGTCATAAAAAAGAAAAAAATATAATTATATTAGCATTGATTACAGCTATTCTATCTATGGGAGGCTGGGAGGAACCATGGCCGTTGCCAGGATTGTGGACATGAAAGCTGCTCCCAGCCTAGCTGAGGGAGTGGAAGGGGCTTCTGCACCGAGGGATCACCTTGCTTCCCGCCCTCTGTTCTCCTTTGGTCCCCAGACAGGAGTCAGCACCAGTCAATTAGAAAGTCAAACTACCCGAGGAGGAGGGCGGCGGCAGAGAGAGTTTGCGCCTGGCCCAGCAGGTTTTGCACTGTGAACGCGATTGAGAACAACGTGCTAATTGTCCTTTGTTTGCTGAGCAGGGCCTAGAGCCAGCGCAGAGCTGGCCCTGAGAAGCTTCCAGAGCCTGGGGACCAGGTGTGGGGAACTAGCACTGGCTGCCTGGGGGTAGGAGTGGGGAGGGCACACAGCAGGTGTTCCACAGACAGAAACCGCGCAATTTACAGGTTTCAGAGTTTCTCTTATTAGAGAAAGGGACAGAAAATGGCTAAAAAGTCAGGCCAGTAACAATCAAATCAGAACACTGAACTCCAGGAAGAACGCACTAAACTCCACTGGACTAAATGTGCAGACACTCCTCCAGAGTTAGGGTTTTGTCCAAATGTCAAAACTCTTCTTGGCCTTCAGGATGTCTGACCTGTAGCCAGTAGGAGGGCCAGAAAAACGACCAGACCTAGTTCTCCAAGTTCTCCCTCCCGGACAACGTGGAGTAATCCCTTCAACTGCAGGGCAGCCCCCCCGTTGTGAATAAGAGAGAGTGAATAGGACTTCCCTGGTGGTCCAGTGGTTAAGACTCCATGTTTCCAACGCAGGGGATGCGGGTTCAATCCCTGGTCAGGAAACTAAGATCCCACATGCTGCGTGGCCAAAAAAAAAAAAAAAAAAAAGAAAGAGAGAGAGAGTAAATGAGGCAACCTCCCTCAGAAGCAGGACTTTCTGGAAAGCAGAACAGAGGCTTTGCTCCATTATCACTATGCATTGAAAGGGTAAAAACTGTACAGCTATCATCTTGCTATTGGTCTTTCTGATGTATCAATGCAGGAAAAAAATTTAAATGTATGCAAAAGAAAACATACTTTTCAAAAACACACACACAAAAAACTGTCACAAGCAGTTATCTTTGGGCAGTGGGATTGTGGAAGAATTGTACTCTTTATTTCTACATTTCTAGAACACCTTACTTAATGTGTGTATATATGTGTTGTGTGTATTTATTTATTTATAAAAAGACCGTGAACATCTAAAACTCAGGAAAACCATGAAGTTAGTTCTATAGTAAAATCAGTTTAAAAACTGCAGATATATTTACAGCAGTCAAGACCCAGGAGCAACTTAACTGTATGTCAACAGGTGAATGGATAAAAAAGATGTGGAATATATACACAATGGAATATTACTCAGCCATAAAAAAGAATGAAATAATGTCATCTGCAGCAACATGGATGGACCTAGAGATTATCATACTACGTGAAGTAAGTCAGGCAAAAACAACTCTATGATATCATTTATACGTGCAATCTAAAAAACTGATACAAATGAACTTACTTACAAAACAGAAACAGACTCACAGACAGAAAACAAACTTAAGGTTACCAAAGGGGAAAGGGGAGGGGAGGGACAAATTAGGAGCTGGGGATTAACAGATACACACGCCTATATATAAAATAGATAAACAACTACTGTACAGCACAGGGAACTATATTCAATACCTTGTAATAACCTATAAGGGAAAAGAATCTGAAAAATATATATATATATAAATCACGTGCTGTACACCTGGAACTAACACAACACTGTAAATCAACTATATTTCAATAAAAAAAACTGCAGATGTATGCTCTTGCCCATGCATTTAATTATGGATGCATGTATGGATAATTTGGCCTTGGAGCTGGCATTCTCTGGGCTTCTCTCATGAGGAGAGGGGAGGGAAAAATTTTTAAGTGTACATTTCCTCATTAGCATGACTGGCAGAATAGTGATCATTTTGATAGTATTTTGTTTATGGAGCTTTCTTAAAGGATAGAGAGAGAGATTTATATCTCGAGAAAAGTCTCCACTGCTTTCCTGTGGTCATTTAAAATTCATAAGATCATCAAAAACAGGGCTGAGCCCTCTCTTCTGCCACTCTGACAAAATGCCACTAGCTTTCTTTTCTTGGAAACGACGGTGTTTAGGTTCTGTTTTTAGCTCTCCGGAGATGCCAAGCAGAAGTAGGTCATTACAACATGTATCTGGTCGTTAACTCGTCCCACCTTGGCTCCAGTCATTTTGTCTGCCTTTGACCCTTCACCTTGCTTCAATATCCAATCACTATGTCACACCCACAATGCATGGGAACATCAAGTCACCAGGAAAGAACAAAACCAAAGAAAAAAACAAAACCCAAATCCTCTGAGTTGGCTGGGACTAATGTCATCGCCCCTACTCCCATTTTAAAGATGAGGAAACTGAGGCATGGAAAGGTTCTGGGGGTGCCCTGAGTTAAGAGCTCCCCAACTCTGCTCTCGTGCTGCCTGCCCCATGGTGGTGCCAGAGTCTGGCCCGTGATGCCATCTGCCTTGGCACTGGCTACAAATTTGTACCCACCCTCTGCCCTGCCCTGCCCCTCCTAGTGTGCCAGTTCCACACCGTTAAGACCACAGTGGCAGCGATTTATCGGGGCCCAAGCAGACTGATGCTGTTCATGAACTCCATCTTATTCTAATTTTTACAAGTCATTTTATATATTTTAATTTTGAATTATATAAGAAATACATGAAAGCAGGCACAATGTAAGAAATTCAAAGGCTATCAAAGAATATAAAATAAAAAGCCTTCTTAATCATCTCCCTGTGTTCATCTACCTCCTGCCTCAAGAGACATCCTCGAAGACTCACTCTGTCTCCGGAGGCAACCACAAGGTCATTGGTGCACACTGTCCAGCAAAACAACTGTCAAAACGCTTGCTATGGTGATCGCTATATGCCTCCTGTTCTAGTTCTTTCCAGTTTCATGTTCCCGAAACATGAGGCCTGGGCTGGGATATCTCGTAAGGAGGACAAGTCAAGGTAGGGGAGTAGCAATGCAGGTCTAAGCAAGAGCGGGGGCCGTAGCAACAGTGCAGAGGGCACAGGTGTGAACAGAGTTTATTCTGGCGCCGTTTGTCTGGGATCACCTCCTGGCCTGCCTCATCTCCTTCCTCTCGTCTCTTCTTTTACCACAGACCAGCCCTGGAACACCTCCTCATTCTCTAGAACCAAAGCTGGCTTAAGAAGGAGGTTTTTTGTTTTTGTTTTTGTTTTTGCGGTACGCGGGCCTCTCACTGTTGCGGCCTCTCCCGTTGCGGAGCACAGGCTCCGGACGCGCAGCCTCAGCGGCCATGACTCACTGGCCTAGCCGCTCCGCGGCATGTGGGATCTTCCCGGACCGGGGCACGAACCCATGTCCCCTGCATCCGCAGGCGGACTCCCAACCACTGCACCACCAGGGAAGCCCAAGAAGGAGGTTTTTAATGAGCTCTCTCCCAGCCCTCTAAACCTCAGCATCAACTCTGCTTTTTGTCTGGGTCTAACCAGGGTCCAACCCTGATGGTGTACCCTAGACCTGGTCAGTGGGTCCATGATACATCGCCGTACTGGTAACATGCTCAGCAAGCGAGATCCTCTTAATTTGGTGGGCTGTCCTTGCCTTCAAATGTCCCCCGCCCTTGAATCCCAGCCCAAGAGCAGAGCCTGACAGCCTGTGGTGGCCCCAACACAGGGCTCTGTGTGCCAGAATGAACTTCCTCCTGGCATCCACAACCTGGCTCATCTCTTTAGCAACCCCCCCACCCCCATCGTGAATGGGTCCAGTTAATGAGGTATATCCCAAGATATGGCAGGTCACAAAAGCAGGAAAATGACGGGTAGCAAAGATACATGCTTCCAGGTACCTTGGCTACATCAACTGACATCACAGGCAGGGGTGGCAGAGAAGAACTGTCCAGAACACTTGTTCTCAAGCTGGGGATGGAGCTTAGGTCACTGGCCACTCTCAGCTATTTCTGTGCACACACCCTGCAGCCGTTGGCACCAGCACAGAGGTGGGGCCAGCTGACCACTGATGTCGCTGGTGGTATTTTTCTTCTCTGTCCACCTGAATCCTGTGGTCCACGCACAGTACTGTGGGACAAGCGGGGCATGGTGTGCTAAGCCCGGTGTGAGCTGTCAGCTCGGGAGCAACTTCACAGTGCTTCCATCCTAAACTCTACCTTTTAAGATGAAGAATACAACCCAGATCGTGAATCAAACAAGGAGATCTGCCATATGCTTTCTCAGGATGCCTGAATGTTGGTGAGAATCCCCTACATCTCTGCCCTCTGGACCTCAACATTAGCTGCATCAATACAATTGCCCCAGGGCACTGAGCTATTGCTTAAAGGCACAGTTAGTCCTGAGGACATGGAGAGAGGGGAAGAGGGCTCAGGACTTGCTGGTCCGGGTCTGACAGTAATGGGCTGTGATCTCGAACCTGCCCCCCTGGGCCTCAGCCTCCCTACCTGGACAGCAAATAGGACGGACTCGCATACCTTCTAAGGTCCTTTCCAACTTTCACATTTGATGAGTCTATGTTTGCCTCTGTTACTAAAACAGGAGAAGCCACTTAAGTTTCTTTCTCACCCAAGCCACTGCGTCACATTATTAAGACCAGGAAATGGCTTATTGACATGTTTAACCAAGACGGTGCACCTGACCACCATCCAGGCATTTGCTTGGTGACAGCCTCCTAGCTGGACTGATGGGTAACTAGACTACAAGGTCCTGGAAGAAGCAAACTCTTGGCTATTCTTACCTGGGTTAACATAGAATTATGCACACAGTAGGCCCTCAATAATGCATTGAATGAAAAGAGTTGGACTGAGACATCCTACCCTTCTCACCTAATCCACCATAAAACAAAGAATGTCCCGTGGAGGCTTTGGGGGCTTGAAATGCATCTTGTAGAGGAGAAAATTCTCTGTGCTCAAAAAACTGACCCAGGGTTGATGTGCACCCCATGCCAATCTGTTCAGTGAACAGATCCAGACACATGAATCTGCCCAGATGGAAGACAGTCAGGTTACAAGACTGCTTCAGTGCTTAGGAAGTTCCTAAAGTACCCAAGAAGCAGGTACAAACATGCCTCAGAAGGCTGTTCAAAGTAGTACGATATAATCTGACAGCTTTATAATGCCCTGAGGGGAGACATGAGTGTTTCAAATTTGCTATTCAGAACTAAGTAGGTAATTAAAGCTTCTTACATGTAAAACACAGGCTTGAATTCAATAATGGGGTCGTTTTTGGATTTAACTTTCTGTAGTCATTCATAAACTTAAACACCTTGGAAATAATCATTTCATACATTACATACCATGCTCAGGGAAAAAATATTTTTAGGTTCATTCCAGCTGCATTCTAGATACATTGAGAAATCAAAAAGAAAAAAAAATGTGTGTGAGTGGGGGTGAAGAATGAGATAACAGAAGGATAAACTCACATCCTAGGTTATTTTAATGTTTTCTGCTTCCTTATTTGCAAAATGACTCTAGCCATCTTCAAACTATAGGTTGAAAAGAAAGGGCTAATATGTCACAGGGCTCAAAGCGTAGTTGAATTTTTCAATTAATTTTTTAAAAGCATGTTTCCAGTATACAAAGGATGAGTGCTGTTTTAACAATGTATCTATATGTAACTTCAACTTATTCCAGAAAGGACTTAAGGTGGCATCATATAAACTAAAAGTAAAAATCAGAGAAAAGAAAAACAAGGTTGGGACAAACTCCAACAGAGAATGCCATACAAAGGGCCAGTGATAATAGTCTCCATCTCTCCCTGATGGACGGACACACGTTCAAATATAGCAGGAAATACCGAGATGAGTTAAAATTTTTATCTTTTCTTTAACTTGCTCAATAGCCACTCCAAGTATTCTCTCATTTGAGTTTTGCCCCATGTGAATATCACACAGCTTCTTGAGGAAGGCAAACAGAAATGTTTCCATTTACAAAGGACTTGGAGAGATTAACTAATTTGCCTGTAGTCACATAACTAGTTTTGGTGGAGCACATAATTAGGATCATTAAAGAAAAGAATGGGCTCCTGAAAAATTGTATACACTCTCCCTTTGTGTAGGACTTTGAGAAAGGAGATAACCATCTACCTCGGGCACCTTAAATGTCACTATTCTTGAAAAGACCATTAAATAGTATAAATTTTATCTCTGTAATTTTAAGTTTTTACAACAGTGCAGTCTTCAAAACATCTGAAATTATGAACAACTGTATAAGCTCTATTAACCAAGTGAATTTCTACATAAGCAGAGATTTAATGAGTATGGGGAGAGAGGCATGAAAAGCTCATGTGGAGGGTGATACGGGCAGTGGGAATGGGGCAAAAGTTTCAGGGTGGGAATTAGATTTGTGTCTTTGGGAAGAAGAGAGAGCAGTGTGTCAGGAATGATGTGCATGAGGCAGTGAGTTGGAGGGAACCGAGGTCCGAGGAATACTCAGGTGATACAGAGCAGCAGCTGTAGGAGCCTGGATGAGTTCTGGATGTGATGAGAGCCCACTGGTGGGGTCTGAGCCATAGGAAGGGATTTTCGAACAAAAGCTCCAGCTGGCTGCTGAGTGAGGACTAGACAGCAAGGGGCAGGAAGGGAAGCAAGCAGCCCAGGAGGGGGCGTAGCAGAGTCCAGGGAAGAAGAGAAGGTGGCTGAGGTATTGCAGGAGGAGGTAAGAAGCAAACTGGGGGTATCCTTGCAAGTAGGTGAGGTCAGGGGTCAGGCTGTTGTGTCAGGAAGCCGGAGTTTTCTTTAGGGCAAAGGTTGGTTACCCCGGCCCGGGGGGCGGGTTCTGTCACAGGCAGGTGGGTGATGTCAGCAAGCAGCCACATGACCCTGGCCAGCAAGTATGGGACACTGACCAGCAGGTGGGGCACACTTGCAATCAGGTAAATTACTCTGGCAGGTGGACCAGCCACCTCTTTGAGTAGGTTATGAATTGTGTCCCTTGCAAACTCAGAGGTTGAAGTCCTGACCCCCAGCACTTCAGACAGGGCCTTTAAAGAGATGATTAAGGTCAAATGAGGTCCTAAGGGTGAGCCAAATCCAAATATGACTGGTGTCCTTACAAGAAGAGATTAGGACACAGACATGCACAGGGGAAGCCCATGTGAAGACAAAGAGAGAGAAGATGTTCATCTACGAGTCAAAGAGAGAGGCCCTCGGAAGAAACCAACCCTGCTGACACCTTCTGAAGGCTAGAAGTCCAAGAAACTTTGACTTAACTCGAAGTTTCTCACGGAACTTAGAATCATGAGAAAATAAATTTCTGTTGTTTAAGCCTCCCAGTCTGTGGTACTTTGTAATGGCAGCCCCAGAAAACTAATACAGGCGGATAACTTCCCTGAATCTCTGGGAGGTCCTGCATGGTCTGAGTCCCACATCCAACTAGCTGAGAGAGGCTGCTGAGCACATGGAAGACGTGCAGGGATCATCTGAAGTTCACGCGCTACAGGGTGAATTCGGCCAATCAGTGGGTGACCTGGCAAACATCCAAGATGAGAGCAAAACAGCTCACTGGCAACAAGAGTAGTTGAGTGTTGCAGATGCATTACACGGAGTGGAAAATGAGAAGATACGGGATTTCGGTGAGCAGCACGGTGACTCCACTGAATCCCTAGAGGCTGGACCATAGCATGCAATCCTTGAGGACATCGGGGCCTGTGGTTGAGAAGCTTGTATGGGCAGTTGAAAAACCATGATGCTGGGTGTCCTGGGGGGAGTTGGGCCTGGATGCCCTGCGGGGAGTCAGTAACGATACCACTAGGACCTAAAGCAGCAGCAGTGAGGAGTCAGGATTCCACTGGCTTCTGGAAAAGGGGCCAGAAATCCACCTAATTCTTCTCTGAGGCGGTATGTTGGTGCTGAGTGCATAATCTGACTTTCTCTTCTTACCAGCTATTTAGCTTTACCACCTTTCTTGCTCCCTCACCTGTTTCTGTGTCTGCAGAATCTGTTCAGACCCAGACTAGGCCTGGGAGGGTAGCACAGATGAGCTGCTCTGTGCGCTCATCCAGCTCTATGATTTTATAAAGGTCTTTTTTCTTTTTTTCTTTAATTTTGAGTTTTAGTATAAAGAGTGACATTTCTTAAAAGATTCCATTTTGTTTGTTGGTATGATTTGACTTTCAGGAAGCAATAACCCAATTAAGTTTTGCTAACCAATTTTGTACTCCTTCTAGAAAAGTGAATTCTAGGAAACAGAAGCAGCCTTCTGTTTATTTCTGACAAATTGTGCCAACGGAACAAGTACATCTTTTATTTTAAGGGGTGTCAGAAAGCATCAGAATATCCAGGGCTCCTGTACCGTACCTGGAACAAAGATAATTCACCTAACAGAACCAGTTACGTAACAGATCTAGATGCCTTAAGTTAAGTAAGGCAGATTACATTCATGACCGGTCAGAAATAGGAAAGGGCACAGCCAGTTTTTCTCATGGCAAAGAAGAAAGGATAGGTATCTTCAGGAAAGAAAATTAGCCTGAAACAATCCAAAGCAGTTCAAAGCAAATATGAAATTATCTGGAAATCTTGCTATTTTTTCCATCCTCCTCTGTAATATACCTGAATTATTTTATTTTTATTTTTGCGGTACGCGGGCCTCTCACTGTTGCGGCCTCTCCCGCTGCGGAGCACAGGCTCCGGACGCACAGGCTCAGCGGCCATGGCTCACGGGCCCAGCCGCTCCGCGGCACGTGGGATCCTCCCGGACCGAGGCACGAACCCGTGTCCCCTGCATCAGCAGGCGGACTCTCAACCACTGCGCCATCAGGGAAGCCCCCTGAATTATTTTCGTTAGAGTGTGTGCCTCAGCATTTAAGAGAGCTGGGCCCTGACCCCAGTAGTCTGAGCTTTAGTGCAGAGCCATTACCAAGACCCCAGAGTCTGGAAGCAGCTGCAGAGATAATCTGGGGCTGGATATTTTCTGTTGATTATTAGTTTGTACCTTCAGAAGTTAATTCCAGTTTCAAAGCTCAAGGCTGGCCTGTGAACTGGAGCATCTCAGATCGGTCCGTGGGCTGCCACAGCTGGAAGGAGTGGCAGAGGCCACGCTGTCCAGTCCCTGCGATCTGCCAGACCTGAGTTTGAATCCTCACTCAGCAGCTGAGCAATCTTTGGCCAGTATCTCCACCTGTTTGAGCCTCCATGCCCTCATCTGCAAAACAGTCCCCCTTACAGTACTAGCCTCTTCGGGTTATTATCAAAAAATGAGATAAAACAGTAAAGTACTCAGCACACGTGCTAAGTGCCAGTGATTGTTATTGCTATGACCAGAAAAATGTTCCTCGACATGAACAATGGTCAGGGGAAAGCTGAGCTCTGGGGGAAATTACATGACATACAACTGAGTTAAATTTAAACGTCCTGGCATTTGGGGCGTAAGATTATGCATGTCCCGTTTGTTCATTCACTGGGTGCATGACTGCATAAAGAGTAGACAGAAACTGGCTGCCGTATAGGTCAGGTGGTGATGGAGGCAGCTGCTGTATGGGCATCAGGAGAGAAGGGCTCCCTTCATTCACTTCATTATCAATAAGTAGGAATATTTTGAAAGAAGTATTTTTTCCTGAGCAGTTGCTCTCAACACTAGGCTTAAGATATTCAGTAAACCATATTTTTAACAGATGTGCCATCATCCAGGTTTTGCTGTTCAATTTATAGAGCACAGGCAGAGTAGATTTTGCACAATTCTGAAGGGCCCTAGGATTTTTGGAATGGTAAATGAGCTCTGGCTTCAACTTAAAGTCACCAGCGGCATTAGCCCCTAGCAAGAAAGTCAGCCTGTCCTTTGAAGTTTTGAAGTCGTCATTGAATTCTCCTTTCTAGCTATGAAAGTCTGAGATGCCATCTTCTTTCAATAGAAGGCTGTTGCATTTACATTGAGAATCTGTTGTTTAGTGTAACGGCCCATTAAGTATCTCAGCTGATCTTTTGGATAACTTGCTGCAGCTTCTACATCACTATTTGCTGCTCACTTTGTACTTTTATGTTATGGAAAAAGATTCTTTCCCTGAACCGCATGAACCAGCCCTGCTAGCTTCAAACATTTCTTCTGCAGCTTCCTTATCTCTCTTAGCTTTCATAGAATTGAACAGTTAGGGCCTTGCTCTGGATCAGGCTTTGGTTTAAGGGAATGCTGTGGCTGGTTTAATCTTCTATCCAGACCGCTAACACTTTTTCCGTATCAGCGTTAAGGTTATTTCACTTTCTTATCATTCACGTGTTCACCGGAGCAGCACTTTTAACTTCCTTTAAGAACTTTTCTTTTGCTTTCACACCTTGGCTGTTCGGCACAAGAGGCCTACCTTTCAGCCTACCTTGGTTTTCAGCGCGTCTTCCTCACTGAGACTAATCATTTCTAGCTTCTGATTTAAAGTGAGGGACATGGGAATCCTCCTCTCATTTGAACACTCAGAGGCCACTGTAGGGTTATTAATTAGCCTAATTTCAATATTGTTGTGTCTCAGGGAATATGGAGGCGTGAGGAGAGGAAGAGAGATGGGGGAACAGCTGGTTGGTAGAGCAGTCAGAACACACACAGCTTTTGTTGATTGAATGTGCTGTCGTACATGGGAGCAGTTTGTGGTGCACTCCAAACAATTACAAGAGTAACATCAAAGGTCACTGATCACCATAACAAGTATAATCATGACGTAAAAGTTTGAAATACCGTAAGAATTGCCGAAATGTGACAGAGAGACACGAAGTGAGCAAATGCTGTTGGGAAAATGGTGCTGATAGTTGCTCGATGCAGGGTTGCCACAAACCTTCAATGTGCGTAAAAAACGCAGTATCTGTAAAGGGCAGTAAAACGACGGATGCCTGTATTCTACTTATTTAGCTGCTCCTGCTGA
>NW_006778796.1:20931-34532 GCF_000442215.2 Lipotes vexillifer
GACTGACTCTCTATTGTTTCAACGAACGTTTCGGGATTGAATGTCTTTAGTCTGGCCTGGGGCGTGTCCCCACCACCCATCACGGAACTAATTCCTCTGGTCAAGGAAGCAGAATTCGCTCGAATAGGCCAGGCTTGGGTCAGAGTTAAGTGTAACCAGCTCATCACAATTTGCCTGGGACTTTTCTGGTTTCGGCACTAGAAGTCCCATGCCCCAGGAAACCCCTCAATTTAGGTCAAAATTTGCCCTAAAGAAGTCCATGCCGGAGAAGAGGGGAGTGTGTTGTCAGCCCCAAAAGACTCTCGCGACTAGGAGTGAAGGTGGGATGGTTTTCTGGAGGCACCCCCAGAAGGGGAAATTGATTCTGGGAAGGCCAAGTAACAAAGTAATAACTTCTCCATGTGCCTTTCTGGATTAGAGGTACCTTGAGGACAGAGAGTGAATCTTACTTATTTTTGCATCTTTCCTAAAATTTAGCACACTGCCTTCCACATAGGAGGGCCTCAAAAGAATTTCTCCTACTTCTTGCGCAACTTTATTAAATACTTTAAAAAATTCCTGTAGAGGGAAGAATGTCTAACACTAAGTAGGTTCATGATAGATAATACAGGATCACTTTTAACATGAGCATTTAAAATAGTTTATAGTCTTATTTGATTGAGATTATTGAAATGCAATCTTGCTGAAAATGGGGTGGGTGCAGAGTTTGTGTTAAACTTTCAAAATTATTAAAGTACTATGATTCCTAAGGTCCTTTTCCCATCATATTTAAGAGAAAACCTCTATTATGTTTTCTTTACATTAACATCTAATATATATTAAAAAGTGAAACTTAAAATACATTCCTTGCGACTTGAAATTTGATTCACTAGTTTCAGTTTTGTCGTTAAACCAGACTGAGCAGTGGACAGGAATTGTTTTTCTTGGGGCAGGGTGTGACTTTTCTTGTGAAACTTTTTTCCTGTAATTTCTAGCTTCTGACCCATTCCTGCCAGCAACGAGTGATGCCTCCCAATTAGGAGTTTAAAAGAAAAATAACTGCATGAAGAGCTATGTCGTTGATTTTGAAAACAGGATAAAACATTTTAAATATTTTACACTAATGAATAAATGCTGTCTTGAGCCTACTTAATGGGGGGAAAAAGATACTCCCTCTAACATGCTGCTTCCAAACTTGACATTGGCCATGGAGGCAAAGACTCTAGTTGTAATCAGTTTGTGTGAATTTAGCCAAGTCGGTTCTCTCTGGGGCACCACATTCATTTGTACATGATGGATTTAGACTATAGCTCCTAGTCCATTTCAATCTCCAACACAAAAATGGGCTTAAACTTCATCCCTATTTCTAAGATTTATATGAAATTCCTTTTTCAAAAGCTGAGCTGAAAATTATAAATGAATGTTATTATTTTGTCTATCTATATAAAGGAATATATCAGAAAAATCACACTGGAAATGGAGAATTTGTTACTGTTATGTTTTCTTTTATTATCATTAAATGCTTCCAATGACCCTATAGTGGACTCTCTGGTGGCTTTCCCAGCACCCACTACACCTCACTTCCATTGACAGAAGACGTGCAGTTTGGGAAAGAAAACTCAGCTCAAAGTGCAGACTGAATTGGTCTGCTGAATTTCATATGCTGGCTTAGGTTTGGGCATATGACACAATTGTAGAGTGACTGAAGGAGATAGTTGCTGGAGCCAAACACAAAAAACAAAAAAACTGAGAAGTCATGTCCATTGCCCAGAGGAAGTGAAAAATGAATCATATGATCCCTGCTGCTACTGTTACCTTTACCACTAGAGGAACCAGAAGCCAATTCTGTTAATAGCTCCGTGAGGAGTTAGAAAGAACTCAGGACACGGTGACATTGTTGAGCTGCTAATTCAACCAGTTCTGAAGCCTGCCCTACCTCTGGACTTCCTGTTTTGTGAGATGAGAAATATCCTTATTATTTAAGCATCTGAAATAGGTTTTCATTTGTGGTTGACACAGTAAATATTTGTAGGATAACAGATGCTTGGGACAAAAAGATCCTTATGAATCATTCTGTCCCTCTATTCTTCACCACGTTATCTTACAGAGGAGACCAGGCTGCATAGGACTCCCTGATCTGACCCAGTCACATGGGCAGGGGCAGGGACAGTGAATGAAGGGAGCCCTTCTCTCCTGATGCCCATACAGCAGCTGTCTCCATCACCACCTGACGAATACGGCAGCCAGTTTCTGTCTACTCTTTATGCAGTCATGCACCCAGTGAATGAACAAACGGGACATGCATAATCTTACGCCCCAAATGCCAGGACGTTTAAATTTAACTCAGTTGTATGTCATGTAATTTCCCCCAGAGCTCAGCTTTCCCCTGACCATTGTTCATGTCGAGGAACATTTTTCTGGTCATAGCAATAACAATCACTGACACTTAGCACGTGTGCTGAGTACTCTACTGTTTTATCTCATTTTTTGATAATAACCCGAAGAGGCTAGTACTATAAGAGGGCCTGTTTTGCAGATGAGGGCATGGAGGCTCAAAAAGGCGGAGATACTGGCCAAAGATTGCTCAGCTGCTGAGTGAGGATTCAAACTCAGGTCTGGCAGATCGCAGGGACTGGACAGCGTGGCCTCTGCCACTCCTTCCAGCTGTGGCAGCCCACGGACGGATCTGAGATGCCCCAATCCACCAGTGCACAGGCCAGCCTTGAGCTTTGAAACTGGAATTAACTTCTGAAGGTACAAACTAATAATCAACAGAAAATATCCAGCCCCAGATTATCTCTGCAGCTGCTTCCAGATTCTGGGGTCTTGGTAATGGCTCTACACTAAAGCTCCAGACCCACACGCATGTGTTAAAAAGAAACGCCCATTTCTCAGCTGGTAGCCATTCCTAGTTCCCTACTGCAAGGACCGTGTTTCTGTATTTCTTGCAACCTTACTCATAAACTGCCTAGTACTCAATTCGCGTGTAATACGGTGATCACTTCTCCAGCAACACGGACACATACTGCTTTGGTAGAGCCACACTGTATTTTTCCCAACTAACTGGAACTGGCTAAAGCTGCTCTAGACTCGTGCTGGGCCCTGGGGCTGCCAAAGTCGTTTTTCCTGCAGACACCTTACCGCCGGGTGCATGTTAACTAGGGGCGAACGGAGAATGGCAGTAAGCCTGAGGCTGGCAATAGCCAGGTGCCCTTTCAGGGACTCGCTGTTTCAGGTCCCCTGAAGGGCACCCAGCCCTGGGACGCTACAAAATGGGGCGTGGCAGGAGAGTGGAACTAACCTCTCCTACTAGATCCAATTCGACCCCCCCAAGCCCTCTGTCTCCAGGTTGTACCTGAATCCAACCAATCGGAAAGGGAGTTACATCGACGGCAGCTGAGGTGTCCAATCCGAGGACATGTGTCACACTCCGTCGTCCGCTGAGTCCCCACGAGCTGTAAAAGTGTTCCGCAGTCGCGCGCGGGGCAGCCGAGCACCCTCGGAGCGCCTCGGGTAGCGCGAATCTCAGGGAGGAAGGGACTGTTAACAGGGGCCCCTGTTAGTGCGCAGGAGCCTCAGGAAGAGCTCGGTCTGGCTCCTGCGCCTTCAGGTCTCCGTCGCTCCCAAGACCCAGGAGCGCCGGGTTCCGCGCGCGCCGGGTTCCGCGTGCTGCAGAGAAGAGGCGGCAGCGGGTGAGTGTGAGCCTAGCGCGCCCGGCGTTCCGGAGGGAAATGCCACCCCCTCCCCCGCCCACTAGGGGCTTTGAAAATAGAGGTGGTGAGATCCCCTACCCTTGATACACACACATCCCCCTAGCGGACAGCCGCGAGGGACCCCGGAGCGGCCGGGAGGTACCTGGCTGGGGGCGGCGCAAGGCGGGGTGGGAAGAGGAAAGGAAACAGAGCAGGTAGGCGCGGCCTGGGCGGACGGTGGGGTATGGGGTGGAGGCGGGGGGCGGTGGCGGGACAGAGGTGGAGGCCGAGGGGGCGGGCGTTTGATTTTACAGGAACGCGGTCCAAGGTATCGATCGACCTGCCTCCGCCTGAGTATTCGATTAGAGTTGATGGGAGTGACACGGCCAAATTTAAAAACGAATTTCCTAGAAAACCTAACAAGAAAGGTAACACTGAAGTGCTTTTTATCGGCCGGACACTGTGTTAAGCATTTTACAAATAACGCTTCCTTTTCTGGGCACTGCAACCCAGTGAGAACACAGCGTCCCATTATACAGATGGGGAAAGTCCTGCTCAGAGACGTGAAGCACAGCTAGCGACCACGAGCAGATTCAGGTTTATTCCAGCCTTGACTCCACTAGAGTTTCTTCTTTAACCATCAGGCCATCTGGTGGACCCAAGCTGGAAACCTTGCCAGTACTATAGAAAGTCAACTGCTCCTTTTAATATTCCGGTTTTCTTTTCTTTCTTCCATTTTTCCAGAGGTTGTTCCAAGCTATTTTAAGGAAATTAAACGAATTTAAAAGCAGGGAGGAGATATTTTATAACTAAAATATATAAAATATAAATAGCTCCTCCTTGCTTTTAAATCAGCTACAACATATAATTTGGGAGAAATTTGATGAACACAGAAGAAATACACAGGGAGTTATTTTGTAGAAAGAAATAATATATGTAGAAAGTAAGATTAAGTGTAGCTGTTTTGAAGATGCCGGAAAAGTTTGTATGTGCTGGAAAATTGAAGAATACTTTAGAATCCTAGAGTTGTTAAGAAATAGAGTCTTTCAGAGAGTAGTTTTAGTTTTTCTTTAGAATATCAAGAAAATTAATAATAATCTAGGGAAAATCACCAATGTTATCTATGTGAATAGACAATGCTATTTTATTTTATTTTAAAGCTGTATAAGAGTTTCATTATAAATACTATTTGTGAAGTGTTTAGAATAAGGCTTTTGTATTACAGAGCAGATGGCATGCTAATGGTGGCAAATAGCTTTCATCATATCCTTTAGTTGTCACACTCCCCCAATTTCAGCTAAGAATGCCAGTGAGAATTGCCTGAGATACATTTCATCCAAGTAAGAAAGTCATCCCAGTTGAGGTAGAGTGTGTTTTGGCCCCTGAATTGAAGAAAACTGCACACAACTTCTGTTGGGATTATCTAGGTGTAGTTCTGGTGACTCTGCTTTTTTTCCTTCCCTTTGATATCTTTTTGGTTTGAAAAATTACAGAATTTCTCCCAGTGCTTTGTAATATAGCAATTAGTGATTTTTTCATTCCTTGGAAATACTTGAGAACTTCTCACTGGTGTTTTGTTTATAGCTTAACAGTCCTGTTGGGATGAAACAGAATGCAGTAGACATAGATACAGGCACCATTAATGAAAGCAGGAAAAGTTCCGTTCATAGTTTGGAGATTAAAACTAGACTTGTAAACTCTCTGTTACTAGATTTCTAAACTTGTTAAGGACCTGAAATTAGTAAGAGTACAGACAGTAAGGCTACGAATTGCTTCCTGAGTTTGGCCAATCCAGGGACTTCATCTTCATCCTGTGTAAAAAGAAGAGGTTAGCCTAAATTATTTCTACTTTATAGTTTCACAGTAGTATCATTCCGCCTGTCACGGTACAGACTTTTTTCCTAACATAACAGCTTTGTAACTGTGGATAAAAAAGAGACTAAATTTGAGGGCCTGTTGTTTAACACTTTATGTATGCGCATTTTACAAACACAGAAACTGAAGCTGGTAGATCTGCCCACAGTCACCCGTCTACTAAATGTGAGCTCAAGTTCTGGGATCCTTCTGATTTCAGAGCCTCTAATCTTTCCACTTTGTCTGTGCTTCTAAGTCTGGGGACAAGAATCCAGCAGTGCGCTAAGGGCTTAGTGAACCCCAGGGTAAACAGCACATGTACCTTGACCCTCCTATTCACTCAAGATTTGGGGAAGAAAGATTTTGATTTGTATGTATTTTGTGTGAGAGAGGGGCAGACACAGGTTTTTGTTTTATTGTTTTGCACGTGGGAAATGGGGTAAAACACATTCACGTTAAAAAACTCAGGTCTTTGGTATAGAGTACACATTTCACATAATTTTTGAGGTAAGATGAAACATCAGAGATGTTTCCTGTTTTGTGGCAGGACAATCCAGATGCTTTTAAGATTACAATTTCATTTCTCTCTACTCTTTTTTTTTAATATAATGGTTTTATTGAGGTAAAATTCACATACTGTCTAGTTTACTCATTTAAAGTGTACATTTTTACGAATTGTGCAACCATCACCACAGTCAATTTGAGGACATATTCATCACCCCAGAAAGAAACCTGGTGCCCATTAGCATTTACTCCTCATTTCTCCTCAACCCCTTGCTCCAGACAAATCTACTTTCCATCCCTATAGATTTTCCTATCTAGGCATTTCATCTAAATAGAATCATACAATAAGTGATCTTCTGTGACTGACTTTTTTTTGCTTAGCACAATGTTTCAAAGTTTTATTCAAGTTATAACATATATTTGCACTTCATTCCTTTTTATTGCCAAATAATATTCCATTGTATGGATATACCACATCTTATCCATTTATCACTTACGGACATTTGAGATGTTTCCACTTCATGGCTCTTACAGATAATGCTGCTGTGATCATTTGTGTACAAGTTTTATCGTGACTTGTGTTTTAATTTCTCTGAGGCATATGCCTACTAGTAGATTTTCTGGGTCATACGGTAACTCTGTTTAAACTTTTGAAGAACTACCAGAATGTTTTCCAAGTGCCTGCACCATTTTCATTCTCACCAGCAGTGTATAAAAGTTCTAGTTTCTCTACATCCTTGCCAACACTTGTTATTATCTTTTTTATTATATCCATCCTAGTGGGTGTGAAGGGGTATCTCATTGTGGGTTTGATTTGCATTTCCCTGATGACTAGTGATGTTGAACATATTTTCATGTGCTTATTTGCCATCTCTATATCTGGAGAAATATCTTTTCAGATCCTTTGCTCATTTTTTAATTGGATTATTTAACTTTTAGTATTGAGTTGTTACAGTGCTTTATATATTCTAGATATAAATCCTTTATCAGATATATGATTTGCAAATATTGTCTCCCATTATGTGGGTTTTCTTTTCTCTCTATTATATCCTTTGAAATGTAAAAGCTTTCAATTTTGGTGAAGTCCAATTTATTTATTTATGAGTTTCATCACTTGTGCTTTTGATGCTGTATCAAGGCATGAAGGTCATGAAGACTTATTCCTATATTTTTTGCTAAGAGGTTTATAGTTTTAGCTCTTAATCTTGGTCATGAAGACTTATTCCTATATTTTCTGCTAAGAGGTTTATAGTTTTAGCTCTTAATCTTGGTCATTTTGAGTTTATTTTTGTACATGGTATGAGCTGAGGGGTCCAAATTCATTCTTTTGCATGTGGATATACAGTTATCTCGGCACCCCTCTGCTCTTAGAGGAACTCCGTTGGAAAAGTTTTAGACATACTGTGACACGATTCCTCAAAGGGCTTAGTTTTAAAAACAATGCTTTATGATGTATGGGTCTCAAGCGCAGCATTACAAGAAATTGTGGTGTTGTAGAACAGAGTTCATTCAAGCTCGTCTTTGTTCTTCCACGATGACAGCCCGATTCGTTGTTTTGATTATTTATGCCCCTATTTTGAGTATTTTATGTTTGAAAAGTATAAAGCCCTTGTCCTCTGAAAAATGGCACATACATAAATTTTGGTGTTATAGACTTCAGTTATATTATTTATTGAATGATTTTTTTTTATTGACCTAAGAGAGTATTTGGGCAAAGAATTCATGTGTAGAAAGTAACTTTAAGAGGTTTGGAAACACAAATTATTACTGAAGAGCTGTTATAGGTCACCTATAGGTCACCTAGATAAACGATTATTGTCTCTGTAATACATCTCAGACAGACTGTGATAGCAATGTGTGGTAAAAGGGAATTAAGGTTGACCATGATTTCTGTAACTGTTTCATAGTAATTTGCATGTGAGTTGTGCCTGGATAATGGAGGGACTTGAATGCCAGGCAGAGGTGTTTCTGTATAGGCTGGGGGACTTTGAATACTGATTTTATTAAGGAAGTGTCATGGACAGGGCTATTCCTGGGAAGGTTAAGTTGGGAGCGGATGTTGGGTGAGTAAGGGGAAGGTGATCGAGGTAGGAAGGTCAGTTAAGAGATGGAAGGGCTCTGATCAGGAGGCACTGGGGACTTGAAGAAGTGTGGCAGGGGACTTACCTGGCGGTCCAGTGGTTAAGACTCTGCACTTCCAATGCAGAGGGCACAGCTTCAATCCATGGTCAGGGAACTAAGATCCCACAGGCTTCTTGGTGTGGCAAAAAAATTAAAAAATAAAAACAGAAGTACGGCAGCAGTGGAGACTCACTCTACCTAAATTACATATCCTATTTTCTTAGGAACCAAAGAAGGTAGAGTCTGAAGGTAGGGAGATTTGTTTGGGGAAATCTGTTTTTTTGTAATCAGTAGATTGTTAAAAAAAGAAACAAAAAATCAGGGAGCGCTCTGAGCCTAGGGTGTTAGGCAGGATAGTTACAGTGGTCCCTCATTATCCGCAGGGAGATTGGTTCTAGGAGCCCCAGCAGATACCAAAATCTGCAGATGCTCAAGTCTCTTATATAAAATGGCATAGTACATGAATACAGTCAGCCCTCTGGATTTTCCATCCACGGTTGGTTGAATCCATGGATGTAAAACCCGTGGATATGGAGGGCCAACTGTATGTCTTTGACAGTAAAAAGAAGTTTAAAAGGGATGTGGTGATGAAATGCATTTCAACAGCTGTTGCATTTCTTCAGAAATTACCGTGGCATCCAAGTTCTTGTAGGCTTTGTCTGTTTGTCAGCCTCCTGTGAATATTGGGCAGGTTCAGATTGAGGTGGGACCTTTTCCTCAAGTAATATTTATTACTTACTCCCCTTTTTCATGCCAGTATTTTTCAACAGGAACTGATGATGAGCCAGTATGATAGAGTTTCCACCCCCTATTTCTGTGGATTAAAAGGAACTATAGGGTACCAGTCATTAAACTAGAAAAATAATCGCCCTCTCTGGAGCCTCTGAAAGCTTGGTGTTATTTCTGTTTTGTGCAAAAGGATTGTTTTTGTTTCTTCGTTTGTTCTTATTAAACCTTTAGAATAACTTTTGCTGCTGCAAACAAACAAGGCAGCCCATTTGTATGGAGCACAAGAATGGCCCATATCCCCTTCAGAGCATGAAAAATGGGGCAGGACATACAACTGGACAAGTAAAGGCAATTTTTATTTTTTCCCACTTTATCTTTATTGAGTTATCCTTCAGTAAGTGACATTATTTAATTTTCAAGTTGATGTAGGTAAAGCTGGTGTATAAAAAGTTTATAAATGTTGGTTTTCTTCTCCTGATGACTAAACTTTTGAAACCTAATCCAACTCAAATAGCATTACTACTTAGGAATTGTGTTTTTCTATTTTAGGAACCCTGACTGCCCTCCTTCAGCATGTTCACTATGAAGTTATTGCTGGTATTTTTGTTTTCTGGACTTATAACTGGTTGTAGAGGGAACTCTTCCTATACTTTGCCACCCAAGTTACTACTGGTATCCTTTGATGGCTTCAGAGCTGACTATCTACACAACTATGAATTTCCTCATCTCCAGAATTTTATCAAAGAAGGTGTCCTGGTAAAGCAGGTTAAAAATGTCTTCATCACAAAAACATTTCCAAACCACTACAGCATCGTGACAGGCCTGTATGAAGAAAGCCATGGCATTGTGGCTAATTCCATGTATGATGTCATCACAAAGAAACATTTTTCTGACATTAAGGACAAGGATCCTTTTTGGTGGAATGAGGCAGTCCCTATTTGGGTGACCAATCAGCTTCAGGAAAACAGATCAAGTGCTGCTGCTATGTGGCCTGGTACCGACGTGCCCATTCACAATACCACACCTTCCTATTTCATGAATTACAGCCCCTCAGTGTCATTTGAGGAGAGACTCAGTAATGTCTCCACGTGGCTGAGCAATTCGAACCCACCCGTCACCTTTGCAACACTCTATTGGGAAGAGCCAGACGCAAGTGGCCACAAATATGGCCCTGAAGATAAAGAAAACATGCGCCGAGTGTTGAAAGAAATAGATGACCATATCGGTGAGCTAGTTCACAAACTCAAGGTGTTAGGACTGTGGGAGGATCTTAATGTGATCATTACAAGTGATCATGGGATGACCCAGTGTTCTGAGGACAGGCTGATAAACTTGGATCACTGCATCGACCCCTCAGACTACACTCTTATAGACTTGACCCCAGTTGCTGCAATACTTCCCAAAATAAGTAAGTAAACTTTTAGCCAAGGAATATTTGAATGGGGCAGTTGATTGAGGAGGAAGGGTTTTGTAAAAGGATGAAGCTCAGACTTTTTGTAGTTCACAGCCATACACTCCTATACGCACTCAGAGTGGGATTATGTTTTTCCCCTGATGTATAAGTTTTTAGGCAATTAGCTTAAGGTTTAGGTTCAAAGGGATTATTTCTTTGCTTTTTTTTTTAAGTTAATTTATTTATTTATTTTTGGCTGCATTGGGTCTTCATTGCTGCATGCAGGCTTCCTCTAGTTGAGGCGAGCGGGGGCTACTCTTCGTTGCAGCGTGCAGGCTTCTCATTGCGGTGGCTTCTCTTGTTGTGGAGCACGGGCTCTAGGCACATGGGCTCAGTAGTTGTGCCACGCGGGCTCAGTAGTTGTGGCTTGCGGGCTCTAGAGCACAGGCTCAGTAGTTGTGGCGCACAGGCTTAGTTGCTCCACGGCGTGTGAGATCTTCCCAGACCAGGGCTTCAAACCCATGTCCCCTGCATTGGCAGGCGGATTCCCAGCCACTGCGCCACCAGGGAAGTCCCTCCTTGCTTTTTGATGTATTTCTTTTTTTTAATTTTTATTTTTTTATTGAAGTATAGTTGATTTATAAGGTTTCTGGTGTACAGCAAGGAAATGCTGTTTTACATATATATATATATATATATATATATATATATATATATTCTTTTTTAGATTCTTTTCCATTATAGGTTATTATAAGATATTGAATATAGTTCCCTGTGCTATACAGTAGTTCCTTGTTGATATATTTCTTACTTATTCACACTAATGGAAAGAGGAAATTTTTATCCTTAATAAACATCTTGGACTTTTGTGTGAGACATACCTTTTGTCTACCGATCTTAGAATTAGTAATTAGCAGTAATATGTAATTAGTTTATATTTACTTAGGAAGCTAGATGTGAAATTTGTCCTCTTTGTATAAAAGTCCACCAGGGATAATCACAAAATGAAGAGAGAGATACGTGAATGCTTGGAAAGGGGTGTGTGTGTGTGTATGTGTGTCCCCAACACTGTTACATCATTATTATTGCTCTGTTTTTTTAATGATTAAAGGGCTTTAATCGATAACATTGTTCAGGACTTATTTCCAGTTATTCAAGTTAGAAATATTTTTTCCTTATCAGTCAACATGAGTTTTTTCCTGTGCTGTTTCCTTTTCTTCCAGACAGAACAAAGGTTTATAACAAACTGAAAGTCTGTGACCCTCACATGAATGTTTATCTCAAAGAAGACATTCCTGCCAGGTTTCATTACCAACATAATGATCGAATTCAACCTATTATTTTGGTTGCTGATGAAGGCTGGACAATTGTGCTAAATAAATCATCACCAAAATGTAAGTATTTATTTAGAATTTTTCTTTTGTATCCTAGGGATAAATCACACGTTGTGACATTGTTCCATTAACAGGATACTTTGATTTAGAGATGTCCACACAGTATAATTAGTTCGATTTTCAACTAGGTGATTCTCAGGTTTTCATCTGAGAGCAATTTTTAGAAACCACAGTTTCATCCTTAGATTAGAAGGTTGGGTGATCTTAAGGGTGAAGGAGTAGTTTTACGTTTTTACAAAAACTTCAGTTACTGTCAGTAACTTTCAAGGCTGGTTCTCTTGATTTGTAAAAATAACAGAGTAGTAAAGAAACAAAGAAAATAAAAGAGAGAGAAGTCAAGAAACAAAGTAAAGGGGGAGAGATTAGCTAGTTCAAATTCTTTTTTCTTTTTTTGTGTTAAAAAAAATTTGTCCAAGTAACCTTAAGTCTTTCCCCAGTGATGAAATTGTTTACCTGAGTGCTACAGCTAGTTAGAACACTGGGCAAGAACCAGAAGGTATGCAAACAAAAATCGACCAAGTAAACAAAACAGATGGATCAAAATCTCTCCTCAAACTGAAGAAATGTATAGGGGAGAATTACAGCTTTTTACCCATACGGAAAATTCAATTCAAGTACATTTTTCAAAAATCTGATTTTGTAAACCATAGCAGGGGTCAGAAAATTTTTCTGTAAAAAGCCAAATAGTAAATATTTTAGGCTTTGTGGGACAGCTGGTCTCTGTCTCAACTACTCAATCCTACCTTTATAGCGTGAAAGCAGCCACAGGCAATACGTAAACAAACTGACATGGAGTGTTCCAATGAAGCTTCCTTTACAGAAACAGGCGGAGGGCTAAATTTGGCCAGGTGCTGTGTAGTGTGCAGATCCCTGATCTATAGCAGTTCAGACGCATCAGGCAAGGATGAGACTGAGGGCCATTAGAGTTGATATATTATTGATACTTATGTTGTATACTAATTATTGAAAACTTGGAAAATACAGAAAAGTTCAGAAAAGAGAAGAAAAACTATCCATAATCCTTCAATACAGAAGTACAGCCAGATGTTAATTGTGGGTGTTTTCCTCCTTCTAATCTTTTTCTCTGTTACATACAAATGCATATTTTTATTATTAAATCATATGGTTTATATAATTCACATTCTAATCATATTCATTTATATTACTGAAATCATAATACCTATATATAATGTTATATTGTGCTTTTTATTGTATTGGTCACGTGGGTGGTTTTTATTATGAAACATTTCACACATACGATTAAAGAATATGTAACACTGATACACTCATCACTTAGTCACCTGCACTTCATATGGAAGTAGGAGCTTACTAAAAGGCAATATTTTAAAAAATAAAGCAAAAACTTGAGAATCTGGTATTGGAATGATATCAGGGACCATCAGGTTTTTCTTTGAGTTAGACTTTTACTAGAGTTACAAGTTGGAGTCACTAGGTTAGACTTCACATTCAAGGCAAGAATCCCTTCTGTAATGTGCTCAGTCCCCTGGCCCTCCAGATGTTGAGGTGTCCATTAGCTGTCAGTAGACCAGTGGTGTATTCCACATCCTATGTCGTGTCCAGGAGCAGCTGACATAGGTCAGGCTTCAGGCTCACTTCCTTGACACTCACTGGTTTTACTCACTTCTGCTCTCCCCAGTTACTCAGGACCCTCAGGCCAACCACTCTTTTTATCACTGGTGCTGTTTGCAGTGGGCTTGTGCAAACAGTGCTGGACACTGGCAGGTGAAATACGTGGGGCTGGGACTGAGAGAGAAGCACATCAGGCTGAGAGAGAGTTTTAAAGCCTGAGGTCATGACCGATCGAGAAGAGGTGGGGGTAGTGTGTGTGTGAAATAGATAACATGGGGCTTCCCTGGTGGCGCAGTGCTTGAGAGTCCGCCTGCCGATGCAGGAGACGCGGGTTCGTGCCCCGCT